>NC_062289.1:76114388-76455779 GCF_902655055.1 Lutra lutra | reverse complement strand
GATTCAACAGTACATTAAAAGGATTATTCACCACGACCAAGTGGGATTTATTCCAGGGCTGCAAGGTTGGTTCAACATCCGCAAATCAATCAATGTGATACAACACATTAATAAAAGAAAGAACAAGAACCATATGATACTCTCCATAGATGCTGAAAAAGCATTTGACAAAGTACAGCATCCCTTCCTGATCAAAACTCTTCAAAGTGTAGGGATAGACGGCACATACCTCAATATTATCAAAGCCATCTATGAAAAACCCACCGCAAATATCATTCTCAATGGAGAAAAACTGAAAGCTTTTCCGCTAAGGTCAGGAACACGGCAGGGATGTCCGTTATCACCACTGCTATTCAACATAGTACTAGAAGTCCTAGCCTCAGCAATCAGACAACAAAAGGAAATTAAAGGCATCCAAATCGGCAAAGAAGAAGTCAAACTATCACTCTTCGCAGATGATATGATACTCTATGTGGAAAACCCAAAAGACTCCACTCCAAAACTGCTAGAACTTGTACAGGAATTCAGTAAAGTGTCAGGATATAAAATCAATGCACAGAAATCAGTTGCATTTCTCTACACCAACAACAAGACAGAAGAAAGAGAAATTAAGGAGTCCATCCCATTTACAATTGCACCCAAAACAATAAGATACCTAGGAATAAACCTAACCAAAGAGACTAAGAATCTATACTCAGAAAACTATAAAGTACTCATGAAAGAAATTGAGGAAGACACAAAGAAATGGAAAAATGTTCCATGCTCCTGGATTGGAAGAATAAATATTGTGAAAATGTCTATGCTACCTAAAGCAATCTACACATTTAATGCAATTCCTATCAAAGTACCATCCATTTTTTTCAAAGAAATGGAACAAATAATCCTAAAATTTATATGGAACCAGAAAAGACCTCGAATAGCCAAAGGAATATTGAAAAAGAAAGCCAAAGTTGGTGGCATCACAATTCCGGACTTCAAGCTCTATTACAAAGCTGTCATCATCAAGACAGCATGGTACTGGCACAAAAACAGACACATAGATCAATGGAACAGAATAGAGAGCCCAGAAATGGACCCTCAACTCTATGGTCAACTCATCTTCGACAAAGCAGGAAAGAATGTCCAATGGAACAAAGACAGCCTCTTCAATAAATGGTGTTGGGAAAATTGGACAGCCACATGCAGAAAAATGAAATTGGATCATTTCCTTACACCACACACGAAAATAGACTCAAAATGGATGAAGGATCTCAATGTGAGAAAGGAATCCATCAAAATCCTTGAGGAGAACACAGGCAGCAACCTCTTCGACGTCAGCCGCAGCAACATCTTCCTAGGAACATCACCAAAGGCAAGGGAAGCAAGGGCAAAAATGAACTTTTGGGATTTTATCAAGATCAAAAGCTTTTGCACAGCAAAGGAAACAGTTAAAAAAACCAAAAGACAACTGACAGAATGGGAGAAGATATTTGCAAATGACATATCAGATAAAGGGCTAGTGTCCAAAATCTATAAAGAACTTAGCAAACTCAACACCCAAAGAACAAATAATCCAATCAAGAAATGGGCAGAGGACATGAACAGACATTTCTGCAAAGAAGACATCCAGATGGCCAACAGACACATGAAAAAGTGCTCCATATCACTCGGCATCAGGGAAATACAAATCAAAACCACCATGAGATATCACCTCACACCAGTCAGAATGGCTAAAATTAACAAGTCAGGAAATGACAGATGCTGGCGAGGATGCGGAGAAAGGGGAACCCTCCTACACTGTTGGTGGGAATGCAAGCTGGTGCAACCACTCTGGAAAACAGCATGGAGGTTCCTCAAAATGTTGAAAATAGAACTACCCTATGACCCTGCAATTGCACTGCTGGGTATTTACCCTAAAGATACAAACGTAGTGATCCGAAGGGGCACGTGCACCCGAATGTTTATAGCAGCAATGTCTACAATAGCCAAACTATGGAAAGAACCTAGATGTCCATCTACAGACGAATGGATAAAGAAGATGTGGTATATATACACAATGGAATACTATGCAGCCATCAAAAGAAATGAAATCTTGCCATTTGCGACAACGTGGATGGAACTAGAGGGTATCATGCTTAGCGAAATAAGTCAATCGGAGAAAGACAACTATCATATGATCTCCCTGATATGAGGGAGAGGAGATGCAACATGGGGGGTTGAGGGGGTAGGAGAAAAGTAAATGAAACAAGATGGGATTGGGAGGGAGACAAACCATAAGTGACTCTTAATCTCACAAAACAAACTGAGGGTTGATGGGGGGAGGGGGTTGGGAGAGGGGGTGGGGTTATGGATATCGGGGAGGGTATGTGCTATGGTGAGTGTTGTGAAGTGTGTAAACCTGGCGATTCGCAGACCTGTACCCCTGGGGATAAAAATATATGTTTATAAAGCTGTAAAAAAAAAAAAAAAAAAAAGAAAGAAAGAAAGGATGAATCCCCAAGTTTTGTAGCAACATGGACGGGACTGGAAGAGATTATGCTGAGTGAAATAAGTCAAGCAGAGAGAGTCAATTATCATATGGTTTCACTTATTTGTGGATCATAACAAATAGCATGGAGGACAAGGGGAGATGGAGAGGAGAAGGGAGTTGAGGGAAATTGGAAGGGGAGGTGAACCATGAGAGACTATGGACTCTGAAAAACGATCTGAGAATTTTGAAGGGGTGGGGGGTGGGAGGTTGGGGGCACCAGGTGGTGGGTATTGTAGAGGGCACGGATTGCATGGAGCACTGGGTGTGGTGCAAAAATAATGAATACTGTTATGCTGAAAAAAATAAAAAAATTAAAAAAAAAAAAAAAAAAAAAAAAAAAAAAAAAAAGAAGTAAATTTAATGGAAGGTCAGGGTAGTTTTGCCATTTACCCCCTCAAGTCCCCCCCGACTCCCATCTGTGATGCACAAGGGATGTCTGGTGCTGCAGCAACCATTTTGGACTATGAGGTGAAATGTTAAAAACCATAGAGCAGAAAGACATAAGAAGCCCAGGTCTTCTGTGAAGATTTGTTAGCTATGAAAAGGAGTGTACTTGATGGACCAACGGGTTGCTGCAAAGAGCTCCAGAATCCACTTTCAAGAGCCAGATGTTCCCTTTGTGGCTTTATGATCTAGATCTTGGCTCTATGGTCCTCCCTCCTCTCAGCCTCCACTTCTTACTCTGCTGAGTAGGCAGATTTATGCTCCTGTTGCTGTCTTAACACACTCCCGTAAAACCCTCTGGGGAGCAGCACTTAGTGGACTGCCTTCCCTGAAACTTCTCCGGGGACATCTGAGCTGGTGTGAGCTCCACCCCCTTGCAAACAGTGCCAGGTTGATCCAGGTGAAGCCAGCTTAGAAACAAATGCAGGGATAATCATTTCTCATACTGCATCACAGACTTGAATGTTGCTAAGAGCGTAGGTCCTAAATGTTCTCACCACAGAAAAAGAAAACGGTGATTATGTGATCTGATAGAGGTATTAGCTGGCACGGTGGTAATCATTTTGTAATATACAAGTGTTTCAGATCAAAATGTGTACACCTTATACTTACATAATGTTGTGTCAATTGTATTTCAGTAAGGCTAGGGGTGGTGGGGACCAAATGGAAGGGCCCTAAGGGAAAACGATCTCAGTGGTCGCCACGGTGATCTGGAAATCAAGAGAGGATATTTGTGGCAAACCAGCCCAGCTGCATTTTGTGGGATGGTGGGGGAGCGACGGTCATATGAGTTTAAGCCGGTGCCAGGAGCTGTCGTTCAAACCCCTCTGCCTCCACATTGTGTCGCCACCTTGAATTCCTCCATTCAACTCCCTCTTGCCCATGGACCCTACACTTTCCCTGAAATGTGGGGCCTGCGGGATGTCACCTCAATATGTCCCATCCACGATATTTCCCTCTGAGCTGACAGTGGACCCTTACACAGAGGAAATACAGATCACAGGGCTTAGGAAGAGACCAGTCACGGGTCAGCAGAATCAGATCTGCACCGCTTGCATTGGGATGCTTTTTCCATTCCTTTAAAGTCTACGGGACATACCAGGGATCCTGGATTTCACTCGTGTCCAGACCCAGGCCTCGGCTGTCCCTCAGCCCAGAACGATCTTCCCCCCACAGTCTACCTGACTGGCCCTCTCTTACCCTTCAGATCTCAGGCTAAATGTCACCTTGTCAAGGTTAAAAAGTTGCCGCATGAAAACTTGTGCAGGGAAGTTCTTAGCAGCATTCATAATAGCCCCAAGGTGAAAACAACCTAAGGGTCCATTAACTGGTGAACGGATGAATGAAATGCGCTTTGGCCATCTGATGGGATATTATTTGGCAGTAAAAAGGAGTGACTTACCGACACAGCCTACAATGTGGGTAAACCTTGAAAACGTTTGCTAGGTGAAAGGAACCATTTACAGAAGGCCACATAGTGTGTGGTTTCATTTATCGTCAACGTCCAGAAGAGCAAATTCATAGAGACAGAAAGTAGATTAGTGGTTGCTGGTGGGAAGGGGAGGAGGGGAGATTGGGGAGTGACTGCTCACAGGTACACGGTTTCCTTTTGGGGTGACAAAATGTTCCGGAACTGGATCATCACGATGACTAGACAACCTTACAAATACATTAAAATCCTAAAGCACTCCAGAGTTGGACACTTTAAAAGGGTGAATGTTACAGTATGTGGATTACATCTCAATGAATCTGATTAACCAAAAGTCACCTCCTCCAGGAGGTCTTCTGGGATACTTCTCTCTGAAGTTGATGCCCCTGATGTCATTTAACTTGATTCCCCGCACTTGTGATCATTTGGTCGGCTTATGTGTATATTGTGTATATGAGAGAGAGAGAGTGAGCAAGCGCCTATATGGTTCTCCGTCTTTCAGGAGCAAGCTCCATGCGAATGGGTCACAACTGTCCTGTCAGAGTTGTGTCTTTGGTGTTTAGCACGGGGACTGAATATTTCTTGGTTGGTCGAAGGAGTCCTGGCATGCTTGAGCTGGAAGGGAACGAGGTGCTTGTCGGATCCTGCTTGTTTATAGATGCGGAGGGCCCATGTGCCCATGTGTTGGGGGGTGCTCATTCCATGTCTTAGCTTTCCATGGCTCTTTAGCCGCTGTAATTATCCCCCCCAACCCCAAGTTGCCCTCTAAAGATCTGGAAGTCCAACAAACCACGGTCTGACCGGAATACACTGAGTGTTCTCGACTCCGTGATTACATGACGAAGATTAATGACGTTAGAGGTCAAGGCTGAGTTCATAGACACTCACTCCCTTCTATGGGAATAGGCGGCGTGTGGCCCAAGAGTATGGAAATACGCCCCGTGCCCCTGGAAGGGCTTTGCCACCTCCCGGCTGCTGCCAGGCACTGCCACAAGGAGTGGGGGTTTCGGCCACTCCAGGTCCTGTGGTGGGAGCTGGGTGACAGGGTACAGTAGCCTGGCCATGCCTCATGGTGGCCAATAGCTTCTCACGGAGCCAGCTGGCTCCCAGCCTGCGGAGCAATGGAGTCCTTTGTGCCTTGAAGTAATTAATTATGCCATATGGCAAGGAAACACAACAAGATTTATAGTGGAGTCAGCGACAGAGGGCCCTGAGTGAAAAACACAGATTTGCGCAGAGATGTCAAAATGCTGGCATCCCGGGCCATGGGAGATGGTGCGTATATGTGTGTGTGTGTGCACGTGTGTGCAAGGGGGGAACAAGAAGAGAAAGGACGCTTGGCCGGAATCCGAGGCTCTGGCAGTTTTTAGAGATTGCGCATGAGAAAGCACATCCTTTCTCCTGCTGTGGGATTTTTTGGTGCACCTCCCTCCCTACCCATGCACGGGAGATTCGGGTTCTCACTTCCAGGGTGTGTGTGTGGGAAGAGAGACAAATGCCAGTTGAGAGATGCAGAAAAAAGTGGGAAACTTCTAGAGAGGATGGGACTGTTTCCCTGTGGGCCCTCTCCCTGCCTCAGGACTCCCAGTCTCCTGCATTTTGCTCTGAGGAGGGATCCCCATCCCCAACCCGATGTCCCACCAGCATCTGAAATGTGACAGCTCCAGAGAGAACTCCTCCTCTCTCCCTGCCCAGCTCCTAGTCTGGTTGCTCCACCACCCACCTACCAAATCCTTCTAGAATGTTCTAGAATGCAAATCTGACCAAGTCACCTCCCTTCTTCCCCCCACCTCCTATCTTAATTCTCTCCCCAGGACTCTTCCCAGGGCCCAGAGGGTAAAGTTGAACTTTTCTGCAGAGAATCCAAAGCCCTCTACTCTCCCTAGCTTTTAGACTTACCTCCCATTATTTCTTTCTGGCTCCCACCTACACTATACCTGGTGTTTAGTGAACTCCGCCTCCTATTTGAAACCTCCATGCTTTTGTGGATGCTGTTTCCTCTTGTTGGAATGCCTTTCCTGCCTTGCTTGTCCTGGGGAAACGTCTCATTCATCCCAGCTCACAAAGCTCTTCCTCTGTGTTCCCTTCTCTGTCGGACCTGAACAGAGATAACCCTATTCTTCTTTGGGCTGCCACCAAATTTCGAGTCTTGCTCATCTGAGGTTTTTATCACTTGATTTCTGGGCATGTGACTCTCCCACTTGACTTGAGGGTGGTGTCTTTGCATATTAACTTCTTACCTCTGCACATAATATGATGCCTGATATACGGTAGGTGCCTGAAGTCTTCTTCCTGATTGGGGGTCCAACATAATCAATATTACACACGCGAAAGATAAAGGATAAAAGGAATCTAACTCTCTGGCCAGGGATGGCAGTCAAAGGGGAAGTCAAACTCCCTGGAATTTTTTCCCTCGATCTTGGCTATGGGATTGACTACATTAATATCCCAGTTCAAGGATATTCAAAGTCATGAGACTTTGGAGGGCCCCGCAGTCAAGAGGAAGAGTCAATCTTCCAGCTCCTTGGATGTGGGCTGCCGTCCTGACCTACTCTGACCAGAAGATTGAGGCAGAAGAGATGATCCACAGGCTCTGACCCAGACCTCAAGACACATTGCAGGATTTTTCTCATTCTCTTGGGACCCTGACCGACTCCCATGTGAATAAGCCCGAGCTAGTCTGCTGGAGGATGGGAGACATATGCCATGGACAGGTGCTGTCCTGACCAAAGCCATTCCAACCCAAGCAAACCCAGCCAATCTGCTACCCGTGTCTCTCTGATCACTGCCCAGCTAAACATAACCATCTGGTAAACCCACAGATACGTGAGCTGAACATTGTTCTGAGTCATTGATTTTTCAGGATGGTTTGTTACGCAGCTAACACAGTCTCTAGCACAAGCAGACATGCATCCTGTGGTTACTTACTTGCAAACTGTGAACCTTACTCAGAAAGAAGTTTGGAATGGGGCAGTAGAGCTAGGGCTTTAAACTTTCTTGCTTGTAAAAGGGGAAGGAAAGAGAGAGAGAGAATAAGAAAATGAATGGTCCTTACTGATTTTGTCCATTCCCAACAAGGCATGGGTCTCTGGATCAGCTAGAACTCTAAACACCAAGTTCTCCAGTATTTCTCGAACTGGTTTTGACAGAACATTAGTGCTAAGGGATGTCAGTAGATGTTACTAAGGAGGAAAAAGGAAGATAATTTGGTCAAATGCTTTTGGAAAGCATCAGCCTCATGAAAGCCTACACAATCAAGGCTCCTTGTTTGAATGCCTTGTTGGTGCCTTTCATATGTTCATTGTGAGTTTGAGAAGGAGAGCTTAGTGATCGCGACTTGTGTCTCCCCAGGAGATTTGACCTCTTTTTCATGGGACACATTTCGGGAAAAGCCGAACTGGTATCCATACCGTTCTGGTGTCCAAAACCAAACTATGACATTCTTTAAAGCAATCAGTCTGTTTTGACCTGGAAAATGTCTACAGACAATCGGCAGGAACTTCATCCTTGTGTTAACAGCTAGATCTCTAAGCTTATATCCTTTGGTCTTACAGAACACAGCTAATTTTTTCTCACAAGTGTTTCTTTACTCACATCTCACAAAACTGGTTTTGAGCTCCTTCCATCTATATGGATACTCTCTTTTGTGGTCCTTTATCGTCTGAGGAAAAACAGATGAAATTCAGTTTTCCAAGTATGGCATCATCACCTCCCTCATTTAGACCCCATACCTCTGTTAACTTGGCCTTGAGAAGTTTTAGCTTTTATATCCATGGCAATGCACTCATGACTTACAATGAGTTTGGTCTGATCAAAACTCCACCTATTTTACTCAGATATAGGAGCTTTTGCAAAATCCATCTTGTACACATGCAATTTTTAAGACCTAAGTATAAAGCTTTATATTTACACCTCATAAATGTCATCCTCTAAGATTTACCTCTTAACTTCTGTTTGGAGTCTGATCCCCAAATCCTTCATATTTCCAGTCTCTTTAGAGAACTCTGACTCCATCACATGGTTTAGCACAAGACCTTTGAGTGGATATGTGGCATTCTTCCCACCCAGAGACACTTCTGGCAACAGCAGCACCTTTTTCTCTTGGCAATCCTTTTCCTCATTCCTCATATAATTACTGCAGGTGAAGTTGACTGCTCCACCATCCCCAGATGAGCATGTGACCAAGGTCTGGCCAATGACAGTTGGTACTCTTCCCCCATCATGGTTAATGAATGGAGGCAGGATGAACAGCCCTGGAAGTTTCATTCCTCAGCCCAGGTTAGAGGGACCCAAGAAGGGGAGGGAAATGCCTCATTCTCTGCCAGGCTCAGTGCACTAGAATGCAGATCTGGAGCTGCTGACAGCTGTCTGCCCATCCCACAGGGCACCTGTCTAAAGGGAAGCCAAACAGAGGCTTGCAAGAGAGGTGAAAGTAGAGAGGGAGTTAGGACCCCCAACATCCTTTTTGACCAGTTAATCAATACTTTGTGAAGACAGCACAGCTCCTAGGGCAAGTTTGGGAAGTTGTCCAATGTTGTTGGTTGTCTCCAAGGTGTGGACCAACTGGAAATCTTTGGAAGCAGTCCGGCACTTTCTATTAAAGCTGAACATAACCACCTCCCCTATGATCCCACAATTTCACTCCAACATATGTAGTTGAAATGCCTCCTTATGTTCACCAAAGACCTGCTCAAGTATCTCCACAAAAGCTTTTCTAAGAGCTAAAAACAGGAGCAAATCATGTACTCCCTTAATGGGTCATAAATCTGCACCCCTGTGTGGCTCAGTCAGGTAAGCATCAAACTCTTGGTTTCAGCTCAGGTCATGATCTCAGCGTCCCAGGATCAAGCCCCATATTGGGCTCTATGCTCAGCAGGGAGACTGCTTGGGATTCTCTCCCTCTCCCTCTCCCTCTGCCCCTCCTCCCCACTTGTGCTCTCTCTCTCTCTCTCTCAAATAAATAAATAAATCTTCTAAAAAACCCGTGGGGTTTTCATACACTGGAAAACCATGCAAACATAAATATGAACCAACAACTGCTTGACACACAATGAACGTGAATTGCATGAACATTTTCTCTGGCTGCTTTCAAGTTTTTTTCTTTGCCTTTCGTTTTCAGAAATGTAATGATGCTGTGTCTTTGGTTCACTCAGCTTCTTGAATGCATCTGTACATTTATGTGTTTTGACAAATTTGGAAAGTTTTCAGCCATTACTTCTTTGAGTACATTTTCAAGCTCACTGCCTTTCCCCTCTTTTCAGTCTCTGAATGACCCAAATATTAGACATTTTGTCACAGTTCCATAGGTCCTGAGTCTCTGTTTATTTTCTAGTCTGTTTTCTCCCTATGGTTCAGACTGGGTCATTTCTATTACATTGTACTTCAGTCCCCTATTTTTCTCCTGTCCTCTCCATTCCACTGTTAGCTGACCCACTGGGGCTCTTTCTTTCAGTGATTATATTGTTCTGTTCTAAAATTTCCATCTGTTTCTTTTTCATATCTGCCCTTTTTTTGCTGAGATGTCCTAGTTCTTTGCTGAGGATTTCTGTTGATTTTTTTTTTCTCACTTGTTTCAAGCATGTTCATAATTGCATATGGAAACATTTGCATCGTGACTTCTTTAAAATCATTGTGAGATTGATCATCCTAGCATCTCACGTCCTCCTGGTGTTGACACCTCTTGGTTGCCTTTTTAAATTCCTTTTGCGGTCTTTCTGGTTCTTGCTATGACAAGTGATTTTTGCCTAAAGCCGGGACATGTGTGTATTATGTTCTGAGACTCTGAATTGTATTCGAAGCTTTGGTTTTAGCTGGCTTTGTCTGACACTGCCCTAGCAGGGCATGTGGTAGGGAGGGATGCCACCCAGTCCCTGCCAGAGTCAGTAGAGGGCCAGACTTCCTGCCATTGACACCTGAGGAGGGCAGGGCTCCTGTTACTTCCGGAGGGTGGGTTCCAGCTCCCCGGATGGTGTCCACTGACACTGAGGTGATCGTGGCCTTGTTACCATGGGGTGACTTTCCTGCTTCTTCCTTAGGCTTCTTCTGAGGGTCACTCCAATGGGGTGGGGAGGGACATCTCATTTCTGCCAGCTGGAGGTGGAAGTCTGGGAAGGGGCTGCCTGCTGATTGGTGAAGATTGAAGTCCTAGCTCCTTACAGGGACCCCTCAAACACTAAGCCAGCAGGACTCCTGAGGCACCTTCTCACAGCTTCATAAAGCTAGATATCTAGGCTCCCTGTCAGTCTTTGCTGGTGTGGGGGTGGAGGTGGCTATGGATTTTTCCATGTTTGGGAGCAGGAGAGCAGTTGTTGTCTAAACGTCTTCTGTCCTGCTAGGCTGGCTCTTTCCTGTCCTGCGTAGAAAGAGCATGCTTTTATTGGAGTTTTTTTTGTTTTGTTTTGTCTTTTGTTTGTTTGTTTTGTCTGGACCTGTTGGTTTGTTTCTAGGTTGCCAGGCTATTGAGCTCAACTCTGGGATATCTGAAGCCAAGAAAAATCCCTCCCCAATTCCCAAGGTCCTTAGCTCATCTCTCTACTTTTCAAAGTCTTATGTTTGTCTTATGTATAATATCCAGGGCTTCTGGTTGTAGTTGATGGGAAGACTAGGAAAAAGTACATATATTTCATCTTCCTGGAAGCAGAAGTCTTAGTTTCCATTGTTTGAAGGTAAGAAAGTTATGGGGCATCTGGGTGGCTCAGTCGGTTAAGTGTCCAACTCTGGATCTCAGCTCAGGTCTTGATCTCAGGGTCCTGAGTTCAAGCCCTGTGTTGAGTTCCACAAAATAAAATAAAATAAAACAAAACATTATATCACGTTCCACATCAACACCAAATCCCCAACCAATTTCCTAAAATGCAACCAAAACACAATTAAAGTTCTGTATGTGAGTGTCAAACGCACTGAGGCTGTAGAAAGCCTACACTCCCATCACAAAATCAGTATCATGGTAGTAAATAATTGCTTTGATTTGGTGGCTGCCTGGGGCTGAGAGCGGAGGAGGAATGGGCTGCAAATGTGCACAAGCAGCTTTGGGACATGATGGATGTATACTTTACTTTGACTGTGGCAACGCTTTCCCACATGCACATATCTGTCAAAAATTACTGAATTGCATGGGACACCTGGGTGGCTCAGTTGGTTAGGTGTCTGCTTTCTGCTTAGGTCATGATCCCAGGGTCTTGGGATCGAATCCCACATGTGTCTCCTTGCTCAGCAGGGAGCCGCCTTCTCCCTCTGCCTGCTGCTTCCCTTGCTTGTGCTCTCTCTCTGACAAATAAATAGAAAAAATCCTTTAAAAAATTACTGAATTACACACTTAAGATGGATGCAGGCTCATGTATGTAAATTATATCTCAACAAACATGATGGAAAGGGAAATAAACAGCAGCACAGTTCATAACAACATGGCTTCTCTTAGCAGCGGTGACATGAGACTCCTACTCCTGGTTGACATGGGACTTGCTTTTCCATCTCTGATCCTGATGTTCTACCCATTGTGTTTAGAGTGTAACATCAGAAGTGCTCTGTCCAGCATTTTATTTAAAATGTTGCATTGAGTTTTGGAGACAGACACACTGTTTCTTCCTCTATACTTGTCAGTGCCCAATGAGAGATGCATCCGTTCCATGAAATTTGGGTATGAAAAACTTGAGATAGGGAAATGACATTTAGGAACTTTCTGTGGGATATGTTTGTATGTAGGAACATCCTTATGGTGCCGTGATTCTCATATGTTAAATATAAACTAATTCTGTTGACAACATGAAACTAAATATTGTTTCACATCTCTTAAATGTGAAAACTTTTATTGACTTCATTGTGTCTTTAAGTGGAGTTGTACCTGAACACTTATGTATTGACATGTGTATTTTTTATTATATATATATATATATTATCATATATTATTATATTATATATATTTTATTACATATAATATATATTTTATTATATATATTTTTATTACTAAAGTATAGTTGACAGCCAATGTTATATTAGTTTCAGGTGTGTGACATATTGATCAACAATTCTATACATTACTCACTGCTCTCCATGGTAAGTGTGGTCACCATCCACCACCACACAACTTTTATTATGATATTGTTCATTATATTCCCAGTGCTGTATTTTTCATTTCTGTGACTTTTTTTTTTAACCATTGGAAGTTTGTGCCTCTTAATCCCCCTCACCTGTATTGCTCATCCATCCACATTCCCTCCCTCTGGGAATCACCAGTTTGTTTTCTGTATTTATGAGCCTGTTTCTTTGTTTATTTGTTTTGTTTGTTAGATTTCCCATGTAAGTGAAATCATATGGTATTTGTCTTTCCCTGTCTGATATCTCACTTAATGTAATATCCTCTAGGTCCATCCATTGTTGTAAATGGCAAGCTCTCATTCTTTTTTATGGCTGAGTAATATTCCACTGTGTGTGTATGCGTGCGTGTGTGTGTGTGTGTGTGTGTGTGTGTGCATGTGCCACATCTTCTTTTTCTATTCATCTATCAGTGGACACTTAGGTTGCTTCTGTAAATAATGCTGCAACAAATATAGGGTTTGGGTAAATACTTAGTAGTGGAATTACTGGATCAGAAGAGTAGGGTACTGGCACAAAAGCAGACACATAGATCAATGGAACAGAATAGAGAGACAAGAAACAAACCCATGATTATATGGCCAAATAATCTATGAAAAAGGAGGCAAGAATATGCAGTGTGAAAAAGAAAGTCTCTTCAATAGATGGTGTTGGGAAAACTGGACAGCAACATGCAAAGGAATGAAACTGGACCACTTTCTCACTCCCTATACAAAAATAAACTCAAAATGGATTAAAACCCTAAATGTAATACCTGAATCCATAGAACTTTCTAAAAGGAAACATAGGCATTGATGTCTTGGACATTAGCCTCAGCAACATATTTATGTCTCTTGAGGCAAAGGAAAAAAAGCAAAAATAAACTATAGGGATGACACCAAAATAGAAAGCTTTTACATGGTGAAGGAAACCACTCACAGAATGAAAAGGCAACCTACTGAATGGGAGAAGATGTTTGCAAATGATAGATCTGATAAGGGATTACTATGCAACATACATGAAGAACAGATACAAATCAACACCACAAACCAAACAATCCAATTAAAAGGGGGCAGAGGACCTGAAGAGACATTTTTCCAAAGAAAATACAAAAATGGCCAACAGACACATGAAAAGATGCTCATCATCACTCATTGTCAGGGAAATGCAAATCAGAGCCATCATGAGCTATCCCCTCACACTTGTCAGAATGGCTAGTATCAAAGTCGCAAGAAATAACAAGTGTTGGGGAGGATGCGGGGGGAGGGGAACCCTCATGCACTGTTGGTGGGAATGCAAACTGGCACAGCCACCATGGAGAACACTATGGAGGTTCCTCAGAAAATGAACAATAGAATTACCACATGATCTGGTAATTCTGCTACTCGATACTTACTCGAAGAAATTGACCTGCATATTTTTATGTGTGTCTATTCCGTCTTCTTTCCTTGGTAATACAGACAGGACCTTGTATTGGTTTTCTACTAAATTCTGTGATAGGTGGATTATATCATCTGTGAATTGCATTTCAGAATTGTAAAGGCAACATGACAGATCATTTGTAATGAAAAGATGTTGCACCTCATAGTGTTGATATCCCCTGATCAAACTCGACCTGAGGGCGTGCGATCCCAACCTCTTAGCCACTACACCAGCAGTTTAAAATTCAATGGACGCTTGCATTTTATGGACCAATACATGCATTTTAAAAAGCTAATTGGAGTTGGCATTCCTTTATTCCATCCTGACTCATACAATTAGAGATGGTTTCTTTTCACCGCTTCCCGTTTCCATGGTCTTTCTGCTCTCATGGTCAAGGCTGTGAGCTTTTTGAAAGCAAAAATTGCTTCTCTTCCTGCTGCTGACTTTCCCCATATTGTAGCCAGAAGGGTGGGTGTGGCGAGGATTAAAGTTTGTTGACCACCACTTTTGTGTTCAAGGTCTGGGTACAGCCACATCCACAACATCTATCACGTGACCCCCTGTGCCAGGAACTGTGCTGGGTGCTTCATAGATATGCCCTGCCCCTGAATAACATGACAAACCTGCTACAGACTTATTAGTACCCTGGTCTTGTGGATGTGGGAAGGGAGGTCTGAGAAAATACTTATCCGAAGTAGGCAAGGAGCGAAGTCAAGTTTGAACCCCTGGTCTGTGTGCCCGTGTGAAGTGGGCATTGTTCTCCCTGTGTATTTTTATTGTTTTTTATATGTGTGTGTGTGTGTGTACACACACACACACATACTATCAGCATTGAAGTTGAGTTGACATACAATGCTGTGTTAGTTTCATTTGTGCAATATAGCGATTTGACAATTCTATATATCAGTCCTCATCCCAGTAAATGTAGGTACGTACCATCTGTCACCATACAACATTATTGCAATATTAATCAACAGCATTCCCTATGCTGTACTTTTCATCCCTGTGACCTACTTATTTTCTAACTGGAAGTCTGTACCTCTTAACTCCCTTCATCTATTTTGCCCATGCCCCGGCCCACCTCCCCTTGTGCCACCCCCAGTTTGTTCTGGAGAGAGGGAGGCAGTGCAACATAGGGATGGGGAGGGTGGGCAAATCATTTCACCTTTCTGAATCTCTGTTTCCCCATCTATAAAATGGGTTCATAATAGTGGCTTCATCTTGGAGTGGTTGTGAAGATTTAACGAGATGACACACTTCTGTCATTTAGCACAGACAATGAGACAGAAATAAATGTTAACTTCCTCCCTCTGTCCCTTCCCAGTGGGAAATTTTACTCAGTTGTGGTTCAGTGAGTGGGTCTCACTGAGACCCAGGTCTATCTAATCCTAAAATCGAAATAATATGATATTAAAAAAATCAAACCTAGAATTGTACCCCTCCCCCTACAAACATTGTGCTAGAAATCCCCTCTGGTCACTGCAATGTGCAGTAAGTTTCCATCTTTAAGTGGATGGTGTTTCCCAGGGTTTTTTGTGTGTGTGAGGTTTATTTTTTTAAAGATTTATTTTTTTATTTTAGAGCAAGAGTGAGAATGGAAGGGGAGAGAGCACAAGCAGGTGCAGGGGCAGAGGGAGAGAATCCTTCAGCAGGCTTCCACTGAGCATGGAACCTAATGTGGAGCTCAATCTCATGACCCTGAGATCATGACCTGAGCTGAAGTCAGGAGTCGGCCACCCAACCCACTGAGCCAGCCAGATGCCCCAGGTGTTTCCTGGTTTTCGTTTTTGTTTTTATTTTCTTACAGTTCCTTAGGTTGTTACAATCAGGGACCAAGATACAGTTCTGAATAGTCCACAGAAGACCGTGGAGGAGAGAAGATTCTGGTCCCTGAACAGGCAAGGAGATGCCTCCCATCTGCAGCCGTGTGGCTCTGTCCTGGTTTGCTACTGGTGGTCCCAGCTCTAAAACGCATGCCCTACTTGCTTCTGAATTGGGGTTGAATCCCAACTCCTCCACTTACTCTAACTGGGTGAGTGTGGCTGTGTAACCACCTCTGTGAGCCTCAGTTTCCCCATCTGTAAAATGAGTCTTGATGCTGTACTTCGTAGGGTCTTCCTGGGAAGCTTATATCACCTTATGGGAGGGAGGTGCCAAGTGGTGGGAAATGTGAGCCCATAAGAAGTAAGGAGTGGGAAGGGCCAGAGACTGGGAGAATGATCTGCTTTCTGAGACCACTCCCAGCCCTGTGCCCAGGTACCACTCTCCTCCGACATGCAGCCCCCCAACTCTCTGAGCCCCGCCAGCCCCTGCAGGGTTACCTCCGGCTTTTAGGTACCAATCAGCATCTCAGTAGATGACATTCCTGAGCACCTGCTACCCTCTACCCCCAGAGGGTTTGCATATCTCTCCAAGGTGGCTGTAAGGTTCCGGAGACATCAAGATGTGTGGGTCTCCCAGGTCTGGATCACTCACTACCTTGCATACCGCAGGTGCTCAGTAATATCATTTCCCAGGTGACTTATTAGATGGTGAGGTGAGTTACAAGAACATTAACCACGGTCGCCACTATAATGATCCAATAATAGCTAATTACCAAGTCTTGGATGCCATTAGAAGCTCTGTCCACAGCAGCTGAGCTCAGGGGCAGACACTGTTACTATAAATTCCATCTGGCACAAGAAGAAACTGAAGTCCTGGGAAGTCACACAGCCGAGGAGATGGGAATTTGATCCAAGTCCTTAAACGACTGTACTGAGCCTCCTGGACTGGCCATTCAAAATGAAAAGAAACAGAATTTTGACTACGAAGCCAACGTATTTTCACTGAAACCTTGAAAATCACAAAAAGAAGAGCAACCCTTCCAAATCCCTCTACCTGGAGACAACCACTATTAACATGTTGGGACATCTCTTTGCAATGAATACGCTCTACAAATGGGACAATTACATGTAGCGTTTGTGTGTTCCCATAGTGCCCAGATACATATATACACATTGTATGATAAAAAATTTAGCTGGCCTTTGTCCCTGGCTCCTGGGATAGCACTCTAAACTCTTGAAATTTCACAGGTGATAGGACTGTCTTCGTTAATCAGGTAGGACCCCAGGACCACACTGAATCAGGTGATGCTGTGGTGGGTCCCTAGATGGTGTCAGTAGGAAGGACCCCAGGGCCACACTGAGTGTATCAGGTGACACTGTGGTAGATCCCTAGATGCTGTCAGCAGGGTGTGGGAAGATGGGTCTCAGGATGAGAAGGCTGAGGCTTTGAGCCAGGTGCTGTCAGCCCTGTGATACAATCCATCATGCCTTCAAAACCAAACCCCAGCATAATCATCTGGCATTGAGGCTTGGGTGAACATCCTGGTTGGCGAGCACATCAATGTGCCTTCAGGTCTCAGTTTACCATAACTAACTTCTCTCAGGTCCTATCTCCAAAGAAGGTGTGGATCCAAGCTCAGCTTGTCTGATTGAGTTGACAAAAAAAAAGATGCACAAAACCCAGAAGGACAGAGAGCATGGCCATTTTCAGGGGACAGCAGGGAGAAGCGCTGCTAATTCTTCCCACACTCCTGAGAAACCCTTCCAGTAGTCTACCCTCAGCCCTGGGTTATGGGGTGCAAACATACCTGCCCTTCCTCACTCTCCTCCCTGTCACCTCCCAAACAACCGCCTGAATCCTGCTCTCCTTGAAGGCAGCAGGTCATGCTGGGAATCAGAAGTCCCACCAGCGGGACTCGGTTCAAGTTCAGTTGCTTCCCCTTGACTGGCCAGAACCCATCCATCCAGGTTGAAATACTCAGCCAATAACAGCCAAGGGGATGAGGCCAGTGCAGGAAAATGAATTGCTAACAGATTGGCTTGCTTGGCCTCCAACTTGGGATAATATATGAGCACTGAGGTAAAACGAATAGAGGGAGCCTTGGCTAGGTCATTCCATACCTCCTCAGGGGCCTTGTGGCTTCTACCAAGGGTCCTTGGAGCTGTTACTTCATCAAGTGCAGGTAAGAAAAGAAAGAAAGAAAGAAGAAAGAAAGAAAGAAAGAAAGAAAGAAAGAAAGAAAGAAAGAAAGAAAGAAAGAAAAAATTGTGTACTCACAAACTCCTAAAAATATTACCCAATGATCTTGAAAAAATTAATGTCCTGTGACATGTTAACATAATTTTCATGATTGAGGTGTTGAATGTCGGTTCTGTATATATTTATGTATATGGAAGCCAACCCAGACAAGGGCATGATATTTTTAATTTTTTCACATCTCTGGCAAAACATTGACTGAGCTGTTTATATTTATTTCCCAGAGATGGAGAGAAATTTCTTTCCACTGGAGAGATGAATGGGTAAGTAGTAAGATTCTAGAGGAGGAACATCTTATAAAATGACTCCCTGTGCTGTAATAATTCCTCCTGTTTTGTCTTATTTGGTATTTTGTGATGTTTGAAGAGTCCAAGGATTCGAGAATGAGTCCCAAGACCATCCCCCAGACACCCTTTTCAAAACTCCTATAGCATGTTCGTTCTGGACCCCTTAAAGTTTAAGGCTTGGATAAACATTTGTCTTCTAAGAGGAAAAGGAGAGACAGTGAAAACTTATTCAGCTCAAGTCCTGGAACCTGATGCTTCCCCAAGAATGGGGAAGATCTTTAAGTCAATCTCTGGTTCTAGAGACTTTTGGGGATCCCTGATCTTTTGAGAATTTGTTGAAAGATATATGTAACCTCTGTCTAGAAAAGTGGACCCACAATATAAAAATGGACACATGATATAGGGTATGTACTTAGGTGTATTGGTCAGCTTTTGCTGCATAACAAATCCTACTGAAACTCAATGGTGGACAGAAAGCATGCCTTTCTTGCTCAAGTCACTGGCATGTATGTGGGTTGGATGGGGTGTTTCAGTTTCTGATTATGGGTTGGCTGTGCTTGGTTCTAGGCTTTGGGACCATTCATGCTTCCAATTCTGGAGCCCAGGCTGGAAAGGCCACCTGCCTTGTAGGGTTGTGTTCTTTTTGCAGTGATGGCAGACACTCGAGAGACAAGCCACACCACATAAACTTGGTTCAGAGACTATCCCATCCCTTCCACTCACATCTCATGGCCTGAATTAAATCAAAAGGTCTTAAAAAAGTCAGTGGGGAAGACACTGCCCAACAGAGGAGAAGAAAGGGGGTGGGTGCATGTTGAACAAGACTCCAGTCTATTATCAGTGGGTCATGGACTCTTGGAAAGCTGTCCATAGATCACAGTTTAAGAACTGGTTTGGAACGTGAGTCCCATATAGTTAATCCCCAGACCTCAGAAGATGTAGAAAGCACCTGGGTCAAAGGCAGATCTGAGGCTATCCTCCCGCAGAGGTCCTGATTCAGTGGATCTGGTTGGGTCCTGGGAATCTGATCGTGATGGTGATGATGTAGGGTCCACACTTAGAGAAGGACCTAGAGTCTCAGGACTTGGAGAGATGGGTTCAAATCCCAGCTCTGCTTGAGTTTGGAGCTTGGGTGAGTAGTTTTCTTTCCAGAGCCTTGGTTTTCTCCTCTGAGAAATGGAGTAATATGTCTCATGGCGATTTTAGGAGAGTTCACAGATGAAGCTGGTACAACTAGCATAACGCCCAGATGTAGTAAACCAACAAATGTTAGTTTTGTTGCTGGATCACCCTTATCCTGTACCTTCCTTCTCCTCCTCCTCATTGGTTTCTTCCGGCTCTCATAGCATGTAGTTCCACACCACCTTACACTGTTCTTTGTCTGTAAACCTTTTCTCCTGAGACAACTGAGCTCTTTAAATTCTTTGCCTGGAAACCCAGAGTGGGAAACTTTCTGGCAGTGGCCTCATTCATGTCCAAGTTTAGTGTTACCTGTGCCCGTCAGGCAATATTTTAGACTCCCGGTGGTCCGTCAGAGATGGAGTTCCCTCTTTTAGAACCGAGCAGACCATAGCCTCTGAATGCCTCCAGGTTGAGAGTGGCTTAAGATCTACAAACAGCAGGGGAGCCTGGGTGGCTCAGTGGGTTAGGCATCCGTCTTCCACCTGCCTTCCGCTTGGGTCATGATCTTAGGGTTGTGGGATCGGGTCCGGCTCCCCATTCAGTGGGGAGTCTGTTTCTCCCTCCAACCCTGCCTCCTCCCCACCTCCCCACGTTCACTCTGTCAAATAAATAAATAAATAGATAAATAATAAAATCTTTAAAAAAAAATCTGTGAACAATGGCCAAACAGAACATCACATCACATCGCACAGGGAAACAATGTAGGTAATGATTTACTGAGCCGGGGAGGAGCACAGGGGGATGGAGAGAAAGAATCCCAAGTAGGTTCCACTCTCAGCATGGAGCCAGGAGATGGGGCTCCATCCCACAACCCTGAGATCATGACCTGAACCGAAACCAAGAGTCAGATTCAGATGCTCAAGGGACTGAGTCGCCCAGGCACTCTTGGTGTGTCCGTTTTATTTTCCCATTTCCTCTGCTATTTTCCTTCCCTCCTTATTTCTGTATCTGTATGTCTCTCTTGCTGCTAGCTTTCCCTTCCCCACCACTTGTATTTCTCTCTCTCACACCTTCTCTCTCTACCTTTTTCCTGTTTTCATAAGCCCTGCTCTCCTTAACATTCTCTGCCCCCATCCCCTCCCCACTGATGCCCAGACACAACAGGTGTTTCATGAATGTCTAAGGAAAGGAATAAGGGAATGAAAGAAAAGCTCTGTCCCCTACCCCATACCACCCCCCACCCCAATCTGAAATCCAGTTTCCTGATCCTTGGACTTCCAGCACCTTCCACTCCATGGCTGGGCTTCTTCTGAGGAAGCCCTGAGGAGCGGTGTGAACCGCAACAGCATCTGTTTTGAAAGCAGCAGGGGCAGGATCTCAATCTTTGCCTTGTGGAAATGCCATCTACTGCCCAGTTTGCTCCCTCCCGTTTCTGAAGCCTTCTTGCCTGAGCCGAACTTTGTCCAAATTTCAAAATTTCAAACTCCTTATCTTTTTATCTACCCACTTGTAAAAATGCCATTGATAACACCCCCCCCTCCCCCCCCCCCCCCCCCCCCGTTCTCTGTCCCACCCTGACCTTGACAGAGTCCGCATATGCCCTTCTCTTCTGCTTCCACTGCCTTCCGCAGTCTCTTCCTGTGCCCTTCCAGGGACTGGGACCCGCAAGTTTTTTCTGTAAAGGGTCAGGCAGTAAAGAGTTCAGGCTTTGTGGGCCATTTGGTCTGTAGCAGGAAAACAGCCACAGACAATATGTAACTGAACGTGTGTCTCTGTTCTCATAAAACTTCATTTATAAAAAGAGCAGGCGGGGGTGGGGAAGAGGGCTACTTGATTTTATAGCATATTTAGGCTTGTAGTTAAGTCCTAACTCTGCCACTTCCTAGGTCTGTGACCTTGACCCCATCCCTCCTCTACTGAATTTCAGCTTTTCTGTAAAAGGGGGTTGGGCGGGTTCACGGATGATTACCTGTAGGTGCTTAACATGGGATCTGGCAAATGACGCTCCATAAATGCTACCTGCTGCTTAGAATTTTGACTCCTAGATGATGATTTGACTAAACTTGACTGAGCAACTATTATGTTCAGATTCTACTTTTTATAGAGACTCAGATTGTTAGGGATGGAAGGATTTTAGAGACCTGGTCCAGAGGTCAGAAACTAGACAATTGTTCCCAAGTCTTACCCACAGAGACTTCTTTTTCCCTCATCCGCTGTGTGACTCTGGGCAACTTACTAAACATCTCTGGGGGTGCCTGGGTGGCTCAGTGGGTTGAAGCCTCTGCCTTCGGCTCAGGTCATGGTCCCGGGGTCCTGGGATCGAGCCCCGAATTGGGCTCTCTGCTCAGCGGGGAGCCTGCTTCCCTTCCTCTCTCTCTGCCTGCCTCTCTGCCTACTTTTGATCTCTGTCTGTCAAATTAAAAAAAAAAATTTAAACATCTCTGTGCCTCAGTTTCCTCATTTGTAAATGGAGATGGGGTCCACCCCCTAGGAGTGCTGTGAGAAGCACGTCAAGCTAATACATGATAAATGTTCAGGGTAAGCACCTGGGGTAGTAAATGTTCCATTGTATTAACTATTATTATTATTACTTCCACAATCATTGATATTGTTACCAGTTTTCTTTTCTTTCTTTCTTTCTTTCTTTCTTTCTTTCTTTCTTCCTTTCTTTCATTCTTTTTTTAAAGATTTTATTCATTTATTTGACAGAGAGAGACACAGCAAGAGAGGGAACACAAGCAGAGGGAGGGGGAAAGGGAGAAGCAGGCTTCTCCCTGAGCAAGGAGCCGGATGCGGGACTCAGTCCCAGGACCCCAGTATCACGACTGGAGCCAAAGGCAGACGCCCAATGACAACCACCAAGGCGCCCACCAGTTTTCTTTTTCCTAGGGTGTGCGCGCTCTGGCTTCCCTAAGTTGTTAGTTCAGTTCTGTGAACTCATTTGTCTTAACTGTTATGCCATTGAAGTCATTTGATTTTTCCAACCCCTGGTTATGTCCAACACTCATATTTCATAGATAGGAAATCTGAGGTCCAGGTCTGGACAGGAGTGACTTGGCTAAATCCCCACCACAAATTAAGCACAAAACTCATTTAGATTCTTAGGATTTATTCCCTAACTGTAGGGTGCACACAGCTCTTCTGAGCGGCAAGCCACACCCCTTTCAGGCTGAAATCCCCCTTCCTTGATTATTGCCACTGGTTTCCAAAGAGTGGGAGTTCGCTTCTCTTAAAAACACTCTGACCCAAAGGCTGAAAGCTGTAAATGAGGCCTCCAGCCACTTTGGCTGGGAGGGTGTCTAGCTGGAGGTGCCTTTCTACCCTCACGTACTTAACCGGAGCTCACCGAGTGTTGCAGAATAGAATTTAAGGGATGGGGAGTCACGCTATAGGGAAAATTCATGCTTAATTGTATTCCCAGGAAGGGTCCAGAGAGATCCTTGCAGAGAGAGTCTGACTTATTACTGAATTGTTTCTGCCAGAAACAGTTTTTAATCTGTCTGCCACAGATTAAAAGTCAATCATGGTGGAGTGAGAAGGGCATCCTTGTGGTCCCAGGAAAACCAATAAGCTCAGCCCAACTCAATCTTCAATAAGTGGCAGGGGCATGAGTTGCCTCAACATCGTGGGGACCATTAAAAAAGAAATCACAGTTCTGAACCCTCAATTTATCTTAATAAGGGCATGTTGCTTTTAATCGAAACATCTTTGGTAATGGACCTCATCATTTGTTTCTTGTGAGTTGCTTTTGCGGACCCTGCTGAGAGATACTTACTCTTGGTGAAGGAGAAAGAAGGAAGGCCTTTGGAAAGATCAACCATGAATGACCCAGGGAGGCAGTGCTTTTGCAGGAAATTGTGTATGTGGCCCCTGAATTAGGTTATGTGGAACCTTCTAGCAATAACAGTGTCCGTGACAGGAACACAGGGTTTCCCTCTGATCAAACAGCATGGAAATGTCCTCTAATTGGCTCATGATATGTCCATCTAGCCGCTTAGTGCAGCAGTAAATTTATGTAATTGACCTTCAGCACCCAAATTAAATGGACATTTGGCAACTCCAATAATTTGGCTGTAAGTTCATGTAATGTAAAGCCACCAGGGGAGTGAAATGGAAGCTCGAGGCCAGCTCTGTATTGACAGTGAGCTGGAAAATCTTAAGGGCAACTGAGAATATCATAGCAGTTTAAAAAAAAAAAAAACAAGAAAAAGATTATTTATTTATTTATTTGACAGTGAGAGAGAGCACAAGCAGGGGTAGCAGGGGAGGGAGAAGCAGGGACCCTGCTGAGCAGGGACTCCCCCCCTCCCCCCAACCTCCAATGTGGGACTCCAACTCAGGACCCTGGGATCATGACCTGAGTGGAAGGCAGACTCTTAACCGACTGACCCACCCAGCTGCCCCATGGTAGGAGTTTTGATGGGCAGGAAAACAAGAAGAACTAGTGCTTCTGCTGCCCATCCTGCCTTCATGGCTATGACCCAGCTATATTTGTGCCTTCTTACCACACTTGGCTTTCCAAATGCAGAGAGCAAGTGTGGCAGTGGGAAAAGGTCATGGAACTTGGATTCTGTCAGTCCTGGGTTTGAATACCAATCTCATCTCCTAATTGCTGGGTGACATTAGGTGGGTGACATCGGGCAACTTAGTGAATCTCTTTGAGCCTCATGAAGTTTTTCCCATGGGTGTGGGGGCTACGAGAGTTAAAGAGGTAGTCTACATGAAGTGCCTGGCATGCACTGGGTGCTTAATAAATTTTGGTCCCCTTCTAGTGGCGTGCTGATAAATGTTTAACAACTGGCTCTCAAAGAAAGAAGAAAAGAGGGCGGCTGGGTGGCTCAGTGGATTAAAGCCTCTGCCTTCGGCTTGGGTCATGATCCCAGGGTCCTGGAATCGAGCCCCGCATTGGGCTCTCTGCTCAGCAGGGAGCCTGCTTCCTCCTTTCTCTCTGCCTGCCTCTCTGCCTACTTGTGATCTCTGTCAAATAAATAAATAAAATCTTAAAAAAAAGAAAAGAAAGAAAGAAAGGGAGAGAGAAAGAAAGAAAAGGAGAGAGAAAGAGAAGAGAAAGAAAGAAAAGAAGGAAGGGAGGGAGGGAGGGAAGAAGGAAGAAAGGAAGGAGAAGGAGGAGAAAGGGAAGGAGAAGGAGGGAAGAAAGGAAGGAAGGAAGGAGTGAAGGAAGGAAGGGAGGGAGGGTACTTCTGTTGCGCCTGATTGCCTCAAAGATGGGCACAAGATCCCAGCTTAAGCCAGTGAAAACATGGCAGTTATCTTAGCCATGGGATTGGTTCAGAGGTAGGCATGTGGCCCAAGGTGCTTTAATGAGAGCGAAACCCAGAATTTTGTTCAGCGATTGAGGTAAAGAAGCCCTCTCTTTTCCTCAGGAAGATATGATGTAAAGAACTGTTCTAGCCATGTCGTAACTGTAATGAAAGTGACTTTGAGAAGAAAACTATCATATGGAAGAGGGCAGAATCAAGAGAGTTTCAAGAAATGGAGTCAGTGCCTTGATCAAGTTGTTCCTGAAACTAGTTCCTATATGAATCAACAGATTCCTTTTGTTCTCCACATAATTTTAAGCTAGGGTCCTTTTATTTTTGCAACTAAAAATATTGAGCTGGTCTGTCAAGCATTATGCTTGTGGTTCAAGTATGAGCAGGTCCTAATGGAGAGCAGAGCTGTCACTGTGAGGCCACCATAAAGCCAACTCAGCCCTTAGGTTCAGTCTTAAAAAACAATCAAACCAAGGTCTAACTGCATACTATATTAATGAGAAAAGACTATTTTACTGAAATTGTTATGGGAACTCTGGAGAGAGAATTCACATGGCATACAAGAAAGCAAATACAACCTTCATACCAACACTTGTCTCATCTCTCCCTACAGCTTCTAATAACTCCTTAGTAATGCCACTGTCATCCTACCTCAATGTTCTGCACTTTTCAAAAACCAAACAAATAGAACAACAATAAAAACCAGCCATCATTCGTCTCTCCATTCTGTTCCCAACCCCCAGGGAACCCATTGAAGGATCTGCCTGATGACCCCAAGCCTCTTTCCAGAGTAAATTCAGTGGTACTTCCTCTCTATTGTCATCTATTGTATTCTAGAAATACACAAGGAATGCTGTCGTGCTGTCCGCTCATCTCTGCCAGCCACTCCTGCAAGAAGAGGACAACTCATTACCTCCTTGAGTCAAGTTTCAGGTTGGACACCCCCAACTCCCTCCCTTGGGGAATCTGAAGAAGGGAAATCACAGCAGTGTTTGAATTGATAGATTTACTTTTGGAGTGATGGGAGATTATCTTCTTTCTGTAAAACCTCAGCCAGTGAAAACGACACCTTTGTACTCTGGAGGCTGATATCAGTGTTCCAAAATGTCGTTTGTGTATAAATCCATGGGCATGAATGTGTCTATTGTATTTCTGTTGAAATCCTGATACTTTGTGCTCTGCTTATCAAGGAAGGTTCGTTGTGCTTCTTTCCTAGTAGAAGCTGGAGAGAAGATGTAAACATTCTTGACAAAACTGGGAATCACAGGATACCTGTATACCAGGATAAATGTTACTGTAGAGTGAGTTGTAGAAATCATGTTGTTTCACACCCAAGGACTGTTCTAACTTTCTGGAAAAGAATCACAGAGGACCAGCCTTCTTGTTTGGAAAATGATGGTGCCTTACATGGTTAAATTGTAATGACAGTGATCCATGGACATTCTGGTAATTAACACAGGGGTTTTATAGCCACAGTGATGAGATGAGAAACTATCCCCTTCCTTCCTTCCCTCTTCTCCTCCTGTCCTCCAAAAGATTTTTCCTGATGAATTATTATAAGCATTTAACAATATCTGAGGATTCAAACCCTTTCAAGTTAGACAATCTCTACCCGTTCAAACATGTCCACATTTATGCTTTAAATGGCTCATGAATAGGGACTCCTGGGTGGCTCAGTTGGTTAAGCAGCTGCCTTCGGCTCAGGTCATGATCCCAGCGTCCTGGGATCGAGTCCCACATCGGGCTCCTTGCTCATCGGGGAGCCTGCTTCTCCCTCTGCCTCTGCCTGCCATTCTGTCTGCCTGTGCTTGCTCTCTCTCCCTCTCTCTCTCTGACAAATTAAAAAAAAAATGGCTCATGAATAAAGAAGCTTCTAATGTTTCTCACTCTGTGCCAGGCATTGTGCTAGGTGCTAAGGTGGGTGAGACACAATCATTCACATGCTGTGGTAAGAAGTGGGCATATAGTTTTCTTTTCTTGTGATGTTTTTGTCTGGCTTTGGTATCTGGGTAACAATGCTGGTCCTTAGAATGAATTAGGAAGTGTTCTCTCCTCTTCTATTTGTTAGAAGAGTTTGGGAAGGACTAATCATAATTCTTCTTTAAGTGTTCGGTCGAGTTCACCAGTGAGGCCATCAGTTCCCTGGCTTTTCTTTGTTAAGAGGGTTTTGAATACTGATTCAATCTCTTACCTTGTTGTGGGTCCATTCAAATATTCTATTTCTTCTTGAGTTAGTTTTTGTAGTCTGTGTGTTTCCAGAAATGTGTCTATTTCATACAGGTTAACTAATTTGTTGGGTTAACAGTTGTTCATAGGAAGAGGAGGACATGTGAACCCCTTCCCAGCTAGGAAAGATAAATATTAAAATAAAGCCTGGCAACAATGTAACAGAAGCAAGAAGGAGAGAAGGATTAGTTTGGGTGGGAGATGGGGAGATGAAAAAGATTCACAGGAGAAGTAATTCTTCAACCAACTGGGTACTGTGGGATGAGTAGGAGTTGGTTAGGTGGCTATGCCAGGGAAGGAGATTCTGGGTAAGGAAACAATATGAGCAAAGGCATAGAGGAATAAAAATGCATGATATGGTCTGAGAACATGAGGTTGGAAAAGCACAGAGGGAATTCCATGGACAAGCAAAAGAAAAATGAATTTGGTGCAAGATTATGAAAGATGATTAAAGCAATCCAAGGATTTTGGAGTTTGTTCCTCAATCAATGGGAAGCCAATAATTTTTAAAACCAACCAAACATTTTTAAAACCAACCAAAATTTTTTCAACCAACCAAAAGCCAATAATTTTTAAACAGGAGTTTAAGGTTATGGGATTGGTGATTTTTTAGAAAGATTGTTTTGGTGGCCATATTGAGTATGGTTGGAGGGGATAGTGTGGTAGCAGGGGAGCTGGACTTCTGGTGACATCTATCATGAATGATGCTGGAGGAAGAAGGATGCAAGGTAGAAAGGGGAGAGAGGCTTGGTGCCTGAGACCCTGAGCGGGTCAATAGGACAGACAGACGACCAGTGATGAGGGGAGAGAAGGGGAAAGCTCCCAACAATGAGGTCAAGTCTTCTAGCCAGGACTGTGCCAGTCCTACAAAAAAAAAAAAAAAAAAAAAAAAGAACAACAAGAAGCAAGTTCACTCTTGGATGCTTAGAACATTCTATTTGTGTATCTATGGAAGGAAGTTACAGACATGACTGGGTTTGTGTTGTCACATTAATTATAAAGGCTTTAAGGGGAAAAAAATTCTAAAGGGAATAAAGATTTTCTGAAAAGCATTCTTCTCTAAAGGAAGCTGCATGCAAATGGAAAAACCTTGACATTTAATTGATTTCAGTAATCGCGATGACATTGTGTTTTCATTCAGGCTGTGCAGTGGGGCTTTGAAACTGTAGAAAATTGACAGACAGGCCCTTGTTAGGGGAAATAAAAACGGCTCCAAGTTGCAGGGTTGAATATTTTTCTTTTTTCCTTTTCATAGGAGAAAAAATAGCCTATCATTTCTAACAGTCTGAATGACACTTAGCATTATTTCTCTCCTTTAGGAGATAGAATCTAAGGGTTTCCAGATACTAAAAAGTGGTCTGAAGTGTGGATGACATATTTAAAAATACTAATATCTGAAAATATCTTGTTTGGTAGATTTCATGTGGGAACTATATGTATTTCTTTCGTAATTATAAAGTCAAAATGAAACTGCGAAATAACTCTTTAAAATCAAAAGCAAAGTGGGAACAGTGGCCCTGGCTGTGTGTTGACTTGGTGACTTAATCACTCACAAGTAACTTTAAAACTCATCTGTTTGTACACTCTTAGAGAGAAATGCCCCAAAGACAAAAAAGAACCCAAAACCGCACAACAACCCCGATACTTAAACCATTCTCATTATCACATTATTAGTAATACCATTGGTATTGTTATTTCAAAACTATGTTAGGTATGTGCATAATGAATAAACCATAAAGTCAATGCATTTTTTTTTCTTAAAGATACATTAATTTATTTGAGAGAGAGAGAGGAGCATGAGCAGGGGGACCGCCAAAGGGAGAGGGAGAGACAGGATCTCAAGTCGACACCCCACTGAGCAGGGACCCCAACGTGGGGCTTGATCTCATGACCCTGAGATCATCACCTGAGCTGAAACCAAGAGTTGGATGCTTAACCAAGGCACCCCAGGAACTCAGGCACCCCTAAACTCAATGCATTCTTATGTTAAGGTTGTTAGGAGCCAAAATTTTCAGCCGGAGGGAAAAGATACAAAAATATAAAGTCAACCAAATGAATGAACTGGAAATAGTATCAGCTCATGATTATTTTCTCTTTGAAATTTCTTGTACTTTCCAGCTATGGTCACTGTAAATATCTGGAAATAATGACCAACCCAATAGTAATGACCTAGATTGTGGCCTCTAGGAACAATTTCCTGGCAAGCTCCTTAGAGAAATGTCTGATTCCAGGACTGGGCAGAAATATACAAGATGAGAGCAAGACATCTTGCTACATTGGAAAGCAAGGAAACTGTCATAGACTACTGTGGGTGCATCCAAAAGACTCAGGCACACACTTACTGGCCCCCACTCCCATCTGGACTCCCTGAGCAACTAAAAAATTAACAATTACAATGCGTTAAAATCCATCAAATATATCAAAGTCCCTGAATTCATGATGATATTAAAAATTATACAAAACAAGTAAACAGATAAACCAAAAACCCAAAACTTACTGGCTCCTTTTGGAGGATGTTAGAGAACCAAATCATTATTCTGTGATAATTAGTAAACAAAAGCCTCAGGCAGCTACTCACCTTACCTAGTGTAATGACCTAGCTGATGAAAAAAAGCTTTCTTCACAGAAGTAGTCCAACTGATCAATGAAGAGTAATGAAGGAGTATTATAATTAGAATTGTACCATTTTGCAAATGCCCTAGGAAATCACGGATCTAAGCAGTTGTCATCACAAATCTGCTAGATTCTCCCAAAAGGAGACCAGTGGACATTACGTGCCTTCTGATGGAATAACTCAGCTTCCTGGGGAATATTCTCGCCCCAAACTCAAACCTGAATTAGGCCAAAACTCTAATAAATCTTATGACGAATTTATAGGAATTACAAAGGACAGAGAAACATTAAAAGACACCATGTGGATACAATCAAGAAAATCCAGATGTGAGAAACTCCACAGACCCAGTTTTTTCATAAACAAATTGCTAGAGAAATTTTTAAAAGAGAGAGAGAGAGACGCTATAGATAAAAAGGAACTAAAGAGATGTATCAATCAAATGCAAATGTGTACCTTGTTTAAATCCTAACCCAATCAAAGCAGCTGTAAAAACAAGTTTGGTGGTCAGAGAAACAACCGGGGAAACTTGAATGCTGACTGGATTTTTGCTAATATTAATGAAATATTGTTAAGTTTTTTGTTAATAATGACATACGACTACTTTTTTAAAAAGAGATTTTATTTATTTATTTGACAGACAGAGATCACAAGTGTTTGAGAGGCAGGCAGAGAAAGAGGGGGGCGGGGAAGCAGGCTCCCTGCCAAGCAGAGAGCCCAGCATGGGGCTCGATGTAGGGCTCGATGCGGGGCTCCATCCCAGGACCTTGGGATCATGACCTGAGCCTAAGGCAGAGGCTTGAACCCACTGAGCTACCCAGATGCCCCATATGACTACGTTTTTAAAATGAGAGAGAATCCTTATCTTTCACAGTTGCATACTGAAATGTACATGGATGGAATGATGTAATGTCTGGACTTTGTTTCAAATAATCCAGTCTGGGGGAGGGGAGGTACAAAGGAAAGGGGAATGATCATGAATAGTGACTTGAATCTTCATGATGGGCGTATAGGAGAATTATTATTATTATTATTATTTGCTTTGGTACATATGTGAAATTTTCCATAATAAAATGCTTAGGAAAAAGAAACACTAACATGATGGTTCTCATTTAGTGATATATACTAGGACAGATGTATCAAAATTCTTCTTTGAATTTCAGAAAACAAAGCAGCATGGCTATTTCAAACTCATCAAGGGTGAACTTTCCCTAAGAAATCAGGACCTGGATATTTATTTACCCAGTTAGAATGGGGACCATTTTATCAGAACAGAGATAAACAGAGATTCGCACTTTAGTCCCACATGTCCAGTTGCTTCTAGAATCCTTTCTTGAATTTCTTTTTCTTTTCTTTTCTTTTTTTTTTTTTTAAGATTCATTTATTTATTTGAGAGACAGAGAGAGAGGAGGGGCAGAGGGAGAGGGAGAAGGAGAGAAGCAGACTCCCCACTGAGCATGGAGTCCCATGCAGGGCTTGATCCCCCAACCCATGAGATCATGACCTGAACAGAAATCAAGAATCAGATGCCTAAGTGACTGAGCCACCCAGGCACCCTTCCTTTCTTGAATTTCTCATAGGCATCTGCCTGTAAATCAACCTATCTAAAACTGAGTTCATCATCTCCCTCTCAAAGAAACAGAAAAGTCGATTTCTCCCTCAGTGCCCTCATTTAAGAAAACAGCATTACGTGTCACCCAATTGCCCAAATCAGAAATCTATGGGTCACCTTTATCATTTCCTTTTTCTTGGTCCTCTCCAATCCCTCATGACCCAGCCATATTGATTTTCACTTCCTAGATACCCTCTGAATCACCTTCTCACAATCCAGGTCACCATCATACTTTTCCTGGACTCCTGCAGTAGCCTTCTTACTGATCTCATAGCTTAAATATTTTCTGTGGATCTCTATCATCCTCAAAACAAAACTCAGACAGGTGTTGTTTTGCATCTCCAGCACCTGAGAGTCCTGGCATGGAACAGGTGGTGAATGGACAGTCACTGTTGAATCAGGTGGTGACTTGATCACTGTGAAGTCTTATTTTTTTTTTAAGATTTTATTTATTTATTTGTTAGAGAGAGAGAGAGAGAGCATGAGCACAGGCAGACAGAGTGGTAGGCAGAGGCAGAGGGAGAAGCAGGCTCCCCGCTGAGCAAGGAGCCCGATGTGGGACTCGATTCCAGGACGCTGGGATCATGACCTGAGCCGAAGGGAGCTGCTTAACCAACTGAGCCACCCAGGCGTCCCACTGTGAAGTCTTATTATCTGAAGTTCTCTCCCTCACCAAGCTGTCAGGGTCTCCAAACTCAAGCTCAGCAATTCATTTCTGATCCCAGCCCATAATTCCAGCATCCACTTCTTAAATGCGTGTTTACTTTTATAACAGTTATAATAAAGAAAAAAAGAAGGACTGTGGAAACCCAAGGCATGCTTGAGCCCGAAGGCTTCTACTTAGCAGCAGTGTGTCTCAGTGAAGCCCTCTGGGACCTCTTCTCTTCCTCCGTGAATCGGGGACAATGATGCTAACTTTGCAAGAGTACTGTATGATCTAGGGATTATTTTCATGAAGTGTCTGCTCTCTTTAACACATAATGACTATTCCATGAATAACCATAAAGAAAAAATAATCAACGAGAAATGGAGGCATTCCAAGTAAAAACTGTGATAGAAAAATTCTCAAGCAGCCCAAGACGCAAGTTTTGCACGGGAGATCAGCTCTTCTTCCACTCCGGTGGTCTGACTTTGGAGGGGCTCCACTTGCTTTTTCAACGAGAATAATTTCCTCTCCATGGAGTCAATGTAACACAAAACCTAGAAACGTGGATGGCACCCAAGTGTTTCTGTAACAACCCACTTGTAATCAGCTACTGCTGTGATTAAGCTGCTTAGCAACTCCCAAAATTCAGTGGTCTGCCGCAGACAACACTTATTTCTTTCTCTCCCCTGGGTCTGGGCATTGGATTCAGGGCAGTTCCACGTGTCTGTCACTTTGGGACCAGGACGAAGTGTCAGTGGCTACCTGGAGAGAGGACAAGTCACAGAACACAAGTGTATGCAAGGTCTCTGCTTATAGGCATTGGCCAAAACAAGGCGTGGGGTCTCACCTCAAGTGGGGTGGGGTGGGGAGTCCACTCTGTCAACACTGACGATCTGGCTAAATTGGGAGGGAAGGAAGAGTCAGGAACTGTCTACTGCTCTCCGGTAACTCACATATCCATACCTTTATCTCAACCATTACCCAAACTGTTTTGTGTTCTCAGCATGCACAACCTATGGGGGGCAATTATTCCATTCTTTATTCTTGGTCAGGAAGGTGGGATTTTTCTCATGTATTTTTCCTACTGAAAAAGAAATAACAATGCTGACCATAGCCATAATTGCCTGTTTGCTCTATGCTCTCTGGCTTGTGTATGGGGGTCTCCTTTACATCTTTTCACCTCCCTGGGAGAAAGAAACCAGGGCGCTCACATTTTGTGGGAGGAGGAAGTTGAAATTCTGGAGAGTTAGCTGACTTCCCCAGGGTCACACAAAGTGAGGCATGTGACTACAATCTATGTTTAAACTTCCTCCTTTATCCTCCAGGGATGTCCCTGACTATATTCTTTTTTAAAATAAGCTTTTTATTTAAGAATAGATGTAGGGAGGTCCCTTGAGGTCTAGACTCAGAATTAGCGTTCAGTCACCCCTGCCTCATTCCATTGGCCAAGCAAAGTCACGTGGTGTAACTCACCAGAGAGGAGCGGAGAAATAGGCTCCACCCCCTCCGCAGAGAAGGGAGAGGGAGCGAATGTTTCTTGAACAATTATCTACCCCATCTCACTGTGCACTTCCTGTTGTGGATCAGTTATAAAAATCTCAGATCAGGTGTTTGTGGGGTCTCTAAATTTCCCACAAGGTGCACACGAGTGAACTGCAGAGATTCTAGAAGCTGTGGTCAATGCCATGCTGTTGGAAAGGTGCCTGTGCTCACCAATATCCACGTGCCTCTACCCTGAGTACCTGCTACATGGCGTTTTCCAGCTCCCCTGGATGCAGATGAGACCATGTGACTACTTCCAGCCAATGGAATGAGACCAAAAATGTAAGAGGTTATCTCTGGGCCAACCCAGTTAAGGGTGGATGTGACTTCTCTGTGTGTTCGTTCCTCATCTGCCCATTGAATGTAGAAAATACAATAAAGTTTCCCAAGGCCGTTGGGCTTGGAGGAGCTTTCAGACGCTAGAAACCTTAGTCCTTGAATGACTATGTGGAGCAGAGTAACTTTCAACCCACATTAGTCTGGACCACTTTGACAAGTGACCTTGTTTTAGGTCCCTGAGATTTGGGAATATTTGTTATAGCTGTTAGCATATAGCAACTAATAAAATTCCCCTTCCTGATGGCTCCCTTAATACCAGTTGAAGATGTTTCCTTTGAGTTAATTCAGTAAACAAGAGGTTCTATAAGATTCATGCATGTGAAGGTTCATTTTTGACAAGCAATCTGAAGGTCTAATTCAGCCACCCCCCAATGATTCCCAGCTTTGACAATATGACTCTGATTTTTGCTGGGGAGAGAATCATCTCCTTTCTAATCTTAGTTGATGTGCTTCTGCAAAAGTTAACTCCAGTCCCCCCACTCCCTACCCCAGTCTCGGGGTAGAGCAGATGACCTGGGCTAAACAAATGAGGTCCTTGCATCCCTCTGGCTTCAGTGATTGGTTCAGGTATGGATGCATTCTTCAAGCAGGTCCAAATTTAATCTCAGGATCTTAGCTGGGCAAGTTAAAATAGATGTGGCTCTCTCTCATTAGACAATAACAAGTAAGATCATAGCCATGGGAGATGCAATTATAAAGAAAGCCAACCTTAGGAGGAGACTTACACTATGGATTGTAGAGCAAACAGAACAAATGAAAAGAGCAGGTCCTTGACATTATTGTCAAGCAGCTAGATCAAGCCTTGCCTGAAGCTGACATAGTGTCAGACTTTTCAGTCAAAAGGTGGTTAATAAATAGTTCTTATGGTTTTAAGCCAACGAGTTGAGTTTTCATTATTCATACCCGAACTATCTATCCTCAATGGAATCAACATTATTATTCTTACAATCAAATAAATTTTTTGTTATTGTTTATTGTATCAAAAATAAAATAAAAAATGAAAATTTTAATCAGAAAATGTGAAGTAATAAATGATATTAAGATAGATGATTTTCAGATACTACTTCTAGTTCTAAAATGTAGAGTTTATGAGGCCCAGTATGAATTCCTAGCACTTAGTAATCTATACACAGAAGTATTTGTTTATTTTGACAACCAAAGAGCCTAATTATGAGGAGGCTTTGGGCAAAAAGATGGTGAATATTCCATAAAAGAAATATAGACCTTCCCACACATGGCCAAAATCCTTCCATGGCTTTCCGTCATTTCTAACAGGTTCTAGAAGACTCTATGCCACCTGGTTCCTGTCCACCTCTCAGATCTTATTAGCTGGACTCCCACCTATCCCCCTCAGCTGACCGAACATTAAATTCTCAGAGCTCATTCCTGACCCAGGATCTTTGCACTTGCTATTCTCTATGTCTAGAGTGCTCATCTCCTGGCTTCTCCTCCTTCTGGCACCTACACAGGCCTCAATTCCTCCACAGAGAGACCTTCCCTGATCCCCCAGTTAGAGAGATCTCCCTCTTTAGCACTCCACCTGTCACTTTTTAATTCCTCCACAGCACTTTTTACCACTTAACGGTGCCTGGTACATTTATTCACCTGCTATCTCTGTCTCCTTTTAAATTAAGAGTTCTACAAGGGCAGAGCTCTTGCCCATTCTGCTGTCCCTGTGTCTCCAGCACCTGAAACAGTGCCTGACACAGACTGGCACTGTGTTAAAAAAAAAAAAAAAAGGGTGAGGGGAAAGCCTGAGATGCCAAACGGAGGCAGCAATGTCCTTTGGAAAGGGGTGGGGAATGGAAGGGACTCGTGATGTGGTCATTGGATAGGGGATTTGGCTGGGAGTTTCCAGGGGCGAGGGCAGAGTGACAAGGAGCAGGACCGGACTGTTGCTTGGGGATGCTATCTGGTGTATTCATAGAGTATTTCTACGGGGGAGTGATGTGGTGGGAAGGAGAGAGAGGCAGAGAAATAGAAACAAAAGAAGAGAAGCATCTTCATCCAGAAAATAATGGAAGAGCTAATTAGAAGCTTTGGTGCATGTGTTACTTAATTTCTGCCTGATATTTCAGGGTCTGTGTACTCTGCATTTCCATGACCCTTGGGAGCTTCTTCTCCCAGTTATAATCTGGGAGGATCCATTTGGGGGGAACAAAAGGACACTCCAGACCATTAGAGTTCAACATTATCAGTTCCTTCCACTTCTCTGTTGTGACATGAGAATAAAGATAGTCCCCCAAATGTCAGAAGAATTGAGAATGAGTTTTCTTTAGGCTGAAGGGTAACTTCCCCTCCTCCTCTCACTGCTGCTACCTCAGATCCATATGCCCCTCCAGGCTTGAGGGACTCCCTGACCCAATCAAAATGCTCTCACGGAACACAAGCCCCAAAGCAGAAATGCACAAGACAGATGCTGAAGGCAGCTGTATCTTGTTGTTGTTGTTGTTTTTAACTGAGAACCAGACTATATGATCCAAACCCATTTTTCTTTTTCTCATCTCTCATTTTTCTTTCTTTTCCTAGCAGAGAAGGAAAGATGGAGGTGCATCTTTTTGGGCTTAATTTTCAGAAAGGTAATGTTGCCTTGAGTTGTGATCTCAGAAAACTGCTCTGGACATTGGACAGAACAGAGCTGACACGGCAGTGGTTGGAACATTTTCCAACCATTGCTGATGAGCCAGCCCCTGCAAGTTTGGCTGCTGGTGCTACCCCATGGCTATTGTCACCCGTGGTTCTTGGTGCCACTTAGCCAGCTTTCCATTCATCTTGTCGACCTGATCCTTATTGTCACTATTTCAGGGCATTCTGGATCCCGGATGGAAAAAGAAGTGACCATTCACATTTCTTCGAGGACCATGGCCCGGAAATAGTAAATATTGGTTCAACGAGTGATTTATTACCTTTCATGCCATGATTAAAGTTTAACTTTCATTGACTGGCTACTCCAGCTATGTTGATAAAAATAAATACTCAGGGATGTATGTGATGGCCCTTTCCCTGGGTTCCCTGTAGCCTCTCTGACTCCCCACTAAGCTATCCTCTGTACAGCTCTTCATTTTAAAAACAGAAACATAGTCATACCAAGTGCTTGCATAACATAGTCAATGGCTTCCTAGTCCTCAAAATTCAGCCCAGGCTCCTTACCCAAGCTTCAAGGTCCTGTAGGGTCTGGTTCTTTATTGACATCTCCACCTTCATCTTGCACCTGCTGTCTTTGAGGCCGGGGGGCCAGAACCTGCGTACATCACTGAAGGGTCAGTTACGGAAGTGGAAACACACGGCCTTGTGGAATACGGATTATATTATAGGAATCAGAACACCCGTGTGTGCAGAAGATGCTGGGAAAGAAAGTCCCATGAAGGGGAGCTGTGGATGGAGAGAATTCAGTAAACATTGGTTACTAAGCATCATTACAAGCACTGGCACAAGTAAAGGACCAGGGCTTGCAGGGAAATCTGGCAACAGTGTGTGTCCAGATGACATGGGAAGTCCGTGAAAGGGGCTGATGTAGGAGTCTATGGGAAGTCATGCAAGTCCATGGCAGCCACCCTCTGTGAATGCCCCACATTCTAGAGGTGGTCTTGAGGTCTAGGGTCTAGAGGTGGGCTTGATGTCTCTGTTGGCCAACAGGACCAGGGAGAGGCAGAGATGGTTCAAGGGAGAACAAGGAGAAACCGGGGGCTCCTGGTACCTCTGGGTCCCAGCAGTCTGGGACACAGAAAAAATCCAGCAGAGAGGGTTGGGGTGGGGAATAAGATAAACACCGTCCCAGAAGTCAAGGAATTAGGAGAATGAGCAGAGAGGTTCCAGGAGGATATTTGGGTAGTTTTGCTCTGTGATGTCTGATGTAACCCCCTCCTCCCACATTTCTTCCAAATCTTCAGGAAAGTCTATGCCCCTTGACCTCAGGCTCAAGTTAGCTTTGCTTCTTTCTTTCCCATCCTCCCTCCCTCCCTTCCTCCTTAGGGACATCCTTAGTTGCATGGGGACGAGCAAAGCCTGCAAAGGTGGCCCAAGCACATATAATTTCCATTTTTATTAAAAGGGGACATGAGTTTCCAAACTTGAGGGACCACAACCCAACTCAGTTGTCTCCTTTTATGTTAACTTTAAATCTTGTACTTGGAAGTTGAAAAAGCAGCACTTTCTTACTGGAAATGAGGCAACACAGAAATCTGAAAGGGAGAAAAGGAAGTGTTTCGTCTCCCGGCTCCTTTCCAGCCCCACTTACTCCTTGTTTTATCATCAGACAAGCGGAAGCCCAAAGAAGTTAAGTGTCTGGCCCTTAATCTCACAGCCTTATCATTTTGGCTTTATGAAGGAGCCTTTTCTGACTGAGCTGTCTCTTAAAAGGCCATGCTCTCAAATCCTCTTCTCCAGAGTGCATTTTATCCACCCAAGAAGTCAGAGCGTCTTCCCCTAAAACAATTTGCATTGATCACTGTGGCTGCAATTTCCATTTCGACATGAAATCAGGCAGCCTGGGAGTGATTTTTCAGGCTGCTGTTGGGTGGTTCTGATGGAGTGGTTGTACCTTGAGGGGAGCAACCGCGGAGGAGGGACTGGCCTTTGTTTTAAGGACTCAATTTTACAGTTTACTTGAGTGAAGCCAATGAATTATGAATTTATATTTGCAGTGACCAGAATGCTTGGGCATACATGATCTGGCTCAGGGGCTTTCAAAGCCTTTGATCCTGGCCCACTGTAAGAAGTACATTTTACAAAGTGGGATAGTATACACACACACACACACACACACACACACACACCCACCCACATACACACACCAGCACACATATGCACCTCTGAAACAAGCGTTTCATAAAACAATGCTCAAAACTTACACTGTGACTCACTCTCTGATGATTTTTTTATTCCATTCTATCTTACTTCTTCCTCTTCTTCTTTTTTTAATCTTACTTAGTTTTAAGATGTGACTTGCCTCTGTCTAAATGTATTGTGTGACCTACCACCAACCAGCCTTGAGTCACAGCTTAAAAGATCACTGCTCTAGGGAACCTCTTCTTGCAATCAAGGAATTTTGGAAGCAGAATTAATCATCAAAGTTGCTCCTTACACCTTGAATTGGAGTCAAGTGTGTCAGAGGGAGAGGGTGTGGAGGGCAAGTTCAGAGAGGCAGCCATCGACCTGCCTGGGTTATTTCTGCTCCACAGTGGGGCTGACTTCTCAGTGACCACGCTGCTCTTGTTGCCAAGCAGTGATCACTGCTGCATTTACTGAGGGCTTACATTGCACTAAGTGATGGAGAGTCAAAGGGGAAAAAAGAGGTCTAATAATAAGGTAGAAACAAGTAGCTAGATATAAGTGAGGGGAAGCAGCCCTGTGTCAAAAGCTCCCTCCCGAAGACAAGTAATGGAAACTGGGTTATTTTAACACCTGCTAGATGTGGGAGGGGAAACATCTGCCATTGACCTTGTTGTGGTCCCAAGAGCATGATGTGGTTTGCACACCCTTAGAAGAAAACCCCCAGTAGGGGTTTCACTCGGAAGGGCGGCTAAATATGGGAACTCAGGACAGCAAATGTCCCCAGTGTTATTGTCATGAGATAATGAGAGAAGGCAGATATGCAGACCTCCTAGGGTCACAGGTGGGACTCTGTGGGCAAGACGCTCCATGAAGGAAAGAGACACATTAGAGAAAGCGGTTTTTTGGTTTGTTTTGCATTTGAGAACTCCAGGCGGGTTTCATCTGCTTCTGATCAAGTTCAAGTAGATAGTAAATCACATGATTATGCGCACACATGTTGCTTCCCTGGTCAATATCAGCGAGTGGGAGAACTTTGGGCTTGGACAAGACAGATGCCCTCTCTCCTGAAGCCCGCTGCCTTCTAGCCAAGAAGGGTTGGGGATTGGAACTAAGTGTCAACACCAAGTACTTTATTTTTATTTACTTAGATCAAGTACATAAATAGTTCATGATGTGAAACATTAGTTGCCCCCAGGAGGCTTCCTCCTCCCCCTCTAGCCAGCCCCTATCCAAGGTGACCTCTATTTAGACAGATACCAGCGGGCTCTTAGTTTTGTTTTTTTTCAGTTGCATATAAAAGGTTTCATAACACAGTTACTCTTTGTGTCTGACCCCTTTAATTCAGCATTACCTTTGATTTACACATGAGGTTGCACGCACCACTGGCTCGGGCTTTCTCAGGGCTGTGTAGTATTCCATTGCATGAGCATGCTACAATTTATCCATTCCATAGTTGATGGATATCTGGATTGCTTCTGTTTGGGCTGTGAGTAAAGCTTCTGTGAATATCTGCGTACAGAGTTTTTTTTTTATATCCATACGAAGCTCTTATTTCTGTAGGAAATCTATAAATCTAAATATGTAGATTTCTGTGCCACAGAAATCTACATATTTTACTCCATACATGGAGTAAAAGTCCTCGGTCATATGGTAAACATATATTTAACTTTAGTGGCTACTGCCAGTTTTCCAAAATGGTCAAACCATTTCATACTCACACCAGCAGTGTACAAAAGCTCCATCTGCTCTGCATCCTTGTCAACATTTGGTTTTGTTTGTACTTTTTAATTTTAGCCCTTCTAACATAAAACACTGTTCTGTGCATCGTTGTATGTTATGTGGGTTATCTCCAATCTGCATGACACTCCTGTTGCTGTTCCCACTTTCTCAATAAAGAACCAGGAGCCTTGGGAGGTCAGAGCATTTGCCTAAGGTCCCTCAACCAGAGTGTAGGAAAGTTGAGACCCAAGCTGTATATATAACATGCTGGCTCCTGGGTCCCTGTGCTGAACCATGGCTAGTACTCACTCTGTCACCAACCAGATGAGTGTTTAGGGACACAGTCCTGCGGACCTCATCTCCATGTGTGATGGTGTGATTCCATCAAGCATCACCTCTGAGTCTCAGCATGTACCCTCACTCAATTCTTGACTCCCCTGTGTCCTATTTTGTTAGAACTAGTTCTTTTCCATTACTCATAGTATAAATTTTAGCCAAACCATAGACTTTTTTCCCATAATAAATAGCAAGTTGCTTGAACCAGTGACCAAGGATTTCATGCTCCCAAACCGAGGAAGAAGTGGTCATGCAATGGACAGGTTCTATGTTGTTCCTGTGATCCCACCTCTTGGTATTCACACCTCTCAGTGTTCACAACCCTTGGGCAGTGGCCTGCCCTGGAGTGTGGGGCAGACCTGTGCTTGGCTTTTAACTAGTACACCATGCAAGGGAAAGGAGACTATAAAATTATAATGCCCATCTTGAGAAGCATGAGATCCATGAAGTCAGTGGCCCCATTGGGGAGGTCAAGTCCCAAGGAGCTGGGCATAGCTTCTAGGAGCCACCTCTGACCAATGGTCAGCAAGAAGCGAGGCCCTAAACCTGACAGGCCACCAGGAACCACGTGTTGGCAGCACCTCCATAAACTTGGAGACAGATCCCTCTCCAGTCAAGGCTCTGATGAGACTCTAGCCCCAGGGGACACTTGATTGAAGACCTCTGAGACCCCAAACACAGGACCCTGCTCATCCCTACCCAGACCCCTGACCCACAAGAGCTTTGAGCTGCAAAATGCATGTTGCTCTCAGCTGTGAAGTTCATGGTCACATGACGATCTAGCACTCACCAACGCAAAAGCCTTGTTGTGTGGAGACACAGAATAACGAGTGAAATAACCAATCCAAATAGCCAACAGCTCTTGCCCAGTTTGAGTCCTGGTAATAAACAACCACAGCATCTCTAGGTTTGGGGGGAGACTCCCTGGGGAGGTGCCGAAGTCCTGCACCTCGTGACCAGCAGATGAAGGCTTCTGGAGCCAAACTTCCATGATGTCTGGACTGTGATCCCTCAGTCTTGGGAAATCACTTTCTCTCTTGCACATTCGTTGTGTTCTAAGTGTGATTGGAGTGGTCATAAAGACTCCCGAGGGGGCTTTTCATTGTAGCAACATTTCTGGACAAGGGTTCAGCTGTGGGAGTTTCCTAATATGTGCTGGGTGTCCATACGGATGGAAGCTGGACTGATGGAGCAACAAAGACAGGGGAGCATAGGGGAGAGGTCAGATGTTGTCACGTGAGCCCCAACACCCAGATCTTGCCCATGACCCCAGATCTCACCTCCCCACCCCTGGATGATTAGCCCCACAAAGTTACCATTTGCATGTGGTGTCTATTTCCATGGCGCCCACTGGTCCCTGTTGCTTCCGAGGAGGAGGCGAAACAGAAATTTTATTTCTTTTCAAGGCCTCGAGGGTGGAAACACTTTGCCCCGATGTTGTTCATCATTCTTGTTTGTTTAGAAAAATTAAGGCCTGGATGGACAGAGCTATCATTTGTTTGCTTCCTCTCGTTCCTATTTAAAGCTGTTTATAAGGAAAGTCCTCCAGAAAAATTCAGCCTCTCCCCTTCCACCCCGCGCCCTCACCCAGGCCTTTTTCTGGACTATGTGAAAAGGGAGGGGAAGGTCATTATCCAGAGAGCTGCCAGCGCTCTCATTCACAAGGCCAACCAAATCAGGTCACATCCCTGCTTAATGCCTTTTGTGGCTCTCCACTGCTCTCAGGTCACAGACCCAGCTCTCTGGTGTGGGTTCCATGGCCCTGCAGGGTGGGACTTCTGCCCCGTGTCAGGCTGTCTCAGGCTTCACCTCACACCTCATCCCCCTGCTCTCTTCATACATGCTCCTTCTACTCAGGGATTTTGCCCAAGCTGCACCTTCTGCTGGGAAGCTTTCTCCCCTCCTCTTTCCACTTATCTTCAGTTCTTAGCTAAAATGCCACCACCTCTGAGAGGCCCTCCTGTATCCACACCTACTTGTCAGACATCTATGTCCTTCCAGCACATCGCACGATCTTTTTTTTTCTTTTTTTTTTTCCCTCACCCACATCACACGATTTTAATTAAGTGGTCAGTTAACTGCCTATGGAGTACCACTGTTAGAATGCTATTCTGTGAAGATAAGGGGGTATCCTTCCAGCTCCCACTGCCATCTCAGTGCCTTGCACACAGTAGGCCCCAAGAAATACTTGCTAAATAAACAACTGATCTAAGTGGAGGAATCTAAGAATGAATGGGGGGCATATAATTTTTAAAATCTGTGACCTGACTTGGCTCCTTGGAGGGACTCCTCTTTAATAATGACCACTTTAGCTTTGGGGTTCCTGGTGGCTGGATTAGGAGTCTCTCCAGGAGATTGATGTTGGCTCTTGGAGGGATCAGGTTTGGTGACGCCAACAGACTCCATGAAGGTCGGAAGGCTGGCACGGCAGGGGGTGACATTGGCAGGAAGGAGAGCTTCAGGGCTGGAGCCGTTCCAATCCCCAATTAAGTCTTAAATGCTTCAGCATTGGCTCGGAGAATGTGATTCTCTGAAGGAGAGCATTCTAGACTTGAGTGTGGCCAGAATTCCAGGACTTTTTGTGGTCTGCCGGATTCCACTCTTGGCTCTTTACGGAAACAACTTTGGGCAGCGGGGGTCCTAGGAGTGTGTGTGGGTATCAGCAAGTCTAGGCACAGAGGTGATCAGGCCTGACCCCACCGATGTGGACTTCACTCATTCGGGTCCTGTGGAGCCCTACCTGGGTGCCTTCTCATCTCATTTAATCCCCAGAAGAATTTCTACCATAGCTTATCACCCTCAGTTAGAGAGGAGAAGCTGAGATTCACAGAGGGGAAGTTGCTTGGGCTAAGATCATATGGGTAATGACAAAAGTGAGATTCAAACTGAGATTTACATCAACGTACGTCCATCCTCTTTACTGTCAACTCTGCTATAACCCCGAAATGGCTCTAGGCCAATAAGGTCAGCTGGGTGGTTTTCGGTTTTGAAACACCTGCTCTTCCTAACACATCACACGGACACAGACAGTCACACATACACACACAGAAAATTCTGCTGAGTGCCATGCAAATGAGAGACAAAGTCCTCTATTTTATGATCAAGGATATGGTTTAAAATTCAGACATTTCTGGGAGAGTTGACCTTCCAGCAAATTCACACTAAGGTGAGTGAAGGAGAGCATTCTAGGCAAAGGAACCAGGAGGAAAAAACCCTGCAGTTAGAATTGGGTTGGCCAGTGTGACCCAGGCTTGGGGAGCGGACTTGGAGTAGCAAGAACTGAGTTGGAAAGAATATTTTTCATGGGACTTTACAGCTTAGCACACCCTTGAACATGTACTATGTTATCTTATTTGACCAAGCAGCCCCATCACTTAGAGTTCAAGGATGTCATTTAGAAGACAAGAGTCAGGGGAGACAGCCCTGGGCTCAGATCACCTGGGTTCAAGTCCTATTAATTTAATCATTGTACTTGCTTTGCCAGTGACTTGACATCTCTCTTATGTTTGAAATGAGGCCAACCATCTTCATCATGGGCGTTTGGGGAAGACTTAATGAGATAGTCACACAAAGCGTTCAAGGTGATAGTTGGCACACAGTCAGCACTTACTAATTGTTACCTGCTATTATTATTTTATACAGCTAGAGTGGCTTCCTTGGAAGAGCATTTCAGTGTGGCTATCTACCTCCTGAGATTGATTCTGTGTCTCAGCAGATGAGTGATTTCTTTTTAGTGATGCCACATGGATGGTGCTTAGTAAAATATTTGTTGAATGAATGGATGCATGAACGAGTATGGCATGAATGGGGCAGAAATAGAAGGTAGAGCATAAAAGTGTGGGCAGAGGAGTTTGAAGATAATTTGGCAAGCCATAGGGAGTTATTGAAGGTTCTTGAACAGGGGCAGGGAAGTGTCAGATGGATTGAAGGAAGGGCGGGTTGGAAGCAAGATAAACAATTGGCAAGCTGTGGGCTTCTTCTGGATGAAGAGTAAGACATATTTGTTCTGAACGTTCCAAGGAGAAGGGAAGGAGGACTTTCCCTTTGTACTAACCACTGCCTTAGAGACCCTCAAATCAGCCTGGAGGACTCCCCTCTATCTTGGCACACATCTAGAGCATCTCTACGTGTGATGTTCTGGTCCACCCACTGGAGCCATCTTCATGCAGGTGTCCCAGATGCTAGCCTATACTATGTTAGGGCCCCTCTTATTCACCTGTGTGGTATCTCCAGCCGGAAGAGTCTTATTCCAAAAGCCTCTCTGATGTGGTTAACTCCTGTCTTTTGAAACCTTCCACTGGCTTCACACTACCCCTACGATAGCTTAAATTCCCCTCTGTGGATCCCAGGCCCAGCCTAATCTTATCTTGCTGACCTCTCAGACATGCCTTTCTCCTTCCTCCTCCTCTCTCTCGGGGCTGCCCGCCTGGGCTCAGCTGATCTGCCTCTTCCCTACTCTGGGTTTCTCCCATGTGGTTGGACCAAAGGTTCCACGGTGACCTTCTCATATTTGAACCATGGGAATCCCTTAGCTCTCTTGTTGCAGCATAGATTTCCCCTTCAGTAGGTTTGGGGTGAGGCCTCCCGGAGGCCATGGAGGGCAGGACTTGTGAGAAATGCAGACTCTCAGGCCCGGCCCCGGACTTCCGAATCTGAACTTGCACATGAGCAATCTCAGCGCCTGTGTGTCTGGGAGTGCTGACCTAGGGGTCTCCTTAGGAGCACGAGACCACCTTTCTGGTGGCTTCTGGGGTGAGAGGGTCCTCTTGGGTCGGGGTTATGCCAGGGCTGGCCCAAGTACCATGATTTTGTTGCTGAGTCTACACCCTGTTTTGAAGTCTACACACATGAGTTCTAACACAATGAGACCAGTTTGGGGAGCTATTTCCTCCCGCAGAAAGAGAAGACCCAGAACTGGCTGGGATGGGAATGAGATGCAAGCTGAGAGGTGGGGAAGAGATTCACAGTCTCCAGCAGCCCCTGGCTTACTGCGACGTACCATAAATGATTTGTGTTTGTACGGCGTGACATGGGAGGTCAGTAGGATTTTTCTTAGCAGACTAAGATCTATGGTGGTCTCTCCCGGGTTGGTCTTGGTATAATTTCCCAGCTGAGTGGCTCACACACCATCCGGCAGAACTGTAGAGGGAAGGGCCAGAGAGCACTTGGCAATGCAGTAACACTCTGGTCTTTTGTAACTTACATATCCAGAGGTCACCTTCTCACTGCTTGAGAGGGAGACAAGATGGGCTTTCTGGTCCTATGGAAAAGCCAAGAACTTCCCTGGGTATCAGAGGATGTGGGGAGCCCACTTTCCAAATGTCATTGCTGGTCCTGTGTTCCTGCCTTTGCTAAGTTCTTATTCTCTTGGTCTTAACGGCTGTTCCTTTACCACTGGTGTTGAGCCCAGGGTGGGCCCTGACTCCCCACATCCCCAAAGCCAGCATCAAAGGACCCACAAATACAAGCCATGAAGTTGTCAGGGTCACCGGAAAAGCATGACATTACTGTGCGTGATAGCACACTTAACACAGATGACAGAGGAGCGGACTTCCTATTCTTGAATGTTCCCTGGACCGGGGAACTTGGGCGTTTTGCTGGCTGCCCATCCCATGGAGGGCCTGGCCTCTGCCATCTCATTACTCTCTGCCCTACTCCCTCCTCCAAATCTTGCTATCAGGCAAAGGCATTTACCTTTCTCCCAGCCCAGGCCTGAAGTCTCCAGACCTGCCTTCGTATAGCCTAAGCACATCTGGGCTCTTAAACTGCCTGAGAGCCCTTCTAGGCCATTAGGAGCAGCAGGACTGACTGTGGACCCTGCGGGGTTAGGGCCCTTCCTTTACCAGGATGCACCTTTGTTAGCAGATGCTTGAGTTTCCAACAGCATTTTTCTCTCCCTTCAGATGATTTCTGGTGGAAGGCTCTTTGAGGCAAACAACCCACAATTTCTTATTCATTCATTCATTCATTCGACATCTGTTTATTGAGGCAGGTCAGTATGCCAAGTGCAGATGCTGGTGGAAAAATACAGTTATGCTTGCTTCTGGAAACCTGCTGATGGATTGCTCGCCTCACCTGTGGGGTGTGACGACAGTAAGGATTAACGCGCCGCGTATTGTTTGGTACCGTAAAACCAAAACTCGCGAGATATGTAATTGAGGGGCACTGGTATTCTTCACCTTGCAAAGGGATTCACTGTAGGATTAAATAAATCCAGAAAACTTTAGAATTTGATGGGACCTCGGGGACCAGCTCATTCAATCCCTATACTAGGAAAGGGATATTTAAACAGTGTAAGAGGCTTACTTCCAGTTGTCCAGCCACACCAGAGCTGGGGGGAGGGATCCCATCCAGCCTGGCTTTTTCCTTCCAGGCTCTTCTCATCATGTCTTGCATGATACAGAGCTACTCCAATGGCAATGAGGATATCAGTGATACTATTTTTCGAGGGCTTTCTAGTGTCAAACACTGTTCTGAGTGTTTTTCATGTGTTACGACATTGTTCTCCTGGCAATGCCATTAATGCTACTCAGAGAGCGCTGAGGCACAGAGAGATGAAGCGAATTATCTAAGGTCACACAACTGAAAAGTCCTGGCACTGGGGTTCTAATCCAGGTTATCTGGCTCCTGAGCCCAGATGCTGAACAACAACGTTCTTCCACTTCTCTTTATTTTTTTATTTTTATTTTTTAAAAGATTTTATTTATTGATTTGACAGACAGAGATCACAAGTAGGCAGGGAGCGAGGGGGAGGCACGCTCCCTGCTGAGCAGGGAGCCCGATGCAGGGCTCAATCCCAGGACCCTGAGATCATGACCTGAGCAGAGGCAGAGGCTTTAACCCACTGAGCCACCCAGGTGCCCCAATTCCACTTCTCTTTAGAGGCACTCCCTGACCACAAGCCCTGGCAGAGAAATGAGTTTCCACCTGAGTATTTAAAGTTAGTTATTTCTGTATTGAACATCATTTCAGGGCCAAGCAAACCAAAGCTTGATGTCATACTTTCTGACAGATCTTTTCAAGTATAGGGTTGCTCTGTTTAAAGTTCCTGGAGCTTTGCTGATAAAATAGCGGGAAATGCAGGTGGGATGCGTGTGATGAGTAGGACTGTGATCAAGGTTACAGGTGATAAGGGATGGTAGCTAGAAATTCCTGCAGACTTTACAGAGTGAGAAGTTTGGCAAGAAACCTGGTCCAATGCCAGTCGTGTGTGGTGCTTCTTCGGTAGCAAGTATACTTACCGTATTGTTTACAAAACAATCATGTCTCTCTCAGCAGTGACTGAATTAAATATTGGGCTATTAGTGAATTAAGGTCAGGCATGTTCTGCTGGCTCCCAAAATCATCTCATGTGAGTCTTAGAGTTGACTTTTTTTTATGTGTGCTTGATTAATTTCCTGGAACACCCCTCACAGCTCACCGGTCCACCCCCACCCCCCCTTAGTCTGGGGATTCTCACTGTGAGTAGGTAGTCCCAGCAAAGCCCAGAATCTAAAGCAAAAAAGACCAGTTGGTTCTCTAGTTAGCTTTTCCCTTTGAAGTGGTGATTGAAATTAACACTGGAGAGAATAAAGTTCCACGCCTTCGTCTCCCCTACAGATTCCAGAATCCTGGAAGTCATAGAAAAGGGAAAAGAGAACACTGTGAACCTCGTTCCTTCCTTGGAGAGTTTTATCTATTATCACAGACAGCGGGAACCCAAAGCCATTTCAGTCTTCTGGGGGAGGAGGAGGGTGGGATCGTCATTATTGGCAAAGGAGCCTGATTGGCTGAGGACAAATGGATTGCTATTTGTCTTCTCTGTTCATAGTAATGATTACAGGCTAGCCATGGTGTTTAGCAACACGGATCTAGCAGGTCAGTAATGACAACTTCATCACTGTCATTAGCGCCTTTTGTTTGCAGTGAACACAAAAAGCTGTTTGGCATTAAGAGAGTGTAGGGAAAGAAAGAGTGGAGGGGGTGGAGGAAGCCAAGGAGGGAGCCAGGGAACCAAGGTTTGCACACTATTAATACCAGGGAAAAATACCCCTGGGTGCTCCAGTCAGCTCCCTTCAATGGTGAAGGGGCCTCCGTTAGGGGACCCAATTTTGGACTCCCTGTTCTTTCTCTGAGAAGAGTAATTGCTCTTGTTTATAAAGGCTAATCATTTATGCCCATTTTGGTTCCTAGAAAAGCCCTAGGGGGATGTTATTTTTGGTAAAGGGTCTTCCTGCTCCAAATGTCTTGACTGTGAATAACTAGTTTCAGTATCTTCTCTCCCATGTCAGGGTAAAATGAAGCAAAATAAACAGAGTGAGGGCCATGACCCTTGTTGGGGACTTACTGTGGATGTCAGGCAAGGTGGCCTTTTTGTGTGTATGATCTCCTTGGTCTTAACAACCCTGGGATCTGTGTCTTCATATCCACTATACTAATGAGGAAAATAAAGCACAGAGAGGTAAAATATCAGAGCCCAGCCGGGATTTGAATTTGGGTGTGTCTCTTATTCCAAGTTTACTACACCATGCTGAAAACTCACACACAGACACACACACACACACACTCACAGACGCGCGCTCGCAAACGCACCCCAACCCTCCCCCCTAAACAAAACAAGTATGGGGCCACCAAAATTCTGAACTGAAGCCAGAGGCAAGGTTGAAAATCTCAGTACTTGGAAGGACCATGGAAAAGTAGATAAGATGTATGTATCTATTTCAGGTTCCGATCATGTGAAAGCTTAAGGGATCAAAAGATATACTGAAAGAAATTATATTAATTAAGTCACCAAAATGTGTTACACTTTTTTGGGAACTTGCCCCCTCCCTCCGGGGTGACCTTTGACAAGACATTCTGTGTTCCCATTTTTAGGCCCCCCCCCCCAAAAAAAGTAGTGGGTAGAAGACCTTAAGTTTGATCTTTGGTTCATGCCAATCTTTGTCTCATTAGTGTATCTTGTTTGTGCTGGCTTCTGCTGCCTGACCAAGCTCCTTTGACTCATACTCCTACCCCTTACGTCTCTCTTATCCTTTTCTGGACAACTTTACCAATATCATGCCTTGAATCTTGAGAAATATCTGGTAAAACTGGCCAATTAGGATGGCAGACATAACTGGGAAACAGATGGGGGGTGTTTGTGATGTGGTAATAGAGGGAGGGAGAGAACAAAAGAGGGCAGCAGTTCTCATGATGACCAAATGAGGTTGTTTCTGGCTGTGACATTATATTTACTGCCTATAGTGTGACCTGAACCATTTCTGGTGAACTCTGTTAACCGTGTAAGCTATCGACAGGACATTTACTCAAATGTTAGTACCAAGTCTAGGCTCCTGGCACAACGTGACCAATGGGCATGAATTCAGGGAATTAAAAAGGGAATTAAAAAAAATTAATTCTCAGTTCAGGTCATTTTAGCACTTCCTGGGTGTCCTTGAACAACCACTCCAACCAGCACCCCACATGGGTTCTGAACTGGATTTGTGTGTACCCCCCAGGGGAAAATAAGAAGCAAACGAAAACCTCAGGCTGGGGCGGGTGGTGGTGACCAGACACGGAGACGGAGACTGAGACTGAGGATCAGGAAGCTGGAAATTCCCTCCTGCCTTGGTGTTTGGGCTCTCGCTTTTCCACTTCCCTAAATCACCCTCGCGGCGGGCCTGTGCACACAGGGGTGCTCCCAATTGTCTCTTGAACTGATGGTAAAACCACAAGAGCCCGAATTCTAATTCTGATTCTTAGCGACCACCTTAACATCCAAACTCCAACCTCTCACCTGAGTGCAAGAGAGCGGTGACCACCCTGACCCCCCATCAGGGGGCTCCCTAAGGGCAGCTCCCACCGGAGCTCTCAGGGCCCACCCCCCAATTCGCCCCGCTAGGCATGAGACAAACAACTTTCTCCAGCTTTTAGGTTTCTCCGGGTTGTCCAGCGGGGCTGGTGGGGGTCAGGAATAAGGCTTGGGGGGTCGGCCGGCTGGGTGCTGTTCCAGGGTGGCCCAGAACCACAGCTTTGGTATCCTCTTCGGGGACAGGTGGGGCACGTGCTTTTCTGGGGTCGCCCCAGGCCTCCCGCAGGAATGCTGATTGACGCTGTCCGGTTTGAGAACTAGCGTGTCCATGGCGCCGACGGCTCCCCGCTGCCCCCCTGGGTGCTGGGCGTCGGGTCCAGCGCACCCTCGGGCCGGCATGGGTCCGGGGGAGAGGGGGCGTGAGCGCGCCGGGAGCTGGGGGCGGGAAGTGGGGAGGAGGAGGAGAAGGAGGAGGAGGAGAAGAAGGAGGAGGAGGAGAGGAAGTCCCCCGTGGCCACCCCGAGGGGAGGGCGGGACGGTGCCCGCGGGCGCTCGGTCAGGAGGCGAGGGGTGCCTAGCAGGGCAGCTCCGCCCGCGCGCCTAGGGGCTCGGACGGCCAGGCGCGCGCTCCCCGCCGACCCCCGGCCGAAGGGGCGGGGGCGGCGGCGCGTGCGCGGGGCGGCGGGCGCGCGCGGGGGGGCGGGGTGGGGCGGCGCGCGGCGACCCCGGCGGGCGCGAGTCTCCGGCGCGCGCGGGGTGCCGAGCGGGGCGCGGGGGCGCGCGGGCGGGAGCGCGCGGGGGGGGCTGCCCCGGGGGCGGCCCCCCCACGTCGGGGCGCGGCGGGCGGCGGCGGCGGGAGCGCGTCCCGTCCGGGTCCCGAGGAGCCGCCGCCGCCGCCGCCGCCGCTCGCCAACATGGCGGACCTCGAGGCCGTGCTGGCCGATGTCAGCTACCTGATGGCGATGGAGAAGAGCAAGGCGACCCCGGCCGCCCGCGCCAGCAAGAAGATCGTGCTGCCGGAGCCCAGGTACCGGCCGCCGGGGCCCGCGCCGCCCCCCGCGCCACCGCCCCCCGCGGCCGCCAGCGACCCCCTGCGTCCGGGAGGGTCCGGCGCTCGGCTTCTGCCGTTCCCCACCAACCGGCCTCGCCGTTTCTGTCTCTGAAATGGGCCTCAGAGGGCTGCTGGGGGGACTCCAGCTGAGAGCGCCCCAGAGTGCCCAGCGCAGCGCCGGGAGCGCAGGAGCGCCCCAGCAACGGGCTGCCGGGATGTGGTTGTGACTTGGCTGGACCAGCTCCATCCCTGTCGCTCCTTCCTGTCCCATCCCCGTCTCTGGGTCCAGTCCCATCCCTAAGGTCGTCAGTGCTCCTCTGCCATGGCTGCCTCCTGCCCCGTGCCTCCTCTTCCAGCCGCATCCCTGTCCCTTTTGCCCCTTCTCTGTCACCCCTCCAGCTCCATCCTTATGGGCCCCTTCTGCCCCGTGCCTCTGGCTCCGCTGGTCTGCATTCTGGTCGTTTCTTCTTTGGTTCCTGCTGCCCCTTTTTGCCAACTGCGTCCTCTCCTCAGCTCACCGTGGGTTCCTTGGCTGGGGAGTGCAGGCTCCTTGCCTTTTGTCCCAAGTACTTAAAGCCCAGTTTTCCGTGCTTACTCTTCCTGAGGTCCGTTCTACTCAGCTTCTTATCCTTTCCTTTCCTCTTTTGTGCCCCCAGGCAGTGATGAGTGGCTTGTGACCCACACAGTTTTCTTTTTGCTGCTAAGCGGCTTTCCCTAACTTGTAGATCCCCTGGTGGTACTTTATTAAAAGGTTGAAATGGGATTCACTTTAAACGCACGTTGGTTGATTGATTCCAGACAGGAATTTGTTGTTTAAAAGACCAGAGAAGGGCCCGATTGAATTGTCGAGGGGTTTGGTGAGGGCTATACCAAGTTGTGATTTTATATCGCACATGATTTATTATGGATGGAACTAGTTAAAGACTTTAGTGGTTCATGTCATTGGCACCAACCTAGAAAAGATCGTTCATCAGATTAATAGAGTTTCAAACAGTGTATCAAAGGATTAGGGTTTGATTTTTCCCCCTTAGCTTCTTTTCTAATTAACACCATCATGAGTTGTACAGTGAATGTGCTAACTAGCTCTTGGTAGAATTGTTGATAAAGGACGGCATCTTCTGTATGGTGAATCGGAAACCATGCAGTTTTGTAAAATATTAGAGTCTAAACCAAAGCTGTTCTCTGTTGAAAGCGTTAGTGTTTCAAGCACTATACACCCAAGATTGCTTAAATTGTTACCTTGACATAAGAGAAAAAAAATCTTTCTTTTAATTCTAAGTGATCTCCTGATGATTCTTACAAGTCCATTCATGACCCTGAGCCCTAAGACAGAAAATATCAGTCCCTTTCAGTCAGTTGTTGTGAAAAGCCAAATTGTGTAAGTGAATGCGTGCTAGGTATTTCTGTATTTCCTGCCCTTTTTGTTAGCCCCATGCATCTTGTTGGGTTTACAGGGTGCGCTCTTTGATAAAGAATGTCAACCAGGGAAAATCAAGGAAGAGTACAGACCTTTTGGAGGGTTGTGAAATTAACACTCCGATTCCAGAGTCTAACATATCGGAATGAAGCTCACTGAAAATCAGTGCTGTTTGAAATTTCTGGCAAATCGGAAGCTACGTAAAACAAGAACCCCCAAACCCAACCTGAATTTCATTTTTAAAAAGCTGCATTTTTATGAATGTTCTATTCAGTGCTTAATTCCTTTTTTTCCTTTTGCCTTTTCTACTCTTCATAAAGGGCAGGGAGTCCTAAATATATAGTCTCTCTCTATAAAATCGACAGATCTTAACTCATCGGCAGTTTTGGGGGGGTGATATGTAATATTAAAATTAGGAACTTCTGTTCTTTTTTTTTTCGTGTTTTTAACTTAATATGACTTCTGCTTTTTTAGTGTCACTCTTGAGAACATACTTATATCTTTAGGATATTCACTTCCTTGTATGAATGCCTTTGTTTTTCAGTGGTGTTCTTTGGTAATGCTTTCTGTTAAGGCAGAACTGGAAGATCGTGAACATATTTCTCATGACATTTTAGAATTGAGAAATATTAAGAGGAGAGTAATTTTAGGAAGCAGCGCTTAGTAATTATTATTCTGTTGCTTTTTTTTTTTAAATAGATTCTTAAATTAGGTTTTTGGAGCCTCCTCCAAGGATTCTAATTTGTTTTGTATTTATCTCAGTGGCTTTGGTTTTAGTTTTGTAATGTGACCGTTAACATAGTAATAGCTACTCCTCGTGCTGCTCTGTTAGGATTGTGTCACATTGAGATTTTCAAGTAAAACATCTTGAAGATTTTTATCTACGGCGGATAGCAGGTAGTGGCCTGCCTGCTGGATTTTGGGGTAGGGGTGGGTGGTTGGGGGGATTTATCAATATGGTAAGAAAGTTAATTTTCATATCGGCTGGCAAGACTATGATTCACCTTGCTGGTAAAGGATCCTGGTTAATTAGGTTCTGATAAGAGTTTCTATTTCAGCTGCATTTTGGAGTGAACCTTGTGATCACCAGTGTTTGGTGCTCTTGAAAAAGATGTTTAGATTTGTATTTTTAGTATCTGAATGAGGAGCATAACACTTGCCATTGGCCCATCCCAAGTGACGATTTCTTTCCAGTCCTATTATTCAAAATCACTGGAGTATATGCTATATGCTTCCTCCTTTTAGTTGCTTTGCCTCTTAACAAAGTTTTGAGCAGAAAAGCAACAGGACTACATAATCTCTAGCTAATTTTAATGAAACGCTGGGTCTGCCATCCCCTGCCTATCTACAGGAGACTCTCAGAAGATGGAACATTCCGCCCCGGGGGGATTTCGCTCCTCTGAGATAGCGAGAGGCAACCATTTTGTTATGTTGACACATTATTTAATTAACGAACCGATGAGTGTAAATCCTGTAACAGCTGATTACATAGCTGCTTCAGTTTACTGAAACATTTGTTGAGCTAATGTAGCTGATAATGGGATCTGTTGGGAATACTAACCCGTGACCCATGGGTTCACTGTGCAGATCCAGTTAGAAACATGAGCATTCAGATGTGCATGCCCGTTACCCTATGCCATGTGAGGGAAGACGTCCTTTCATTTGATAGAGGTTAATCCATAAGCGAAGACCCACAGAGGGTCAACATCTTAAAGCCGTGGATCATCAAGACCACGTGTACTTGAGGCTTGTTACTTCTCAACCTTTTCCAAACAGAATGAAATTCGGTTGGCTTGGAGTCACACATAGTTGAAAGAGGTTGAGTAACATGAACTTGACCCGTCCCCTCCATCTTATGTCCCTGTAGGGGACATTGACAATCTTGGATCATTAATTGCAAAGCTTGTCCTTTCAAAGTATTCATACAGTATGATAGGACGTTCTGAAAACAACATTTGTGGGATTCTTTGTAACTTACCTGGAGTATTTAGAATATCCTTAAGGATATTCTGGGACACCTTTTATTACGTGACTTCCGTAGGTGGTTGTAGAGCTGTTTCTCTGAGCCAGGCCTGGGGATGCCATGGACCCGACCACAGCCTTGTCCTTCAAGGGGCTTGTGCGGTCTAGTGGGAAATACACAATTGGTTCAAGAAAGATGTTTACTTTCAAGTGCAGTTTCTTGAAGATTCTGTTTGACCACAGACAAGTGGTATTGGGATGGCTTTCATGATTCTATCATCATAGAATTCATGTTTGCCAAGTGTTTTTACAATGATTTGTTAGTTATTCCCTTTGAGGAGCTATCTAGCCATAGTATCCATAGTAACATGGTAATAGTATACTTACTATTTGTAAAACTATCAAGTGGAATTGATCTTGAAAAGTAACTTCGTTTCCTTCTTTTGTGGGAGTGGAGTTTCTTCAGTAAGTTCCCTAACTCCAATCTGTGAGTGGTGGTTGGTGGCTCTGAGCTAGTCCTCTCTGTTTTGATTGTAGGGGATTCTATGTTCCCTTGCCCCCTAGCTTTGAACTTGAAAAGTCAATGATGAAAGAATGAACAGTCAGGAAAAAAAGTGTTCTTTGTGGTTGGGAGGAGTATTTCTATGTATAAAACGGTGGCAGTGTTCTTGCCTCTTTTCCACTAAGGTACACACATTCAGAATATAATTTGTTCTGACCTTTTTGCTATTATTTCATTCTTGGTTCAGAGTCAGTTTGTGCCAGTGACTTGAAGACTACAGTGCTGTGTGTAGTTGTCAGTTCTTAGAAATAGATGTTTCAGTGCAATCAGCTTTGGACCTAGAACTAGCTGCCTAAAACATTGTGAAATGTTTTGAATCGAGTGCCCAGTGGGTCTCTGCGGTTCAGGCAGCCCTGGTTTGTAGATGCAATGTGTTCTTAGAGGCAGTGTCTTAACGGTGCCTTTCAGCATGCTCAATTTGGCTTTGTCCAACATGTGTTTGGACAAGACTGGGGCTGTTGGATAGGGCGTCGGGGCTCGAAGCAGGGGAGTGTAGGTCTTTATCTGACAGTGGGTGGCAAAGCAGAGTAGGAAACTCAAAGTTGTGGAGAGCAGGATGCTTGGGGTCCCTGCAGCCCTGATAAGGGAAAGACAAGTTTTACTTCCACGAACTAGGACTAGAACAACTATCATGTACGGAGAGCTTGCCCTCTCTCCCAGGGCACTTTGCGGAACGAGTGCCATTTGTGCCCCACCAGTGTGCTGCCTGGTAAGTAGTGGCAGCCTCTACCCAGGTGACAGCCAAAAAACAGCTGAGGTGTAGTCAAGCCCTGATTACCCAGAATCTGGGTTCTTGCCTCCTTTCTGTGCCATGGGGCCAGCAGGAATAAGGAGCAACCCTCATCTCTTCTTTTGCAAGGAACAGACAACACAGTGATACTTCTGCATTTGGGGAAAATATATTTTATGGGCTGTGTCGATGAGCTGCGGGTGCAGCATCTGAAAAAGTCAGGACCGTCCTCAGAGACTGACAAGAGAACAGCCATTCCTCTGGGACCTGGGAAGGCGGTAATTATGACTAAGTGAATAAGCAGTTTCTTCCTTATTTCCCATGAGGAGCTCGAGGGTTAAATCCCTGTTCCGTTTGACCCAAGAAGTGCAACCTTGCCTCTGAGAAGTTTGTAGAACAGACTGCCTCAGGGCCCTCCCTGCCCTTCCCGCCCCAAACAGGATTTCTGTGTGCCTTATTATTTGGAAAAAAGAGCAGCCCCTGTCTTCCCCCTCCCCCCCACCCAGAAATTTCCATCTTGGGGAAAAGGGTAAAGGGGTGAAACAATATTTTTTACTTTATCTGCAATAAAAAAAAATCACTTTCTCAATCACAACAATCCTCCTTTGTTAATACTCCGAGTGTTTGAGGAATGCTGAAAATTTTGATGCAAACGGGTTGTGTGTGTGGGATGGTTTCCTCTGTCCTTACCCTTCTTTGGATGTTGGCAGTGAGGGAATGGAGACCATGGGCCAGGCAACTTTCACTCCATCGTCGAGAAATCATTTGTGTGTTTAGAAACTTCCGTGCTAACTAGGCTGGATGTCTCTGGACCTGTTTCTGCTCCTGCTGTTTCTCACGTCTTTATTCTTTTCTATTTTTGCCATTGATCAGCACTTACAACCCCTGGGCCTTTCTTGACTGCTCTGTGGGTCTAAAATAAAATGCAGGGGGAGAAGTAATACCTTGGCTTCCCATAGCTTGTAAATGTTTCCTCTAATTTTGGAAGTCTTCTCCTGGGTCATCTGTGCTTCAGCATGGACCATCTGCAGACTGTAGAACTTTCTATATAGGGCGGTATATAGAGAGGACAGTGAACATTACTTTACTGTTCATTTACTCTGTGATTGGTGTTTTGTGGCCGTCAGCCTTGACCCAGCCTTGGACCTGTGCTCTTGTTTGCTGCCATTTCCTGCTTCCGGGGTCTCAGGAGTAGGAAGTGGTAATTATATGAAAGTCCCTAGGCCAGAGCTTCATCCTTGGTGAACTTGGAGGTCACCTGTTACATCACTGGGTCCTCTCTACTACCTGCCCTACTATGATAAAGTTCTAGATCAGGAACCAGGAACTATGGACCTGATTCTGCTGGCAACTTGCCAAGGGCCCTGGGTAAGTCACTTAAATTCTGTCTGTACAAGACGTATCTTTTCATTTCTGATCACAAAATGCCCTCCCCCCATTTGTCTCTTGTGAGCATTTTTTTTTATCCACCCAGTATAGTTCTAAACAAGAGAGAACATTAATTGCAAACATTGGTAACTCAGAAGAAGAGTGGATGAAATATTAAAGGGGGATTTTTCTTTTATTTACACCACAGGTAGTTGCTGAAGGGATTATATGTAGCACGAAATGTGGCACCTTAAGAAAGTACATAATAGTAGTAGATATAAAGCAGCATTGTGTGGAACCCCCTGGGTCATATGCTCTGAGGAGGCAAGCTTGGGAGACAGGCCTTCTGAAAAGTTGGTTTGTTGACCCAGGCAGCAAAGAGCAATTGTTGACCCTTAGACACATAAGTAAGTGAGTTTCCTAGATTTCTTCCAAGTTTTCTCCCTCTAACTTTGTGGTGGCACTGTGTGTCAAGAACCTTATACACATGATGCCTCACTCAGTTCTCTTTCTTTCTTTTTTCCCTCATTCCCCTATTTCCCCCCCATCATCCTCTTTTTCTTCCATCCATCCATCCATCCATTCATCCATCCTTTCATCCACTCATCCTTCCATCTATTCTTCCTTCCTTTGTTCCATCCATCCTTCCATCCTTCCATCCTTTCTTTCTTCAGTTCATCCATCCATCTGTCCATCTGTCTGTCCTTCTTTCCTTCCATCCTTCCATCCATTCATCCATCCATCTATCCCCCCCCCCCGCCCCACCCTGATCCATCCATCTTTCCATTAACCTATCATCTATCCATCAGGCTCTGGTCTATGTTGGCCTTAGTACATAGCACTAATAAGCATGCTACTCTTAAATACAGATAACTAAGCAATTAGAAGAGTTAGCTCCTCCTTTAGAGGTCTTTGCTTTAGTAAAATGAACCAAAAATCATAGCCTAAAAGCAGCTAGCTTCAGTGTGTTGAGCATAAGGTGATTCATTTCAGTGTTCCTTAGACAGTAAGAGATTGCATGTTAATAACATAGCTTTGTAGTATCTCATGTTTGAAAAGATCTTGGAGGGCATCCAGTTCAGTCATGCATTGAATGGGTGACGTCCCTGTCTGACACCAGGCAGGGTCATCTTTGAGGAACATCTTTGGAAGCTCTGTGGTGTTAGCTCTTTTGCAGTTCATTCTGTGAGCTGATCTTTTGCTGTCCTTTGTGGTTATGCAAAACAAGTTTAATCCCTTGTAAAAAGGACAGGTTTTCCAGTATCTGAAGGCAGCTCTCTTATCCCACAGTGACTTTCCTGGGAAGCTGCCCCCCCCATTCCTTTAGTCACTACCCAAATCTAGCTGAAGTCTGCATGTGCTCTTTGTAATCTCTGCTTATCAGTCTGAACATTACCTGGCTAAATGAGAATACTAAAGTTTACAAAGATACCTGTAAAATTACTATAATTAATTCGGTTATGGCAAAACTAGTGAAAAATCTTATTTCAAGTGTATGTGTGAGTCCCTCTAAAGTTCTGTTATGGGGAGGACATTTCTGGTTCCTCCAGTGATTTAACATTCATTACGTGCGTTTGATTAGGGGATTAACATTTCCACTAAGTCCGAATTTGGAAGCTGGGATGGGTCACACGTGTATTATGACAGTGACTGCCAGTTGCCAAGGGCTAAAGTAAGTTCCAGGCCCTGTATACGTCTTAGATAAGTATAGGCTAAAATATTTTAGGAAGAGAATGAGCTTTAATTATGCTGCAAGAGTCTTTTTCTGAGGATTTTAGGGCTTATGTTTCATATATTCAAAAACTTACACCTACAACTCCATTAGGAGTTTGCCGGGGAAAGCAGTGAGAGTCTGCGTGCTCAGCAGTGAAACTGGACTGTAGAACAGGCTCTCGGTATTTGTGCTTTGTGTCATGAAGTCAGTCCATTGCTCTTTGTTATCTCCCTAGAAAGATCACTCTGGTTGTATTTTCAGGTTACTCTAAATGTTTTGTATCTGCATTGCATTTGATAAGGGCTTAAGTTAAAAATGAACTCGGACTTAGATGGGAAGGCATTTACACAGCTGTTGAGTCCTGCAGGCTTTCACTTTGCATTGTGAATGTTCTAAAGCTGAGATGACATTTCAGATGTATCTTCTTTTAAAGACACGAGACTTTTGCTATTTGATTGGGAGGGGGTGGTAGGCGAGGTGCCCAGACGCCATTTAGAAGCAGAACTAACCCCAACAGGCAAGGTCAAGGGATTTTCGTATTCATCTTTCCTTCTTCCCTTAACTGTGTTTACTATTTCTTTTCTTATAACGACACCCTAATTACGTGGTAGCTCTTGTCCTCCTGACATTAAGTAGAGAATAGAGTGTAAAGCTTTTGTGCTGTCTTCTGTGCTCCATTTAGGACTTGCTTCCTTCTCTTTGGTAGCCACCAGCAGTAGAGGAAAGCTGATTATTTATGCAGAATGTCACAAGTAGAACTGGCCTAGAAGGGGAAGGTGTTTTCTGCACATTAGCAGTTTCTAAGTCATGCATGAGAGCGGATATACTTAGGTTCATGATCTCCCCCACGCCCCACCCCCCAAAGAAGTGTGACAGTTTTTGTGGTCACAGATTTCTTAGGGTTCAATCATTTGCTTGGTTTTTTTTATTCTATAAGGAAAACCAGCCAGTGTCTCTGTGTCTCTGTCTTTTCAGTAAAGGGCCCTTCTTATTGGGGAACGGGTGTTCAAATTATTAAAAAAAAAAAAAAAAGATCAGGTTGTGCTGTAAGAAAAGCTTATGTTTTCCTGGCCATTTTGTGCTGGAAAAGTTTAATGAGGTAGATGGTGGAAATCCTTCATGTGAGATTAGAGTTTGAGGTCAAGCGCTGTGGTCTGTGGTTATCTCATGACCATCTAGGGATCTAGGGGTAGGGTCTGTGACGGTGCAACAGACAGAAACAGTAAGACTCTTTGGAAGTGCCTCAGTGATTCCAGCCTTCTCCTCTTTGGAAGCTCTCTCTAGAACGGGGGCGTGACTTGGGTCAATACTGAAATGATCACGATGGCGATCCACTTGTCGGACTTAATGTTTAGATCTGTATGTGTCTATAGCGACATCTGATCATTTATTTCATATTTATTTGATAGATTTGCTTGAGAGTAAAAAGAAAAAACCTCACTAATACTTGTATGCAGTGCTTTATATTTTTACATGTATATTCTGTTTTTAGTTTTTACGATTATCCTCTATATTAGGTAGAAATTTGAAAAAGAAAAAGAAAATGCTCCAGAGCTTTTTCGATTTGGGCTGTCTCCTTAGACACGAGTGTCTTTCCTGTGGTCTCTGGGACGGCCCTCAGCCATTCAGGCCCAGAAACTAGGCTCACTGCATTGAGCACATCTGTGTCTTACAGTAAAATGCATGTCAATCAGCCCAGTCTGCCTGGCTAACCCATGTTTTCCCTCTTGCCCAGTGGTTCTTATTTTATAGTTAAAGACCCTTTTGAGGATCTGATGAAGCTAGAGGCTCCCACTCCCCCACAATGCACTAATTCACCTAGTAGATCCATCTGAAAAGTAAAACTAACTAGAATATCAAATTGATACTTTATGCTCAGCACTAATCCCCCAGGAGCCCAGATGCCTGAAGGCTGTGTGACCAGAGCATTCTGTCCTGGGGGTTTCCCTCGTGGAAATGTACTGTTCTGCAGAAGGTAGTGCAGCCCGAACGGGCTTGTGGCCTGAGGGGTCAGAAGGGTCTAGCCTGAGACTCATCAGTTTCAGTAGCTGGAACCAAGTCCCTTCTCTACGGGATGGCCTTATGCCGGCTGTGCAGTACTTGAATTCCCTGGCAATGACGGCTTCTGTGATGACCTGTCCTTCCTGTTCTCACTGGGGGGCAGATCTCCTCTGGTTCTGGTAACACAGTGACTGAAGCCACAGCCTGGGATAGCCAGCCCCGGAAAAGTCTGGCATTTCTCTGCCCTTTGTGTTACGTATTGATTTAACATTTTTACTCTCAGAGGGCAGGCTTTCTTCCTTATTTTCAGATTCTTGGAAATGGCTCTACAGTACTCATCATCTCCTTTAGAAGGAGGAAATTCAGGTTCAGAGAGAAACTAATTGCTCAGGATCACCTTGATAGCAAAGGGCTCAAAACTCTGCCTTTTAATAGACACCTACAGACTATCTTTTGCCATATGAATCATCTAAGAAAAGAAGATTCTTAGAACAGTGTCAATTTCAGATATTACCAACACAGTATGAAAATGAATTGTCGGGATGCCTGGGTGGCTTAGTGGGTTAGACGTCTGCCTTCTGCTCAGGTCATGATCTCAGGGTCCTGGGATCCTGTCCCACATCGGGCTCCCTGCTGAGTGGGGAACCTGCTTACCCCTTTCCCTCTGCCTACCGCTCCTCCTACTTCTGTTCGCTCTCTCTCTCTAACAAATAAATAAATAAATAAATAAAATATTTGAAAATGAATTGTCTTCACCCAGTAAGGGTTATCAACTCTAGGGATCTGATAAGGTACTCCAGGAGCTCACATGTAATTTCATTGGAGATGTTGATTTAATAATAAATACATGAATAATTCCTTAAAAGATAAGATGTCATAAATTTCATGTCCAGTAATAGAGTTAGTTATCATTAATGATGGCCATGTTATAAATTGAGAAAAGCTGCATGTGAGAGTTTCTTAATGTTTCCTGACCCCAGACAGCTTTTTGTAATTTCACAGGTACTCTTATCTTAAAAAACAAAAAGCAAAATTCTCTCTCTGCCCATCAGCAGGTACATGCATATCCTTGGCTTGAACCTACTTGACTGTTTATTCTAGCCACATAAAGGATTTTTCATGTTAACCTTGTTAGCAGAACGTTCTAAGTGGTGATAGGAAATTGATGAAACAGGTTGCACATTTAACCTTCACACAGAAAGGTTGTTGACATCATCCTGGGATGGGGTTGTGTTTGTCAGGGATACAGTAGTGAGTCCCTTTTCAACTTGCCCCTCTGTACCTACTGAGACATGTTCAACTTGTCCTTGTTGGTAATGTGGAGAGGCTTTTCAGTCTTTTGAATTGCTGTATGATGCATCATAAAACCATTGTTTGCTTAACCCTGTGTTCGTAATCACAAGCGCCTTGGCAGTGAGTGTGCTGACCTGGGTATGTTTGGGCCTGTAGATTTGACCCCAGACGTAAGACAGGGACGTTTTCAGTTTTGTGAGGTGATGCCAAATATGGTCCTGTATGTTTTAAGGATAAATAGGGCTGTATTCAGAAGTGTTACTGTTATTGTTAGTTTTAAAGAATTTCATTTAGACTATATAAATACAGCCGGGTAATAAGAACCAAGATTTTAAATGTAAATGAAGAGATGCAGGAGTACAAGACAAAAGCTAAGTAAAAACCCTGGTTAAATTTGAATTGGAAAGTCATTTTAAATTCATGATTTTTTTTTGAGGAGGGGGGTCTGATCACATATATGGATGTCTCAGCTGCAGGCATGGGAAAGCGCGGGAGACAACTGCTATCCCCTCGATGTGAGTACCCTTCACAAACACACCTGCCTCTGGGTGTGGGCAGGGCCTGGGCAAGAAGAGCCTAGAGCTTCTGTTACCTGTTGTATCAGGAAAAGGAGCCATTTAAGAGTTGCGGTGGGTACCAGATCTAACCAGTACAGGGGCAAGAAGAAGGGGTCCCCACTGGCCAAAGGCAGGACAGTGTGACTATCAAAAGAATATGGCTGCGGTTGATGAATATTCTCGGTTATATTCAAACCTTTGTGGTGGGCAGAAGAATAGCCTCCCCCCTGCCAAATGTCCACAACCTAGTCCCCAGAACCTGTGAGTATGTGAACGTTATATGGCAAGAAAGTATTAAGGAATGCAGATGCAATTCAGGCAGCTGGTGTACAGACTTTACAATAAGAGATTATTAACCTATGATTATTATCCTGAGTTACCCAGCTGTGCCCAAAACCACTGCAAGGAAGCAAGGCGAGTCAGAGGCCAAGCGAGGCAGCATGAGAAGGACTGTCTGTGTCTGCCGTTAGCCAGCTTTGGCGGTACGGGGGGGTCACAGACCAAGGAATATGGGTGGCTTCTCGGAGCTCACAAACAAAGGAGATGCATGCTCCCCTAGAGCCTCCACTAGGAACAAAGCTGGGCCAGCACTTTGACCTTAACCGAGCAAGACCCCATCCAGACTTCTAACCTGCAGATCTGTGAGATGATATGCTTCTGTTGTTTGAAGCCCCCAAGTTTGAGGTAGTTTTTTTTTTTACAGTGTCAGTATAAAGCTAAATACATCCATGGTATCCGAAAGGGAGAGCCCCAGACAGCACAGATCAAAACAGAACATCTTACCCATCACCACTGGCAGTGAAAATATGCTACTAACTTCATCCCTGAGAACTGACAATCAAAAAGGTAAAGAATTTCACACTTTTCTTACTTTTCCTGTAAGAGGTGGATCTAAGGATGATCAGAAAGTCCTCCTTGATGGGACATAATTCTTCCTCACAGAAGAAGTGCAGCAAATGCATTTGGCAGGAATAATGGAGATAGAAGAGTCATCATTTTGCAACTCTTTTTTAAAAATTTTTATTTATTTTTTAAAGATTTTGTTTATTTATTTGACAGACAGAAATCACAAGTAGGCAGAGAGAGGGGGAAGCAGGCTCCTTGCTGAGCAGAGAGCCCAGGACCCTGGGATCATGACCTGAGCCCAAGGCAGAGGCTTTAACCCACTGAGCCACCCAGGCGCCCATCTTTTTTTTTTTTTTTTTTAAAGGATTTTTTTTTTTTTGAGATTTTATTTATTTGAGAGAGAGAAAGAATGAGAGGGAGAGAGAGAGCATGAGTAGGGGGAGAGTCAGAGGTAGAAGCAGACTCCCTGCTGAGCAGAGAGCCTGATGCGGGACTCAATCCCAGGACTCCAGGATCATGACCTGAGCTGAAGGCAGTCACTTAACCAACTGAACCACCCAGGCGCCCTCATTTTGCAACTCTTAATGAAAGTGTTGATGTAGGCAAAGGTCATCAGAGTATGAACCCATTAAATGAAATGTCATGGGGAATTTGAAAAGGAGAAATCAGACTGTCACCAACTGTTTTCTAAGTAATTTTCACATCACTAAGAAAAAATGCCTATGTACCATCTTAGGTGAGGCAATATGAAATACCAAGACCATCTAGTACCAAGGACATTCTCATTCCCAGACGTTGAACTTGAATATAATCCAGTCTTTAGAGGTAAAGGTTGAGCTTACAGGAAATACGGAGCTAGAGGAACAGTTAGGTCTTAGGAGGAAGCCAACAGATAAATCCAGAATGGGAACCCTCCTCCAGACCGCTGTCTTGGTGTCCTCAGTAAGCCACTGGTGTGACGATAACAAGTGGGTGGTGGAGAGAGGGGGAAGCTCTGGATTACAACAGATTGAAGAGAGAGAACAGGCCAATGAATGTGTGATCTTGATTAGATTAGATCAGATCCTGGCTCAAAAGACACCTCTGAAAGAATTATGGACATTTGAATGGAAACTGGGTAGTAGATCTTCAGGGGTTATTATTTGGGGGGAGGGGGTGTTGGAGAGTCATAATAGATTGTGTTTATGTAAGGAATGTATCCCTAATCTTTAGAAATGCAAACTGCAGTAGTAAGTGTAGAATAACATGCAGTCAGTGGTTTCAAGCTTTAAAATACTTTAAAAACTGAGGGAAGGGGACACCTAGGTGGTTCAGTCGCTTAACCGCCTGCCTTCGGCTCAGGTCATGATCCTAGGGTCCTGGGATTGAGCCCCTCGTCAGGCTCCTTGCTCAGCAGGGAGCCTGCTGCTCCCTCTCCCCCAACCCCCTGCCCGTTTGTGCTCCCTCTCTCACTCTGTCAAAATAAATATATGAAGTGTTTAAAAGAAAACCGAAGGAAAAGTCCGGGTGAGGATAAAAGCAGCAGGCCAGTTACGAGGGGCGGGGCTCGCTATACTATACTCTTTTGCACGTTTGACCATGTTTAGCATAATGTTTAAAAGCAACAAAGTAGCTGACAAGACCGGAGGATCACCACTGAAAGCTTGCAGGGCTGCTGGGAACCTCAGCTGACCCCGTGTCAGGGTAAGAGCACTGGGGACTTAGGATGTAAACTCCTGTGGGAGCACGCACACAGATGCAAGACGGACTGTGTTTCCAACAACTTAGCCGAGGCAGGGGGCATGGGGAGGACCATGTGCTTTTTGGAAATCGCAGTAGGTGACTCAGAAAGAGACTTCATGACACCGATCGCAAAGATGTGGGTAGGGTTTTAGTCCGTTCACTTGTAGCCAGAGTCCTGACTAATCCAAGTGGTGTGGACAGATTTACGACCTGTTGACCTGACAAACGATGAAGGGGGAAAAAAACACACACACACAAGAAGGATTTTTCTAAGAGAGAAAGCATAGTAAGAAATGAAACCTTAGAAAACGATATCCATTTACCACCACCACCCACCCTGAGTGCAAAAGACTGCACAGAACTTCATGACTCTCATTTAAATCATAGCTCCGCTATTTTAAATTTAGTAGGAAAAACATAATAACCCTTGCCGTTTATGATGATCTACCCTATAAGCATCCTTCCAGCACCTAATGAAACTGTGATGCGAAGTCTCTCTTACTGAAATGACTTTAACAGCTTTCTATTTTTAAATTATTTGAATATTAATTTGTCAAAACATTTCAAAATAATTATTTTAAAATAAGTGCTTTCCAATGTGTTGCTCTAAACCAGACCTCACTAACTACCATAATTACTGACAAGACCCAGTATGGAGAAAAACAAAACTTTATTAAGACCAAGATAACCTGGGGGCACCTGGGTGGTTCGGTCAGTTGAGTGTCTGCCTTAGGCTCAGGTCATGATCCCGGGGTCCTGGGATCGAATTCCACATCAGGCTCCCTGCTCAATGGGGAGCCTGCTTCTCCCTCTCTCTCTCTGCCTCCCCCACCTTGGTTGTGCTCTCTCTCCCTTTCAAATAAATAAGTAGAAAAATCTAAAAAAAATTAAAAAATAAAAAAAGACCAAGATAACCTGGATAAATGAAGAGCAACAGGATGGTTCTAGATAGGAAGGAAGACCCTTTGATAGGAAGGAAGACCCTTTGAAGACTGATATTTGGGAAGATATCAGTTCTCTTCAAAAGAGTCTTTAAATCCAAGGCAGTTGAATCAAAATCCAAATGAGAGTTTCAAGGAACTTCAGAGTCAGTTTCTCCTCATCTAGAAGAGAAGAATGGGCAAAGATAACCAACCCCATTTTGAAAAAATGCAATAACGGGGAATCTGCTCCATCAAAAGGAAACATTGCTGTAGCAGTTACAACTATGGTTTTGATGTAGGCACAGACACACAACCCTAGCCCCCATACACAAAGCCGTGTGTGTGTGTGTGTGTGTGTGTGTGTGTGTATACATGCACAATTAATATATGTGAATTTGGTTTATGAATAAAGGTGACATTTTGTGTCTGTTGGGGAGAGAATGGTGTGTTATTACCGGCTATCAAAGCTATAATCCCTCTCCATTGTACAAAAAAATAAATTGCCAGAGTGTTCAGTGAGATGATCATAAGAACATTAAAAATATGAGAGAATGTATTTTTTTTTAACTGTGGAGTATAATAAAGGGTTCTTGTAAGCAACCCTCAAACCTGCAAACTCCAAAGGAGAAGACCAGTAGATATGAGGATATGATCATGCTGCGTTCTCATAGGACAGTAGGTACCATATACCAAATTGAAAGACAGGTCAAAGAAAAATTACACTGGCTGATCTCCTGAGGAGTGTATTTTAGTTTGTGAATCTGTTTGCCCAGACTAGATGCGCTTGTGCCCTGAGGTCCCAGACTGATTCACGTCGTCTGAGGGAAGAGCCGGGGACAGTAGGTCTGGGTGGCGTTCAGGGAACGAGGAAGTACAGGCGACTTGTATCCAGTGAGTCAGCGTTTTTACCAGTGGTAGAAACAGAATGTCATCTGTCAGTCCTTGGAAAGGAAGTGTTTGCTTTAAAAAAGCTGTGAAAAGCTGACATTAATCTCACGGGTGGTAATGAAGGTATGTTTTTCACATGGTTAGAAAAATAAATGAGTCTAAAAGTGGAAGCTTTTTGTGATTTGGGGCGCGTGCATGTGTGTCTAATTGCTGCTGTCCTCTGTCTGTTTGGTTCAATTATTTGGTACAGGCTGCCATGACTTATAAGATCCTTCTCGAGTGGTTCCACTCGTCCCTCTCTCATTTCGTCTTTGCCAGTGGTCCCTCAGGATCTGTGCTTCACTTGGCTGGGTTCTGCAGCCCCATTGAAGCTTACTTGCACATTGGCTTGGGGCTTCCTGTTTAATTCCTCTGTCTCCCCTGTAGACAAGGGCTCCTCCGGGGCAGAGACAAGGGAAGATTCACTGTCAATTGTCAAGTATCCCTGGTGTCACCCACAGTGGCCGGCTGTCTCACAGAAAGGATTCGATTCATGCCTTTAGAATGAATGAATGAATGATTACACGAACATATGAATGCATTGCTTTTCCTCCCCAAGAACATGGAAATACATAGATATTGATTGGACACTGGGGCAAGTGGTACAGCAGGACGTGAAGGACATGCCACAGGACACATGCCACAGGACATGCAGGGGAAATCCAAGCGACTTACCGCTGCAAGAGTTGACAAAGAGTTGGGGAAGGCGTCGCAGTGTCCGTGACCCGACCTGGATCCTGGAGGATAGGCAGGAGGTTTGCAGGTATAAAGGAGGCAGTAGGAGGAATGGCATTTACAGAATCATTGAGCGGTGACAAGAATCAAGCTGGCTGCTCTGTGAGAAAGACAGTGGCCAGATGTGGTTGATGAGGTGGGTTGGGGCCCCTTTGGAAATGCTCTCTGTAACACACTAAGGAGTTCGGATGGTGGGCGAAATGAGAAGCCCTTGGAATCTTGTAAATGAGATAATGGCGTGGAAAATTGCTCTTGGAAACAAAGATGATGGTCTAACCCCGGCTGGAGACCCTCCTGGCCTCAATCCCTCCTCCCATGTTTAGCCATAGAATGATGTTGCCCTGTGCTGTTGCTGGTTCAGAAGTATTCTGGAGAATGGAGGTGAATGGATTCCAACATGATCATTGTAACCGATTTGAAGGGACGGTTTAAATCCTGAGATTTTAGTAGCTTTGATTAGGTAAGCTGCTGACCCCGTAAATGTGTTCATCCTTCTAATTGTATCTCTCCAGGGACAACTTTTGTTAAGTTGATGGTTTTTTTTCTGACCAGTGACATTCAAGTTATGTTTTAGTGTCACTTTAATATCAGGTAATATATTGCAAAGAAGAAGGCATTAAAAGCTGTTATGGATTGTCAAAATATTGTAGGAAGAAATACAAAGGAACTTAAATTCACATTTAGTATAATTGGGTTGTGATTGTCTAAATGTAGATTGCCTCATGCTGGAATGTTTAATGTTATGCAAATTACATGCAATAATTCGCTGCCAAAGATCTGGTGAACCAAGGAACCTTGAGAAGAGTTGACATTAAACCACACCAGATACTTTTACAGACCTCTTCAGCCTCTATCTGGCAGAATGCAGTGGTTTTAAATCTAGTGGTGGAGTTTTTATTGTGACTTTGGATAATGTAGCTCTATTTTGGGTGTTTAATGAGCAGTTAGTGGAAAATATTTAGTAACTACATATAAAAGAAAGCAATTTCCTTTTGGGGGAATTGAATCTTTGTTTGACTGCTTAGTCATCTCATCTTTTAAAAAATCTGCCTTTCGGGTTTCTTGGTGGTCAGCAATGGTAATCACTCATTAGTATCAGACTTCTTACAAAGCAGTCTCTTATCTTGCCTTATCTTCACAACTACCTTATCACCCTCTTTTTTTTCTTTAGATGATACGTCACATATCATTAGAGATATTTGTTTAAATGCGTTTTGTTTTAAACATCAGAATAAAACAGACTTAAACCTCATAGAGAATATAGAGGCTTTTAAGAATGGGAATTGGCTAACTAGGTCATAAATATTATGTAGTTTCTCTGCTAGTGAGATGTTCAGGTACGACTTAGCCTACCTAGTTGTTGGTCAGGAGAGTATAGATCTTTCAAGAACTTTAGTAGCAGAAAAAAATTTTAAATTATGATATAATATTTATTATACTTACCTTGTATTTATATGGCAGAACCCCAGGAGGTCATGACAGGTAGAGTTGATGTATCTCCAAACCTTTGGCATTAAATTAAAAAAAAAAAAATTCATTAGGCCTCCAATCAGTATACAGGGTTTTATATAAAGTATGTCGGCCTTATTTTGATGAGGAGGTATGTAAAGAAATGGTTCACGAGTCTGGAGGCCAGAATTTGATTTTTTATTATTTATTTATTTATTTTTAAAGATTTTATTTATTTATTTATTTGACAGAGAAAGAGAGTGATCACAAGGAGGCAGAGAGGCAGGCAGAAGGTGTGGGGAAGCAGGCTCCCTGCTGAGCAGAGAGCCCAATGCGGGGCTAGATCCCAGGACCCTGAGATCATGACCTGAGCGGAAGGCAGAGGCCTTAAACTACTGAGCCACCCAGGTGCCCCCAGAATTTGATTTTTTTAAAAAAACTTTATTTAATGAAAAATTTAACCATGTACAGAGAGAATAGTATAATGAAACTGATGTAGCCATTACTCAGCTTTATGTGGGATCAACACATAGCCAGTCTTGTTTCATCCATACCACCTAAGTCCTTTAGATTATTTTGAAGCAGATGTAGACATAATATATCATTTCATCTGTCAAATTTCTATATGTACCACTGAAAGATAAGAACTCTTAAAATATAAAAATATAGTGTAATACATGGCCATTGCTAAAAAAGTAATACTTAACACCAGATATTTGGTCTATATTCACATTTCTCCAATTTTTTATAAGTTTCTTTTTATTTGGATCGAGTTTTAAATGAAAATCCATCCATTATGCCTGTTATTTATTTATTTATTTATTTGAACTATAGGTTCCCATCCATCATTTTTCCTTCTAGAATTTTTTTTTTTTTGCTAAAGAAATAGGGTCAGATGTTGTAGAGAATTCCCAACACTCAAGGTTTTGCAGACCACCTCCTTGTGATGTAATTTTAGAAAACCCAACTTTTTTTAGTTTAATTCACACAAAACAAACCACATATTTCAGGTGTCCAGTTTGGCAAATTTTGTCTGAACCTGTGAAGCCATTACCAAAATTAAGATAACAAACACATGCATTGTGTCACCGTCCAACAATTATCATTTCTCTGACACCAATTGGCTGTCCTGCAGTTTGATTCAGTTCTGATGTGAACCACCTAGAGTTGGCACAGACTCCCAGGTTAAGGAATCAGTCCCACAAGACTGCCCCACTTCAGATACCAGCTGCAAATGGGGTCCTACCTGCATTACTGCCTGTCTGGCTGCAAATTTGAGGGTTCCTGTGACCCTCGTCTTATGTTTGATAGTTCTGGAACGACTCCCAGAACACAGGAAGGTGCATACTTATGGTTCATTTTATTGTAAGGATATAAATCAGGAACTTCAAAGGGCCTGTTACATAGGGCAAGGTCTTGGGAAGGGGTGGAGTGGAAGGCTTCCCAGGAGTACCTCTGTCCCAGCACATCTATGGGTTCACCAGCCTGGAAGCTCTCTAGACCTCATCGTTCTAGAACTTTTATCCAAATTTCATTATGTAGGCATGATTCGTTAAATCATGGTCATTGGTAGTTGAACTCAATCTCTAGTCTCTCAGGTGTCAAGTGGTAGGGAGAACATTTCCAAACCTCTAATCACATGGTTGGTTCCTCTGGCAACTAGCTCCATCCTGAAGCTGTCTACGGGCCTACCAAGAGTTACCTCCATTAGCATTAACTCAGGGAGGGTTGAAAAGGGCTTATTATGAATAAGATACTTCTATCATTAAGAAATTCCAAGGGTTTTAGGAGTTCTTTGCCAAGAACTGAGACAGAGACCAAATATATATGTGTGTATGTGTATTATTTTACCATATACATCATCCCCTCAGTATTGGCTCCTGCCTCTTCATAATCAAACCCTGTGTTCTCGCTGTCTCTGTCTGTCTTTCTCTTTTGATCTGGCTTCTCTTACTCAAAATCATTATTTTGAGTACCATTAGGCAGATTGGATGGCATGGACAAATTACTTAAAAGACACAAGTTATCTAAGCTAATACAAGAAGAAACAGAAAATGTAAGTAGTCCTACATCTGTGAAAGAAGTGGAATGTATAATTTCAAACCTTCCCACAAAGAAAATTCTACTCACATGGTTTCACTGATGAGTTCTATCAAACATTTAAGGAATAATTAACACTGACAGTCACCAACTCTTTTAGCAAATAAAGGAGAAAGGAATTATCCCCATCTCCTTTTATGAATCATATCCTGATATCAAAAGCAGAGAAAGTGATGCAAGAAAAGGGTCAGACTTCTATACTAAGAGCTACAATGTAGCAATGAGAGAAATTAAAGAAGACCTAAGTAAATGGAGAAGTATGTCATATTTGTAGATTGTACACTTCATATTATTAAGAGGTTAATTCCCCCTAAACTGATTTATAGATTCAGCACAGTCCAAATCAGAGCCCCATCAGGCTTTTTCTGGGAAGAAATTTCTGGGGAAAAAACCTAAATGGGAATGCAGAGAACCTAGGTTAGCCAAAAAAATGAACAAACAAACCAACCCCCCCACAAAAGCAATAAAACAAAGTTGGATTACTGGATTTCAAGACAACTCTAAACCTCTAGCAATCAAGACAATGTAGTGTTGATGGAAGGGTAGACATACAGATCAATGAAACAGGATATCCGAGAGACAGACCTACCCAGATTTAGTGTTGAATCAACAAAGGTGCCAGGATAATTCAGTGGAGAAAGGATACTTTTTTCCCCCCCAACAAAGAATGCTGGAATAACTAGGTATTATAAGGGGAAAAAAGAACCTTGAGCTTTTACTTTGCATCATACACAAAAAGTAACCTGAAATGAATCTTAGGCCTAACCCTTAAAGCTAGAACTTTAAAATTTCTAAAGGAAAATGTTAGGTTAAAAATCTTTTTGACCTTGGGATGTGAAAGATTTCTTAATGTGGTGCACCAAAGAAATAATAAATTGGATCTCCTTGACTAGACACTTGTGCTCTTGGAAGGACTTCATGAAGGCAATGAAGGCAGGGTGTGGACTAGGAGGAAACATTATGATCACATAAATCTGACACTGGACTTGTTTCCAGGACATAGAAAATTTACAATTGAGTCATAAGACAGACAACTCAATTAAAAGGTAGGTAAAAGATTTCACTGCACACCTTACAGGAGAAGATATAAGTACTCCAGTAATCCAATAATGTCCAAACGTACTCAACATCATCATTCATTAGGGAGAAGGAAATTAAAATAAGCTACTGCTACACTACCTAACAGAGTGGTTAAAACAGCAAAGACTGACAACCAAAGTGTTGACAAGGGATTTGGGGCAACTGGGATTTCACACATTGTTGGTGGGAATGTAACATCACACAGTTTGGAATATAATTCAGCCGTTTTTTATTATGTTAAATATAATTAACCACATGACCAACAATTTCACTCCTAGATATTTACCCATGAGAAATGAAAACATGCGCCCATAAAAAGACTTAGGCACAAATATTTAAGGAGGCTTTATTCATAATAGCCCCAATCTGGAAACGACCCAAATGTCTATCAGCAGATGAACGGGCAAACAAATGGTGGAATATTCATACAATGCCATACTACTTGGCAATAAGAGGGAACTAAATTCTTATGTGCACAGCAGTATGGAGGAAACTTGCTTATGTCAAGTGAAAGAAGCCAGACACACAAGACAACATATTGTATGATGTTATTTATCTAAAATTCTAGTACTGAAGTAAGTAATCTGCATTAACAGAAAGGAGATCAGTAATTACCTGGATCCTAGAATTTGGGGAGACTGATTGCAAAGGGGCATCTTTTGGGGTGATAGGAATATTCTGTATCTTGGGCACCTGGGGGGCTCAGTCAGTTAAGTGTCTGACTCCGGCTGAGGTCACGATCCCGGGTTCCTGGGATGGAGCCCTTCGTGGGGCTCCTGGCTCAGCAGGGAGCCTGCTTCTCCCTCTCCCTCTGCCTCTGCCCCTCCTCCCTGCTCATGCTCTTTCTCTCTCTCAAATAAATAAGTAAAATCTTTAAAAGGTATTTTATATCTTGATTAAGATGGTAGGTATATGTGAAAATCTATTGATGCATATAAATATGCATTTAATTATATAGATTATACCTCAAATAGTTTGTTTTAATAAGTTTTTAAAGGGGGGGTGCTGCTGCCAATTTTTTCCCCAGCAGTGGATGATAGAGACGCAGGTTCTACTTTTTCCATTTGAATATTCACTTTTGGTTCACTTGTTGAATAATCCCTAGTTTCTCCATTTTTCTGCCTTCTCTGCCTTGTATCTTGAAGTTCCGTATTTATATGCTCTCTATTCCATTTCATTATTTAATTTATCCTGTCTTCATTTTAGCTTCAGAGTAAGCCCTGTTCTCGATATTCTTTCTTTGTACACGTTTTTGCTATTCTTGATCCCGTGTTGTTCTGCATACAGTTTATAAAGACATAATCATTTCTTTGTTCTATGAAGAACTCTCTGCAATAGTGTTGGGAGTTGGGGTTGAAATGATTTTATAGATAACTTTGGGTAGATGTTGGATTTTTGCAGTATTCCATCTTTCTGTTCGTAACTGTGGTGTACTTTTCCATCTATTAAGATTTTCTGTTATGTCTCTCAGCACATTTTGTAATTTTCCCTACAAAGTTCTTGCACATATTTTGAAGGATTTATTTCAAGGCATTTGGTGTTTCTTATTTTATCTTAAGTGAAATCTTTCTTCTAATTATGTTTTCTCACTGTTTATTGTTGATGTATAGAAGTGTGGTTTTTAAAAAAAATCTCAGTCATGTATCCAGGGAACATTTGCTTTTGTTTTAGAAAGAAGCTCATTAATTGATTAGCAGAATGTGTCATGTGTGCACATGCTCATGTGTATTTTGACAAACGGTGGTGTTGAGAGCGAGCTTTCCACAGTCAGTCCTTAAGTTATTTTTGGTCAAGAGTCCACACGTCAGGTCGGCCCTGAGTCCCGGGAGAGGACCCCAGCTGGAGCCATGATGCCCCCCATGCCATCAGCCCTCCATGCGGTCGTGGATGTCAGTATGAGGGCTCTCTGGTTGACCAGCAGCCTTGAGTTCAGGCAGCCACCTGTTGTCCACGGTGGGGATGATTTCTCATGATACAAGCTGTCACCGCTAAAAACGTGTGCCTCTTCTCTTTCAGTATCCGGAGTGTGATGCAGAAGTATCTTCAGGAGAGAAATGAAATCACCTTTGACAAGATTTTTAATCAGAGGATTGGTAAGTGCCACTTTCTCACTTGGCATACCATGAGCTCAGTGGTGGTTTCGGGTGGCATTCCCGTTGTGTATAAATGCATAGTGCTTTGGGTGGTTTGTAGCTCAGCTGGGGAGGAAGGAGGTTTCGTGTAATAATAAGATACTGAGTGGTTCCTTACATCCCTGGTAATGTCTTGTGCATAAGTTATTGGGAAACACATTAGTTTGATTCGAGGTTTTAAGGCAGTTGGGAGGTTGCCAGAATCAAAGGATTGGATAGTTGGTAACCAGAAAGAAACACTCTATACTCGGACTCAAGTCTGAGGTCCCCAGCCTCCCTCACTGCTCTTGTACTTACGATGATCACAAGGAACTGGCATGGGTCTTCAGTAACATACTGCAACCCTGTGGCTGGCCATCTCCTTCTAAAGCATGGGGCTGGCTTACATGATCTTATTACTTTTCATGGGCTAATTTATAGTGTTTGCATGCTGCCCAGTCATTGTCATTGTCAGCTCCATGTCAATCACTCTTATCCCCGTGGCTCCCTTCCATCTTACTTAGTGGGTCACTAGGACTAACCCTGTTGTGTGCCTAGAGGTCAAGGAGCCATCTCTCTCTGGCTGGTACCCAGCTCTGCCCAGTGCTGGTCCTGGCCCATGCAGATGTATGGATATACCTAGAGGCCTGCTCTCTGATGATCAGCAGTTAGTGCCTGGAGAAATTAGGACTGAGCAGGGATTGCTTGAGTGTGGGGTTTCAAGGCCTGCAAAGCAATAGATTATCATGTTCTCGCCTGCCTTCCACAGAACTGCCAGTGTGTTCAGAGGTGACTGTCCACTGGGTTATGTAAGAGCTGGAACCTACCTATTTTTCTTTTTCTTATGCCCCCAAATCAGTTCCTGCTGTCCAGGAATTTCCTGAACAAGATTTTGTTCTCAGTAGGATAGGATTTATCGTTTGGCCTGCCAGCTGGCTGCATTGTTGACCTGCCCATAGGAATATGATAAACAGATAATTCTAGGATTTTACATGAAATCACCTTAGCTGAATATAACAGAATGGGAAGCTTTTTTTCCCTTCCTTTGCTCCTTACTTGCCTCCCACAATTATTCAGAGAAGGTTTGCCGAGGAACTGTGTCATGGTTTTTAAATTATTTTAACCCTAGAGGATGTGACTTTATTAAAACTTCAAGAAACTGTGTTTGTACTAAAGTTTCCTGGAACTCAGATCCCCACTGAGACTGAATATCCTTTGCAGTGAGTCTGGGTGGCCCCGTCATTTACAGGTTAGGACACAGAGACTCAGGTTGGTGAGGTGACTTGTTCTCATTTGTCCTCCTCCTTCTCTGGTCATTCTGTAAAGGCTCTTGGGAGGGAAACAACGATTCTAAAATGTACAGTAGAGAGGGTCACCCCATAAGAACCAGATAGATTTTTTTTTTTTTTTTTTTAGAAAGAGTTATGATGCTCTTTTGTGTTCAAGTAAAGTAGAAGCTGATGCAGAAGGTCTTGGATTTTGGTAAACTTTTTGTCTATTTTACAAATTAGCCATCTACTAAGGCAATACAGCTTCTGTGGTAACCCCCTTAGTCTAGTGGTCAAAAGTTGGGTGCTGGGTTCCAGACAAGCAGATGGAGAGTAGCCCAGTCATCGGGATTTGGTATGGGAACAGAGTGGTGGAAAGAGTTTGACCTTCATCTCATGTTTTATTGCTGCTTCTCACTGTGTTCATGGTGTTTGGTTAACTGCCATCTGTATAAAGGCTCCCCTTTGCTTCTGCTTTTGTGCTAAAGAACAGAAAATAAAACTCTCCCCATAATAAGAGAGAAATGCCTTATCTTTGGGAGGGAAAGGAAAAAAGGAACGACTTATTCCTTAGTTGAATTTAAAATAGCGATCTGCAGCTTTACTGAGATCTGTTTTACACAGCATAAAACACCCTCCTGTCACGAATACGGTTCGGTGCTTTTTAGTGTGTTCACAGCCTTGTGCAAACCCACACCACAGCCTCATCTTAGGACATTTTCAGCACCCCCCAAAAAGAGGCTCCATACCCATTAGCACTCTACCCCCTCCACCCCTAGATACCACCGTCTAATTTCTGCCTCTATAGATTTGCCCGTGGTGGGCATTCATTCTAGATGGAACCAGATGATAAGTGGCCATTGCGTGCGGCTCCTCACAAATCATTTTCAAGGTCATCCATGTTACAGCGTGTGCCAAGAGCTCATTCCTATCTATGCTCGGCGGTCTTCCACTATATGGCTGTGCCATGTCTTATGTATCCTTGTGTCTGTCAACAGACGTCTGGATTATTTCCACTTTTTGGCTATTATAAATAATGCTGGCATGGGAGGAAGGCGGGTCTTGACCAGTAATTGGAGCAGGTGGTTCCCCATTACTAAGGCATACTGGAGGACTGTGGCAAACCTGCTATCCCCTGAGCTCTCAGGCCAGTCTGTAAGATGTCCTGAGGATTCTTTCTTCCGTTGTGTTTTCTGATCCTCACACCTTTCCTGTCTGCCGTCCCTCCAACACACATGCAGGCCCCCAGGCATGCCTTTCCCATTGTTTTGATCCAAACCTTACAGGTAGCTGGCCCCAGGAGACCTTGACCTGAGTGCCTTACTGGCATGAGGGCGGCCTTGCACCCTAGGCCCAGCTACACAGGCTCTGTCCCACGGGCGGCTTCATGGGACACTGGTGGCCTGTGAATTCTATCGCCATTAAACAGTTTTAAAGAATTTTAAAAGGTGCTTAGATGAATAAATAATTTCTTCCTCTTCCCTTCCTTCCCCTTTGTGAGCATGGAGCCAGTCGGGGGAAGCTGAGTCTGAACTTGGAAGGTCACAGGAAAGAACAGTAGCTGCCTGGGGGACGGGACGGGGAGAGAAGAGTACGTGGTCAACTGGCCAAACACAGATGTGCAGTTACGTCTGGCATGGCCGCCCGATCAGTGTCTGTCTGGCCTCTCCTCCTGTTCTCCGGCTTTCTCCTTTTGGCTGGTGTTGGGGTGGGGGCAGAAGGAAAGGGGGCCAGCTCTGTAGGTCCTCCATCTTCCCGTTTCAGCACCCCGCACCTCCTTTGCCTTTGTCTTTCCTGTCTGTTCCATCAGCCCCTTTCCATGACTGTCTCCATGTGTCACCGCCTTCTTACTTTTCTGTGGTTCTGTTGTTTCCCTTTCCCCCTGTATCCCCTGGCTATCAGCTCCTTTTCTGCCTTCCAGCACCTTCCACCCTCCCTGGTGCTGATGGTAAGCACATGGTTTTGGGGGATTGCCTGCAAGCATGTGCGAAAATGCTTTGTGAAACAGAAAAGGTAGAAATCTCTCCTTCACTGGTCTCTGAGGCTTTGTTGAGATGAAGGCTGACTGGCTGACCTGTTGGCTCCACCCCAAACCAGGTGGGATGTCGTTAGTTTCCTTACCTATAAAAGTGGGGGTCAGAATAGTACCTACTAAATAAGGCAGTTGTGAGAAATGTCTGTGACACCCTTAAGACGGTGGTTGGTTCTTAACAGATGCTCCATGAGTGAAGGCTCTGATGGAATTGTATATATTATAAAATATTGAGTCATGCCCCAAAGTGGACTAATTGTTCCCCATATGTATGCATCACCCATGTTCATTCTTTTGCAACATTCTGCTCTCCCAGCCTCGTCCATCCCCTCTCTGTGTGCGCCAAAATATTTTAAAGCAATTAGCAAGCCCCTTATAGGGTTTCAGCCCTATAGGCATCTCTAAAAATGATAGGTGTTTTCTTATACAACCTTCATCTCTACCCCAACCAATGAAGATGATGATTCTTAGTTTAATATCTAATGATGATGATTATTGTAATTCTGAGTTTATAGTCAGTTTTTTTTTGATTAATTAAAAAATGTCCATTTACTTTTGGTTGGTTTGAATCAGGATCCAAATATTGTTCTTATATTGTAGTTGGCAGTAATGTGTCTTTTAACCAAGAACAGGTGACGCTGCCCTTCACCTCCCCTCTCCCCACGCAGGTAATTGACTTCTTGAAGAAACTGGGTCAGTTGTATTGCAGAATGTTCCACGTTCTGGATTTTTCTGTTCGCTTCTTCCTGAGATCATTTAAATTGCACTTCTATTTTCTGTATTTCCTGTAAGCTGAAAGCTAGCTCTAACAGCTTATTAGATTGGTTCGACTGTTTCGGCAAGAGTGCTTCACAGGTGGTGCTGTGTACTTCGAGGCAGAGGCACGTGACACGTAGGTGTTGCTTGGTAGTCCTGGCTCTAGAGTGGGTTCAGGTATGGTCAGCTCTGCAGTTCCCCATCAAGCTGTCATCTGCCGTTGGTTTCATTTTCCTGGATGCTAGCTGCCTAAATCGCTTATTTTTTTTAGGGAGTTGCCAAATGGGGGTTTTCTAATTATGCCATTCCCTCCATCTTTATTACTTCTGCTCATCAACTGAGGCTATTTGGTTGCCTTTAAATATAGCGCATGTAGGAGGATGTCTGGGTGGCTCAGTCCGTTAAGCGTCCAACTCTTGATTTCAGCTCAGGTCATGATCTCAGGGTTGTGGGATCAAGCCCTGCATCAGGCTCTGTGCTCAGCATGGAGTCTGCTTGTCCCTCCCCCTCTGCTCCTGCCCTTCAAATGCATGCTCTCTCTCTCTCTCTTTTTAAAATAAATGAAATCTTAAAAAAAATAAGTATGGTTTATGTTGGAAAGGTAGATGTGCTTGGCTGAATCTGAAGGCAGCTCCTGTGAATTTGGCCTCCCAGCATGATTCCCACGAGCAACCCAGTGAAGGAGATTTTTTAGAGGAAATCAAGGCTGTGTTCGGGGTGGGCTTTATCACTCACACCATCCCTTTAAAATGCAGAGCATTTCCTCAGGCTGGGAGCCATTAGACATGGCGTTCCCAACTTTGCAGGTGCGGGGGAGGCGGGGTGGGCGCTGAGGGAGAAGGTTGTGGGTGCCCTCTGGGTGCTGAGCAAGGAAACCAGGACCGCAGTCCTACAACCGCAGGAATTGAATTCTGCCCACAGTCTGCATGAGGTTGAAGGCAGATCCCCCCAGGCCCCTAGGTAAGTCCTGGCCTGCCAACACTTCAGCCTTGTGAGCCCCTGAGCAGGAAAGCCAATGGGGCCCACCAGGACTTCTGAGCTCCAGAACTGTGAGCTCAGAAATGGGTGGTGTTTTTAAGTCACTGAGTTTGTGGTGATTCATTACACAGCGAGAAAAAACTGATACAGCAGGATAAATGCTTAATTCTTTGTTTTTAATTGCCAGTTTTCAGAGTAAAAAATGTGACAGGCTGCTTTATCTTCCTTCTCCTCCTTATCCGGAAATTGTATGTCGTAATGGACATCAATTACCCTGGTCCCTAATTTGCTGTCAGTAAAACTTCTGCATTTAGGTATTAACACAGTGTTCTTGGTTCAGCTTGTCCAAAGAATGGTTTTAAAGGGATACTAGTTATTACTGAAAGGCAGTCAAATGAAATTATCAATTCTGATAAAGATTTTGTTACCGTTTTCTTTCTGTAAGATACACTGAAGTAATCTCATAATATGCAAGTGAGGTGCATGGGCTTTGATAAATTCCATCCGTCTGTCGACAATCTACTTAGCTCCTCTGTTTGTCTACCCACTCTAATTAGAGGGCGGTGTTTCTGATTATAAGGAGACTCCAAAGTAGGCACTTAATTCACTAAGTATGCAAATGTTACCCTCGTGTTCCAAGAACACATGGCTATTGTAACATTACGTCACCTCCTGCTAGGGAACATCTCAGTTGGTAACACGGACTACCATTCATGGGAGTGGAAATTTGCGGTGTCTAGCCCGTAGTCTTCTGCATCCGACTTCTTTCATTTCATTCAGTGTCAGATTTTGGAGGTTCAACCGTGTTGTGCCTGCCAGTCCTTCACCCCCTTTGGAGGCTGAATTAATATTCCATCGTATGGATAGACCACAAATTCTCTTATCCGTTTGGATTATTCCTACCATCTGTTATAAACCAGTGCTGCCGGAGGTGTTCATGTGCAAGTGTGGCCATAGGTCTCCATCTCTCTTAGGTATACGGCAAGGAGTTTTGAAATTGCTGGGACGTTTGGTATGCTCCTGTTTTACTTCTTAAGAAATCGCGCTAGTTTTCCAAAGAGGCTGTAGTACTTTTCATTCTCACTGTCAGTTTATGAGAGTTCCGGGCTTACTGTCGTCTCATCAACCCTTGCTCTTGTCTTTCTGGTCATTGCCAATCTCGCGGGTCTCATGGTTACTTCATGGTGGTCTCGATGTGTGTTTCTCTAACAGTTAGTGACACCGAACATGTTTACGCTGATTAGCCTCCTTATATCTTCTTTGGTGAAATGCCTATTTAAATCTTTTGTCCATTTAAGAAATTGTCTTTATATTGTTTATCATATGTGTGATTTACAGATATTGTCTCCCAGTGACTGGCTTTCCCTTTCATTTAATTAATGGTAACTTCTGAAGTGCTGAAGGTTTTAATTTTGATGAAACTCAACCAATACATTTTTAAAAATTGTACTTTTGTGTCGTATCTAAGAACTTTTCTGTCTAGTTGAGTGCTGTGAAGATTTTCTTCCTTTCTTCTGGAAGTTTTATTGTTTTAGCTCTTACCTTTAGGACTTTGGTTGATTTTTGAGTTAGTTTTTGCATGTGATGTGAGGTAAGGGTTAAAATTCATCCTTTTTTTTTTTTTTTTTTTTGCATGTGGATATCCAATTGTCTGAATACATGTGTTGAAAAAACATTTCTTGGGGTGCCAGGTGGCTCAGTGGTTAGCGTCTTACTCTTGACTTCAGCTCAGGTCACAATTGCAGGGTCATGAGCTCAAGCCCTGAGCAGGGCTCCACGCTGGGCATGGAGTCTGCTTGATATTCTCTCTCTCCCTCTGGCCACTCCCCTGCCCTGTCCCTCTCATGTGCTCTCTCTTTCTCAAAAAAAAAAAAAAAAAAAAAAGCTTCTTTTCTACATTGAATTGTCTTGGCGTCTTTGTTGAAAATTAATTGACAATAAATTGCAGGATTTATTTCTGAACTCTCAATTTTGTTCCATTGATTTCTGCCGTAGGTTAGTACCACACTGTCTTGATTACTATGGCTTCATGGTAAGTTTTGAAATCAGGAAATAAAAATCCACCCACTGTCTTGCTAATTTTGGCCATTCTAACTGGTGTAAGGTGGTATCTCAATGTGGTTTTAATTTGAATCTCCCTAATGGCTAGTGATGATGAACATTTTTTCATGTGTCTGATAGCCATTTGTATGTCTTCATTGGAGAAGTGTCTGTTCATATCTTCTGCCCATTTTTTGACATGATTATCTGTTTTGTGTGTGTTGAGTTTGAGGAGTTCTTTATAGATCCTGGATATCAACCTTTTGTCTGTACTGTCATTTGCAAATATCTTCTCCCATTCCGTGGGAAAAGAAGGGCCATTTGTACCCCAGTGTTTGTAGCAGCAGTGGCCATGGTCGCCAAACTGTGGAAAGAACCAAGATGCCCTTCAATGGATGAATGGATAAGGAAGATGTGGTCCATATACACTATGGAATATTATGCCTCCTTCAGAAAGGATGAATACCCAACTTTTGTAGCAACACGGATGGGACTGGAAGAGATTATGCTGAGTGAAATAAGTCAAGCAGGGAGAGTCAATTATCATATGGTTTCACTTATTTGTGGAGCATAACAAATAACATGGAGGACATGGGGAGATGGAGAGGAGAAGGGAGTTGAGAGAAATTGGAAGGGGAGGTGAACCATGAGAGACTATGGACTCTGAAAAACAAGCTGAGGGTTTTGAAGAGGTGGGGGGTGGGAGGTTGGGGGAGCCAGGTGGTGGGTATTAAGGAGGGCACGTATTGCATGGAGCACTGGGTGTGGTGCAAAAACAATGAATACTGCTGAAAAGAAATTAAAAAAAAAATAGAAATGCAACTTGAGAGTTCCTTATAGTGAAAAAAAATCCACCTACTTTCGTCCTTTTTTTTTTTTTTTTTTTTTTTCTTTTCATAATTACTTTTGGCTGCTCTGGATCCTTTGCTTTTCCATATGAATTTTAGCATCAGATTTTCAATTTCTGAAAGAAAAAAAAAATCCTGCCGGGATTGTGTTGTAGCTACAGATCAATGTGGAGAGAATTCCCACGTTAACAACATTAAGTCTGCCGATCCATGAAAATGAAATGTCTCCATGTTTATTTAGGTCGTTTTTAATTTCTCTCAACACTGCTTTGTGGCTTTCAGCCTTCTACATCACATTAAGTGTATTCCCAAGTATTTTACTCTTTCTGATGCTATTTTGAATGGAATTTTTTCCTTAATTTCATTTTTGGCTGTTCATCACTAGTATGTGGAAACAGAATGGGTTTTTGTCTAGTGGTCTTGGATCCTGCCATTTTGCTGAACTAGGTTATTAATTCTGGGAGATGTGTGTGTGCCTGTGATTCCTTAGGATATCCCCATAGAGAATCTTGTCTCAGAATAAAAACAGTTTTATTTCTTTGCATTCTGGTGCCTTTCCTTTTCAATGTTTACTTTTCACTTTGATTTCTTAAATATTTCCTAGGTTGGTCCTGAATATATTTAGCATGATTTCTGAGAACATTTATATAGAAAGAATGCATAAATTCTATTTGGCATCTGGGGTTAAGGCATAAGAAATATACTTGATATGGGCTTTGGGAACAAAAGTATGTTTCATTATAAAAAGAATACATTAGAAAAATAGAAACTATCACCTTTTGAAAAAGGTTTTTGAGCAGTTTCTAAAGAAACAAAAGTGAACACAGATATAGGTACCTATTTAAAAAGAATCGATAATTATGTAAGACCACAGAAATAGTAAACACACACACATACACACACACACAACCAAGCAACACAGATAAAACATTTTAGGATTACTCTTTTGTTAATTTCAAAGAACAAATTTGCCATTTTTTTAAATTTATAAAAGTATTGTTTGAAGTGTTCTGTGCTTCAAAACATAAAAATGGTTAAAATCTGCCAAAAAAAAAAAAAAAAGTGTAACTATGCAACTCTCTCTTCAGAGGCCAGGGTCAAATTTTAGCAAATTGAGCACTCTTGCATTCAGTTGTGACAAGGGGACTCTGAGCCTGGGAAGCATCTTCAATCCTTGTGTGTTCCCTCTCTGCTCCCCACTTTGTTTGGAAGTGCGAGCCGGATTGACAGTGGCAGAGTCAGGCTCCCGCCCTAGCTTATCTGTACAAAACTTTCTCCAGCCAGCCCCCATGGAGAAGAAAAACCCAGGGCCCCATTCAGTTCTGCATCAATTATCCTTGCCTTTGTGGAGACTTTTAGCAAGTGAAAGAGTTAAAGATCCATTTAAACTTTCAGAAAGCAGAGATAAACACTTGACTAAGCACAGCTAATTGGATTTTCAACTGAAAAGGCCAAGGCAGCAACAGGCACAGGCTGCGGAGGGAGGAAACCCTGGAAGGTTAGGGGCACCAACTATGAACATTACCAACTTGGGTTTCTAATAAGAATGCTGTCCAGAGAAGACAGACACTGGAGAAGAGGGAAAGGCTGTTCCTTAAAAACCTGCTGGCCGGGGGCGCCTGGGTGGCTCAGTGGGTTAAAGCCGCTGCCTTCGGCACAGGTCATGATCTCAGAGTCCTGGGATCAAGCCCCGCACCGGGCTCTCTGCTCTCTCGGGGAGCCTGCTTCCTCCTCTCTCTCTGCCTGCCTCTCTGCCTGCTTGTGATCTCTCTGTCAAATAAATAAATAAAAAAAAAATCTAAAAAAAAAAAAAAAAAAAAAAAACCTGCTGGCGGGCAGTCTTCTCAGCTGGCTTTCTCACCCGTGTTGGCCTCCAGCAGCCGGGATCTGGGATCGGCTCCTCCAGCAGGACCCAGCCCGAGCTGGGGGACGCCACCTGCCCTGCCCTGTGGCCTTTTACCACTCTGAGAATGTGGGACATAGGAGAGAGTGGGAAAATACTTACTAGGACTGACTTTCCTTTTTAAAGCCATCATCCAAGTTTTAAGATCAGTTAGAATGGTTACTTCCAAGAAAAATTCAGAACAGCTCCATTTTATCGGAATGACCCAATCCTTTCCCGTCTGCTAATCACTAGACACTGGGAATGCTCAGGTAGGGCCGCTAGACCCTTGATCTGCAGGTTGGCAAGCCATGATCTTTTAAATGGTTGCTGTTTAATTCTCCCTGATTTTTTCTTTCTTTCTTTCTTTTTTTTAAAGATTTGTTTGTTTATTAGACAGAAATCATAAGTAGGCAGAGAGGCAGGCATATAGAGAGGCGGAAGCAGGCTCCCTGCTGAGCAGAGAGCCCTATGCAGGGCTGGATCCCAGGACCCTGGGATCATGACCTGAGCTGAAGGCAGAGGCTTTAACCCACTGAGCCACCCAGGCGCCCCTCCCTGATTTTTTCTGAGTTGGCTTAGTAGGAAATCCGTTTAGTTTGGGATGGTGATGGCTGCCCATGTGTCAAGCACTGCCCCGAGCATTTCATTGCTGGGTAAGAGAACATGGCCAAAGGCACGGAGGGAAAGCCTTGATTAGGAGTTCTGTCCTTCACAACCGCCTTGCACCAGGAAAAGTTAGAGTGGAAATTAGCATGCAGATGGAGTCCCCCCCCCCTTTTTAAAAAAAACATATCAACTGTACAGTTCCTATTTAATATGTAATGATACTAAAATCCAGAATTTGGGGACCGTGCACAAAGATCTTTCTGTAGCAGATGTAGTTATGTACTTTGCAAAATGAGACATTCACAGTTGAATATGTTTTGATCCAGCGCTTTGCTGGAAATATCTCTTCAAACAACAAGGCACATGGGAAAGACGAAGACCACGTCAGGCCACAGAGGGCTTCCCTCCCCAGCCAGCTCTCTGCAAAAGGATGCATGGGACTCCCACAGACTTGTGGCATGTCAGCACCCAAAGTGTGTTTACTCCTACCGGAGAGTCCCTGCAGTTCCCCTAGGTGGCTCCTGGTGATGTTTCTGAGGCCCGAGTGTGAATCCCAAGGTGAATGTGGGGCGGCTACTCTCTTAGCAGGGAGGGAAGCGTAGCCAACCAGCCAGCATCTGCAGCTGACTCAACAGTGTAGCTTTCTCCCTGGCAGGATCCACATATTTTAAGGGGAAAATGCACATGCTTTAGCAATATTAGCAAATGTGGGTTCTTATTCTTGATTGCTAGAGAATGCCAAGGGTCTAGGAAACATCCCCTTTACTGGCCAAGCTGTCTGTCAGCTTTTTGAACGGACAGTAAGGGCGATGACGGGATCCTATTAGGATTTAAAAAAAAAAAAAAAGGCAAAACAAACAACCCAACCATGTTATGAAATTTCAGATGGTAGTTTGCTGTCAGGATATCCCTTGGTTTTAGCTGTTTGGAAATGCTTTTTCTGAGGATTTTCTATCTTACTCTTGATTTTTGTCAGTATTTCTACTTCAGGTCAAAGTCACAACTAGGAAGGGTAGTGATACGCTCTGAGGTGGTTATTAGGGTTTTGTTTGAAATCTACCACTAAAACTCTTGTCGCCGATGCAGTAAATTTTGCTGTGGGCCGCACATTCTCATCAAGGCTTGCTAGCGGCGGTTTCAGATCAGGGTGGCCTGGGTGCCTGGGGGCTGCAGGCCAGGTGCGGGAGGTTGGACAGGCTTTGTGGGCCATTGTGAGGCGTCGGCTTCTACTCGGATTGAGCTGGGTCGTGGGAGACTCTGAGCACTGGGCTGGCATACGCTTACTGAGGCGTTCACAGAGCAGACGAGCTGCCATGGGAACGGGCTGGGGAGGCAAGGGTGGAAGCAGGAGGTGATTCTGGCATTTGGACGAGTCGGGTAGGTGGAGGTGGTAAGAAGTCACTGAGTTAGAGCCTGGAAGATGGGGTTTGTAATGCAGCCCGTTGTGGCACAAAAGCGGGTGTGGGAGGGACCAGGGATTGCGGGGGACACAGTGTCCTCCGGTTCAGGTAGGGCCAGAAGGTGAAGGAAAGGCTCAGATAGGAGGCTGAGGTCAGAGGGCAATAGGTCTGTTCCTGCACCTTGGAATGGAGGGAGCTTGATCTGCACTGGGCTACCTGCTGGGGGCTGCTGTCACACGTCCTCTGCATTTTTCCTGATGTTGTCTGGTTGCAGGTGAGCTTAGAGCTTTGTCACCACGCTGATCACTTTCTGCTCCCTGAGGAGTGGGAGAACATTCTTCAGGTTTGGCTTAAGAGAGAAAGAAATCCCAGCCACGGTGGGGCAGGCTGACTTGTGCCGCTCTCTCAGAGAGACTGTTTTTAACAGTGGAACACTAAGACTCTAGGGCCCCTTTTTAAAGAAACAAACAAACAAAAATTCCTTTTTAAGAAAGGGGCATGGAGGGGTGCCTGGATGGCTCAGTGGGTTAAAGCCTCTGCCTTCGGCTCAGGTCATGATCCCAGGGTCCTGGGATTGAACCCCGCATTGGGCTCTCTGCTCAGCAGGGAGCCTGCTTCCTCCTCTCTCTCTGCCTGCCTCTCTGCCTACTTGTGATCTCTATCTGTCAAGTGGATGAATAAAATCTTTAAAGAAAAGGGGGGGGCATGGAGGGAGAGAGAGAATCTTAAGCAGGCTCCACACTTAGTGTGGAGGCTGACACGGGGCTCGATCTCATGACGCTGAGGTTATGACCTGAGTGGAAACCAAGAGTCCGAGGCTTAACTGACTAAGTTGCCCAGACGCCCCAGGAAGCAAACATCCTTACCTTGTAAGATGTACTTATTCTCCACGGAAAAAAAAATTTTTTTAATTGAAATTTTCATTGCTCAGAATGTGGAAGAAAGTATGACTTACAGATGTTGGCCTTCAGAGTTGCTCTCAGAATCCATTTGCTTGCCAAATCGTTTGTGACTATTTAAGACGATTGGAACTCATTTTGTTCTGTGACTCCCACGCTCACGCCAGCAAATGGGTTCAGAATTGGTGGTCGAAAAGAACTTGAAACAGAATGGCTTTACTGGGAACATGGATTTGGGCCCCCCCTTGTCCCCATTTCTTCTCATTTATGATTTTCAGAATATACCTGATTTCCTCAGGAGATGCCATGTTGTTACTGATTTTTGTTTCTTTGTTTACAGCTAACCATGCCATATGCTCTTGTTCTTTTAAAAAAAAAATTGTAGAAGTATATGCATACAATGAAACGTGCATCTTAAGGATTGAGTTTGACCTTGGACAGAAGTGTACACCCATGTGGCTCCTTCCAAAGCCCTTGCAAACGGACCCATTCCATCACTTTAAAGAGTGCATCCTTGTTCCGTTGTATTCAGCTCCCCCCAGCCCCAGGCAGTCCCGGATCTGCTCTGGCCTTTACCAGAAGAACATTTAAACAGACTCCAACCAAGCGCATTCTCTGGTGTCTGGCTTATCGGTCCCACCAGTGTCCTTCCTTGAGAGCCATCCATACTGTGGCTTGTCCAGGACTTGGTTTCTTTTGTTGCTGAATAGCATGTCATCCTCTGGACTTCACGAACCTCAGTGCTCATGGACACTGGGGGCGGGGGTTCCAGTTTGGAGCCATTAGGAATAAAGCCGCTTGTGGACATTTTTACAGATGCTGTCCTCCTGCTTTGTTAAGTGGCTGGAGAGGAACTACTACCCCCCCCCCCCACCCTGGGGAAAGGTATGTGTATAACAATGGTTAATATCATTGAATGAATATTCCCTCTTTATCTTTAGGAGATGTCCTCCTTCATCCTGCCGCTACATTGTTCTGATGTCTGCATTCCCTGATATTGATATAACCACACCCCCTTTTGGTGTTCGTGTGTTCGCATGGTCTATCTGGTCTCTCATCTCTGCCTTTTAATTAGAATATCTGTCTAAATATTTACATTTATGGGAAAATAATTATCAGTATGGTTAGATTTAAGTCTTCCTCTTTGTTCTTCTGTTGCCTTTTTTCTTCTTTTGGATTGAGTGTGTTCTAGTATGTTATTTTGCCACTCCTTCGTTTAATTTTTATGTTGTTGGTGTTTCCAGGCTCCGTGGATTCCCTGAAATCCCGGTGCTTGGGGCCCCCTCCCAGTAACACTGTTCAGAAGGTATCCCTCCCTGCCAAGAGCTGGCCTGTCCTGGAGCCCTCCTCTTTACCTCCCTTTTCCTCCAGACCGTAGCCCCTTTTATGTCTGAAAATAGTGGCTTCTTTCATTTTGTCCCATTTTCTGTTACTGTCTTAGGCCCTGCAGTGTAATTTTATTTTTTAAATGAAATATTTGGCTCTAGGTGGGAGGATGGGTTAACTCTCTGGACCTGAACAACCGGGAACACCCTAGGCGTGTACTGCCATTGTCGTGGTTTCACAGAGTGCTGGAAAGTGGTGGTCAGTCTCTGGCAGGCCCAGAGCGGCTCAGGCAAAGGGGAGAAGTAGGAGCCCTGGGAAGAGCTGTTATTAGTACTGTTGGGAGACGAGGACAGCCGTTAGCAAGCTCCTAGGTGCTCAGTGCTCTCCGTCCAGATGTCAGTCTTCAAAATAACTTCCTGGCTTGGCAGTGAAGTGACTCAGCAGGCATCTTGCAGACCAGCAGGGGCTGAGCTGGAATTGACCTAACAGAGTTGGCATCGGCCCCTCCGCAGTGCCAGCCCTTGGTCACCGTGGTGTGTGGACTGGTCTCCCAAGGATGTAAGGTGCGTCTTGTGAGGTGACCCTGTGTCAGAGCTTCCATGCATGAAGGGGTTGGTTTTTTCCTGATGTTGTTCCTCATTGTCAGGATGAGGCGGTGGGATTCACTTCTCATGCGAACAGGTCCCCGAACACCTTCACCGTCTCCATCACTCGCCGCTTTCTATTGATGGGAACAACACCGCAGGTGTTCTCTGGATACCCAGGGTCCCCACTTGTGTCATCTGTGTGGCCCCGTCTGTCTGTGTTCCATGCCGCCCTCTCCTTTCCCATTGCTACTGCTACCACCTGAGCTGGGAGCTAGGATGACACCCAGACCCGCAGATTTCAAGCCTGACTCTCCTATTTTCACGTTCCTTCCCTTTTCTATCAGAAGGTGCTTTGGAGACAGCGGTCATCGGGTCCTGTCACGTTCTGCGCCTGCCCTCAGCCCCCACGACAGATGAAGTTGTGCTTGCTGCTGTCATTCATGTTGCCACAGTGGGCCTCAGCCTCTCCCCCTCGTCTTTTTCCCGTGGTGCCACCTTCAGTGACCAGCGTTATGTGCTATCCCCTTACACCTCCCTTTGCGTTCTGTCCCCCTTTGTGGAGCGCCTTCGTCTGGTCGGTGCTGTGCTCACAGGTCCACCCATGGGAGGATCAGCTCAACCCCCCTGATTTCTGACTATAAACCATCCATTTTCTGATGTTCTTGCTGTACTCCCCACATGTGACATGCCTTTGGCACTTGCTGTGTAGGTGTAGTCCTACTGGGTCCCTCTTTCGTGCTGGTTCCCTCACTGGAGTTTAAATTTCTTGAGACCAGAGATCATCCCTGATATGCCATTCCTTCTTTGCGACTCTCAGGCATCTAGTTCAGTATTTCACACAGCTGAGGAACTGCCTTTCTGTTTGGTTGGCTTTCTGCCTTAGCGCAAAATTCTCTCAACTGCCATTGCTCTAAAACTCTAACTTGCAGCATTTTGGGTAAAGAGTCTATTTGTACATGATGTGGTTGCTTCTCAGTGCGGCGACAGTACCCAGGGGGCTGGGGGGAAGTGACGGCCCACTGATCATATGCCCAGCGGCCCCTCGGTCCCCTCTACTGTGGCCCCTGTGGGTGTCTGTGCACCATGGGGCCGGGTGTTTGCCTTGGCCCTCAGAAGTGGAGGGAGGGCTCGGTCGGACAGCTGTTGTGAGTCAGTGGGTCACAGAGCAGCAGCTGTGCAGCTGTCCCCTCTGTCCCCCTCCTTGCGCACATGGTGGGAGGAGCATTCACTGATGAAGCCAGTATTGCTTCCCACAGCGACAGCCCCACTTCTGGGAGATGGTTTAAGGCCCTGATGTCACCACCTGTCAAAAATTAGACATAGTGTGTAACTCTATAAAGCACCTGTGTCATTTAGTTGACAAACTAGTCAGCTGGTTAGAAGGTAAAATGAATTGGGACACAGTAATCACAGATACCATCTCCTTGCTCTACTAAGTGCTCATTTCACATTCCCTAAATTGCACATTAAGTATGAAAAGCAGCTCCAACCACGAGTTGCTCAGGGTTCTACCCCAGCGGGCTGTGGGCCTTCTTGCCCTGGCGGGTTGGTGGCAGCCTGACCATCTGGCGGTCTGCGGTCGTGCGTCTGTTCTTCTGAGCCTTGAAGACTTTTGATAACACCTTTGCATGCTTACACAGATATTCAGGGGGGTGGAGGTAAGCGGGCACTATTAGGACATAGGGGTCCCCACCGAGTACCTATCTTAGGTCGGCTTTGGGGATGGGACGAGGACACGAAGGGCTGTCTGGGCTGGCGTGGTGGCAGGTGAGTGTCCTCATGCAGAGGGCCGTGAGACAGGGGAGGGGTCAGAACGCTTGCCCAGTGCCTGTTGTGTTGAGGAAGAAGAGGCTCAAAAATCCTCAGACCTGGGGTGCCTGAGTGGCTCAGTAGGTTGGGCAGCTGCCTTTGGCTCAGGTCCTGATCCTGGAGTCCCAGGATCAAATCCCGTATCGGGCTCCCTACTCAGTGGGGAGTCTGCTTCTCCCTCTGACCCTCTCTCCCTCTCTCTCATTCTGTCAAATAAATAAAATCTTTTAAAAAAAAAATCCTCAGACCTGGATTTGAGAGCTGAGTTTGAATTTTTTAGGGAACAACTGCCTACTTCTATAAAAAACTATGCCCCCGCAGGCTTTTTGGCATCTTGAAGCTTTCAGCAAACACCAAGTGTTGTGCCAGTGATAAAGACCTGGTTCCGGTGTTCTTTTTGGCGGCCACTGAGCCCGCGGGCAGAAGTCCATCTCTCTGCACACCCAAGCCTCCATGGGGCAGTCCAGCACCCCTTCCATCCCGTTCCCGAAGGAACTTGTTCTGCCCAGATCCGAAGTCTCAGTTTCCTTATGGCAGCTGGAATTCCGACCTCTGAGCCCCTGGGCGTGCTTTCCCCACCTCTCTCTGGCCCGGTGATCTCTCCACGCCTGGCCTGTTCTTCACTTCTTCCTGAAACTGCGTAACTGTACCACAAACCATATCCCCTTCCCCTTAGTCGTCAACTTATGAAATGTTTATCGAGCTGATTAAGGCCTGGCCATTGTGCTGGGAATTAGAGAGACAGGTCCATGAGTGCAGGCCATTGCCCTCGTGGGGCCCTCAGGTGTGGGGACAGCAGCTACTTCCAGACGCAGGAAGCCGTGTAGCTCCTTCCTGCTGTGGTGCCGGGGGCCTGTCCCAAAGGCTGGTCCCAGGTAACAGGCGAGCTCCAGAAGGTGACAATGAGCCAGAAATGGGCACATAGATCACCCAGCCAGGGCCAGGGACCCGAGAGGTGGAGAGCCAGAAGGATTCCTCGGATAGCCGCCATAGACTGGTGAACCCCCATTCAGGAGGGCCCTGCACACTATAAGCAAAAGACCCCTAACCCAGGGTGAAAGTGGACAAAGGTTGTGGAAAGACAGGTCTCTACAAAAGAGAAAGCCTCTCACCATACAGAAAGACTTCCAGCTTTATTAAAAAGTAAGAGAAATGCAAATGAAGGTTATCCGGAAATGTTATTCTTTTATCTTTCAAGTTGGCACTAGAGCCAGCAGGGTAGTGGCTGGTTTTGGTGTGGTGGGGGTGTCAGGCAGGCCAGGTGTCTTGCTGGGGGAGGACAGGCAGGTGCCACTCCCGGGGGCCCATGTGGCCGGGTCTGCAGTGTAGCCCTTCTGGCTCAGGAGTTTCCATGCTGAGGAACGTGTCCTACCACTACGCCTGAACACCCGCGAAGTGACGCACGGAGACGTTTACTTAGGGCAGCAGTTTTGTAAGAGCGAAGGGTTTGCAACACCCCAAGTGTTCATCATGAGGGAGCGAGTTATACAAACCATGGCGTTCTGTAGGATGGAGCACTGGGCAGCCGCAAGGGCTCTTCAGGGGCTCTTCAGGCTTCGGATAGCAAGGTCTCCAAGGTGTCGTGTTCTGGAAGCACAGACTGATGCAGGCGGTGTGAAGAATGTGGTGGAAAATAAGGGTTCCTTTCTGTGCCTGCCTTTCTGTTGTACTAGAAGGTAACAGGTGCCTGTAACAGACCCCAGATGTCAGGGGCTCCGCACATATGAAGTTTCTTTCTCATCTGGTAGCAGCACAGAGCAGGTGTTGGAGGTTAGTGGGAGGCTGCCTTCCATGTGCTAAGTTCAGCCTGTGGTGTGGCGTGGTTGTCCCTTAGGACCTGCAGTCCTCTGCGCCGAGCTGGGGGATGGAGGGTTAAGAAGTCACACGGATTTCTTAAGCTCCTGGAAGAGATACAAGGGCACCAACAGCAGCAGCTAGCTTGGGGGAGATGGTGATGGCGCACAGCGGGGAAGATGGGACACAGGTTGGGAAGGGAACTTTTCACTTCATACCTTTCAGTCCATTTTCCAAACTTGGTGCTGTCTCACCCATTTAGAAAATAAAAACGGATAGCTGCAGTGCAGTGGGATCATGCCTTGAAAGTGATACAGACCCAGGAACGCAGGAGCAGAGAAGAAGGATGGTTCTGCCCAGCCTGGAGCGGACACCGGGAGAAGTGTTGGGGAGTAAGTGCGTCTGAAGGCATGCGCTGTACTCTGGCCGGGCCAGGGGTGGGGCTGTATGTTCCCTGCAGCTGCCAGGAGAAGTTCAAGAGCATGAGAGCTGCGTGGTCAGATGGAGGGCAGCAGCAGCCACAGGGATTGGGAAGGGGCCTGGAGGCTAGGCGGGGAGCCCGGCGAGCTTGGGGGCAGGTATCTGAAGGAGGCGATGCCTCTGTCCTCTGCACAGCCAACTGGGCATCAGCTAATGGAGTGCAGTAAGGCCGTCTGTCCATACCTCCAGTGAGATTATAATCGCTTTGAGTAGCCCTTCGTTTCACAGAGCATCATGCCAGAAATACTCAGTGGTTGGTTCTCCTTTGTTTTATTTATTTATTTATTTATTTATTTAAAGATTTTATTTATTTATTTGACACAGAGAGAGAGATATCACAAGTAGGCAGAGAGGCAGGCAGAGAGAGACGGGGAAGCAGGCTCCCCACTGAGCAGAGAGCCTGATGCGGGGCTCCATTCCAGGACCCGGGACCCTGAGACCGTGACCTGAGCTGAAGGAAGAGGCTTAACCCACTGAGCCAGCCAGGTGCCCTGGTTCTCCTTTGTTTTAAATGAATGTTTATACTTCTGTACGTTAGGAAAGTGCTCAGATCCTAAGTACACAGCCTCAGGAGGGATCACAAAGTAGACACACATGTATAGACTGGTTGGCTCTAACTCTGTTTCTTCCTTGTTAGCATAATGGTTAGACTCAGCATGGATGCCTGCTCTCACACCCACACCCAGGCACCCATTCTATCCTAGCCATGTCTCATCTGTGGTGTGTGTACTCACGCCACAGTTTCCATTATGCCAATTTTAACCAGCACTCCTGCAGAAGTCTTTGGGAAATATCTATCCGTTGGCTTACTAAAATAATATTTTTATTTCATTTTCAGTTATTTTGAATATCACTTTAATTATCAGTTTGTTTACTCTGAGATGTGCACAGAACTGTGACAAACGAAAAAATCAACCACAGTCTGGAAAGAATGTGAGTGTGGTGACCTTTCATTCTTTACTATCATTTTATAATAAAATGGTTTAAAAAAAAAACTGAAAGCAAGCTAGCTATTAGAAGACTCTAGATGGGGTTTTCTTGTCACGGTATTTTTATGTTTTCCTCTCTATTCTGACTTCCTTTATTTCCTTTTGAGTTGAGAGTCGGTTGCTTAGAACATTCCATGAATTTTTCTCTAGCTACATTCATTTGTGCTTTTGTCTGCTGGATTCTTGATATTCAGGGCCCCAGATCACTCCAGTATCCAAATAAAGGAGCCCATTAATTAATCTACAAGTATTTATGAATTTACATCAGGGGTGGGATGGATAACTTAGATTTTAGAAGTCCTAACTAGTGACAGTATTCCTAAATTACATTTCATTTATAATTTTCTCCTGTAAACTTCTAAATTAAGAAGTGAAAGTTCCAGTGTGATAGAGTCAAATAAAAATAAACATATGGTTTATATGAAATAGATAAATATAGTTAGCTAAAAATTTATTTCAATTTTTATTTATTCCTGTTGAAAGAAATGAAAGGGAAAATTCATTAGGAATTTGGGCTGGTAATATTGAGCCTGGAGGAACATGACACCCTTTGGTAGAGTTTTCAATATCTGTATGTTTTTTTTAAATTTATGAGTTTGCTTATCTATCATTTATGATTTCATTTTCACTTGTAAAGGGTGTTGTGTATCCTGGGTGTGTGAGGGTTGTCGTTGTGACCTCAGTGTTACCAAAAACCTTCATAATTCTGTTTTTTGCTTCCATGCCTCTGGGTGTGAATGATTTTCTCTTCCATATAAACTTCTGCTTTATGAAAAAGTCCAATAGACTTTGATGACGAGGCAAGTGACCAGGCGTTGGCTTCCAGAAATTCTAGGTTCCTATTTGTGGCCCCTCCTTACAGCCACTGTCCAGCAACGTCTTTCGAGCCTTGTTCCCGGCTCTGTTGTAAGCACTCAGCCTTATTTCTCTCTCTTCTTTCACACCACTCTTTTGGGGGGGTCAGGTTTATTGAGGTATAAGTTAAATAAAGCAAAATTCACCATCCAGAGCATACAGATTTCTGAGTTTTGGCAAGTGCATAAAGTTGTGTAACTACTACCCAAATGAAGACACAGCGCAGTTCACCACCTCCCCAGATTTCCTAGTGTCCCTTCACTCCCCACTCCCTACCCCCTTTCAGCCACTGTTCTGACCTTCATTCCTGTGCTTACTCTTCCCCAGAATGACCTCAGTGCAGCCACGGAGGCTGTAGGCTTTTGGGTCCTACACGTCCATTTGGAGTGACGCGTTTGGGATGCACTTGTGGTGCTGGGTCCATAGCCGATTCTTAAGTGTCACTAAGCAGGAGCCTGGCCTGTGGCTGCATCATAGTTCGTCCATTCACCAGTTGGAGAACACGTGGGTTATCTCCAGTTTGGGAGAATTGTCTCTAGGGTAAATATCTGTGATAGGTTTTTTGTGAATATAAGGACGTTTATCCTTCTTTCCTTTTGGGTAAACAGCTAGGAGCGGATTGTTGGGTAGAATGGCAACTGCATGTTTAACGTTAAAGTAATGTTTTCCAAAGGACTTGTTGTCTTCTGACCGGCAGTCCATGAGAGTTCCAGATGCTTTATATCCTTACCAGCATTGGTGCTGGTCCCCGCCCCCCCCCCTTTTTTTTTGCTATTCTGATAAATATAGCAATATCTTATTGTGGTTTTAATTTGCATTTTCCTACTGATTACTGATGTTGGACATCTCTTCATGGGCTTCTCTTCTTCGGTAAAGTGTGCAAATCTTTTCAGTTTTTTAAAAAATACCGTGTTGGGGGCGCCTGGGTGGCTCAGTGGGTTAAGCCTCTGTCATCGGCTCGGGTCATGATCTCAGGGTCCTGGGATCGAGCCCCACATCGGGCTCTCTGCTCAGCAGGGGGCCTGCTTCCTCCTCTCTCTCTGCCTGCCTCTCTGCCTACTTGTGATCTCTGTCTGTCAAATAAATAAAAATCTTAAAAAAAAAATACCGTGTTGTTTGTGTTCTCATTATTGGATTTTGAGATTCTTTATTCACTTAGGTTATAAGTTTTTTATCAGATACATATTTTGGACATATTTTCTCTGAATCTGTGGCTTGGCTTTGCATTTTTGTAAGCATGACTTGGGAGGAGCAGAAGTAGTAAATTTCAGTTAAGTCCTATTTGTCAGTTTTTTTCTTTCATAAATCATGTCAGATCGTAGTACTCTATGCTTAACCCAAGATTGCAAAGGTTGTTTTGTGTATGTTTATTTTCCTACAGATTTTATAGTTTGTGGACTTTTGTCCAAGTGTCTGATCCATTTTGAATTAATTTTGTAGCAGTCACACACTTCTGCGCATGCTCAGTAGTTCCAGCGTTATTTGTTTAAGACCTTTTGTCTCCTCATCGCATTGCCTGTGCGCCTTGGTCAGAAATCAGCTGACCATGTACACCTCTATTTCTGGGCTCCATTCTCATCCACTGACCGGTGTGTGTGTCTTTTTCTCCCAACAATGCCCTGCCTTGATTACTGTGCTTTATAAGAAGTCTGGAAATCAGCTAGCGTAACCCTCTCACTTCATTCTTCTTTTTCAAAAAAAGTCAGGTGGTTTTGTTTCTGTTTTTGTTCCCTTTTTCTTTTTCTTTCTTTCTTTCTTTCTTCTTTTTTTTAAAGATTTTACTTACTTATTTGACAGACAGAGACCACAGTAGGCAGAGAGAGGGGGGGAAGCAGGCTCCGAGGACTCTGGGATCATGACCTGAGCTGAAGGCGGAGGTTTAACCGGCTGAGCCACCCAGGCGCCCCTGTTCCCTTTTTCATACAAATTTTAGAACCAGTTTATTGATTCCTATAAAAACTCCTACTGGGGTTTTGACTGGGATTGTATTGAATCTATAGATCGATATAGGGAAAGTTGACATCTCAACAATATTGTCTTCTGATCTATGAATATGCTATCTCTTCTCCTTTATTTGAATCCTTATCAGTATTGTTCATGAGTATTTTATAACTTTCAGCATACAAATCTGTAGATATTTACTTAGATTCCTTCTCAACACATTCTGTTTTTTAGTGTTACCATAAATTTCCCATTATTTGTTGCTAGTATGTAGAAGTATTCTACCAATAGTTGGTATACAGTAAATTTATGAATAAATCTGTTTAATTAGTTGAATTCTCAAATTATAATTTAGGGTTCTTTTGATTCCATTATCTCTCAGAAAAGATTATTATTTCAAGGCAGTATTTTAAATGGTTTCTTATGTTGTATTTGAATGCCTCTTGACTAAATCCTGAAACTAAACTTTATTCATTAAAAAATAATTTGATTGTTAGGCTGCACAGCAGAATTCTGGCAAGCATTCATGACCTTGGTTGATTTTACTTTTGTCCTTGGATCATCGTATTACTGACTTCTTTTCCTTCCCCAGGTGCTCTTACGGGCTTTTCTAACTAGCCACTAGCCAGCTTGCTTTGTTGGATTTTCTTCTTCTCTTTGACTTTGTCGTTACTAGTTACCTTTATGTGTTCTTCACCATTCATTCCATGCCTTTATAATGTGATTAGTTTCATTTTATCTAGAGTAATATAATCCCAGAGTTGAAGAAATGTGGAGATTAACTAATCCAAGGCCTTGTCCTTTTAAACCTGAATAAAAGCCCTCCTGTTAAAGACCCCGCACCTGTTCGTTAATTTGTTCATATGGAAGGTTAAGCTGTGAGGTCTGATGTTTCGCTTCCAGTCCTGGTTTGTATACAATCTAGTGTGGTCGATGGGGCTACCTCATGATATGTGTTGTGATATTGGATGACAAGTTATAAGGAAATTGCTTTGAGGTGCTTCAAGGGGTTGAAGGAAATTTCCAGAAACATGGGAGTTGATATGCCTGCCTGCATAGTGTGGTTTATTCTGAAGACATAAAGAAATGCAGTACATGAAGTGATAGTCTTCACACCATTAGGGAAAAATATTTTAGAGAACTCTTGGAACATGGAGCTCTAATTTGCTACATTAAACCACCTTCCCCCCCCCCCTCTCTGAATTAAGTTTAATGATAGTGGCGCTTATAATAAGCATTGCTCTGTTTCAATTATATTAGCTTTCCCATTGTATTGTGTTTTTCAAGGAACCCTGTAGCTTTAAGGTGACAGGAAATTGCTAATTATGAAAGGAATCAATCTTTGAAAAGCCAGGTTTATAACAATAATTTCTATTATGAGTCACATAAAAATTTTAATTGTTAAAAGGCCAAATTTCAGTTGCTTTTCTTTAACATAACTTCCTTTTCCAATAAATGTATAGAATTTCAGTCATGTTATTTTTATGAATTTGCCTTTTTTCTTGTAACTCTTTATTTTTACCTACATTTAATTTGCTATAACTTCAAACTTGAAAACTCATAAGAACATTTCAAAGAACTCTTAGGTACCCTTTAAATGGCTTCACTGTGATATATATTCTGCTACATTTGCCTTATCATTCTGTCTTTTGTGGTTCTTTTTGAACTACACGGGAGTAATTTACCTCATACCTCGACCGTTATGCATTTCAGTCTGCGTGTGTCGAGGACGAGGTCATTCATCCCCTTAGATAACTACAGTACGATGTTCACCATCAGGAAACTGAACACCAGGGCAATACTGTCGTCTAATCCGCAGACTAGATCCAGAGTCTAATAGTTACCCCAGAATGTCCATCTTGGCTCTGATTTTTCCCGGTCTGGGATCTGGTCGTGGGTCACGCTTGCATTTTGTTGTCACTACGTGTTCAGGCTCCTTTAATCTGGCCAAGTTCCTTAGCCTTCTTTGGGTTTCTTGACTTTAATATTTTTAAAGGGTACAGGCCAATTTTGTAAAATGGCCCTTTGTTTTGCTTCATTTACTGTCCCATAGCAGTTGGTTTCGGAATTTGCATTTTGTTGGGAAGACCTCCGATGACATACGCTATCTGCAGTGCGTGTGATACTGTTGCATCCTGATGCTGGGTGAGATCAGTTTTGATCCCTTGCCTAATGTGGGTGTGTGCAAGGGTTCTCCACTGTGGAGTTACAGGCTTTCCTGTTGTAAGGAGTAAGTAATATATGGGAAATTGCTTTTGAGACTATGTGAGTATTCTCATCAAACTTTTATTACCTTCTGTTTTAGCACCCATTGACGTTCGAGCTCCATTATTCCTTCTACAGTTTTTAGTTGGCATTTGTCTCTAAGAGCTTTCCCTTCCTCCTTCCCTCCTCTTCCTTCCTTCCTTCCCCATCTCTTCCCTCCCCTTTCTCCCTTCCTTATTCCCTTTCTTTCTTTCCTATCCCCCCCACCCCAGGCTGTCTATCAGTATGGGCCCTTGGATCCTTTGTTTAGCCTGTGGTTGAATCCATTGCTGTATTGTTGGTTTCGATATCCTAGTTGGTGTAGTTTTGCTAGTGGGAGCCTCTTCAAGCTGGTTCCTGTGTCCTGTTGATATGTCCCCATCATCCTTTGAGCCTTTCTTACTGTCTTACTGTCTAGGAAAATAAGACATCTGGAGCTCAACTTGGTATTCACTGTCCCTGCCCTAGAATCAAGTAGCTTTTCTTCAAGGGTCTCTAGTTCCTTTTAATAGAAAATGGTGTTGAGAATCCTTAACGCGGGCACTAGACATGTTCATTGACTCTAGGTCTTCTCAGTGAAAGAACAAGGGTGTGTGTGTGTGTGTGTGTGTGTGTGTGTGTGTGTATGTGTGTATCTGTTTGTCTTTCTGGTAAAAACAGTGAGCTCAAATGGATACACCATTCTAATCCATTACTACAGTATCCTTTCTGTTTTTTTCTCCGTGTTACCTTTTTTTCAAGAAGGCTCCTGTACGCTCAATGTAGTTGCTCATTTGTATAAGCCTAGAATGCACCATGAGTAGTTTCAGAACTGCCAACTCATGTTGCTAGGAAATGCAGACCTACTTGCTAGAGTTAATATTGTTTAAAGTAAATTTCCTTGTACTACTGTTCACAATTTCATTTTGATAAATGCGCAAGCCCACATCTCTATCAAGCTACAGGACATTTTGCCCCCAAAAAGTTCCCTTATGCCCTTCCCAGTCAATTTCATGCCCCCTTTTCTTCCTTTTTTCTAACTGTAGATTAGTTTTGCCTGTTCTAGAGCTTCATACACAGAGAATTACAGAGCATATGCTCTTTTGTGTCTGGTGCCTTTGGACAAGCAAACTGCCTGGCATTTACTTATGTTGCTATATCTTTCGGGGTTTTATTGCTGACTAGGAACCCATTGTGTGAAAATATCACTATTTATCCCTCAGTTGATGGACTTTGGATTATTTCAAATAAATTATGAATATACCTGCTATGAAGATGCATGTACACATCTTTTTGGAGCCATGTGTTACCGCTGGGTAAATGCCCTAATAGTGGAGTTGCTGAGTTGTGTGTTACAGGTGTGTTTGACTTTATACGAAACATTCAGACTATTTTCCTGAGTGCGTATACATTCTATAGAATGCTCAAAATCTGTGGTAGTCAAGGGTTCTCCAGAGAAACAGGACCAATAGGTGTGTGTGTGTGTGTATGTATGTGTGTGTTTAGGGAGAGAAATTAATGATAAGGAATTGGTTCCTGTGATTGTAGAGACTGGCAGGTCTGAATCCACAGAGTGGGTTGGCTGGCCCGAGACCCAGGAGAACGGATGTGCAGATAAAGTCTGGAGGCCGTCCGCTGGGAGAATTTCTTCTTCCTCACGGAGGCTGGTCTTTCTTTCCTAGTCAGGACTTCAGCTCATTGAATGATGCCCACCCACACTGTGGAGAGCAGTCTGCTTACTCAGCAGTTCACCAATTTAGATGTCAATTGTATCCCCAATTACCCTAAGTTAACACAAAAATTGCCATCACAAGTCCATCTTTTGTCATTTGGCATCTGTGCATCTCCTTAGACTGTATTTAATTCTCTAATAGAGATAATAAGATCATACCCCCCACCCAACGATGATACGACTACCTGCATATAACCAAAATGCGCTAACCCTTTCCCCAGAGGAGGGTGCGAAATGATAGGGAATGTTCACTCTTCTCCTTGGTATCCTGTATCGTAAATGCCACAATGTAGAGTTAACAACATTTACTATGCTACAAAGTTAGTACACCTTATGTTACTGGGTAAGGGCATAATGGGGGGGGGGAGAAGAAAACAAAGTTACTTGTTTAATACACACATACACAGGCAATAAGGAGGAAATACTCATGACAGTTACAGTCGTCGTTTCTGTAACTGATCACACATTGTAACTGGTGTTGGTGACTTAGCCTTCATTCCTGAAGGGTCTGGGCCATTAGCAGTCCTGCCTAAATTGTGTTGTTTTAGTTTTCCGTTGACATTAATGACAGGGCATGGTCATATTAAGAGAGGGGATCTCCTGTATTCCACACATAGTCTTCTTTCCCTCCATGGTGCAGGAGGTGTCCGTCAGGATCAGTCACCCCAGCCAGCAAGCAACTCCCTTCTTTGCCTGTTGACTCAGAAGCACGAGGAGTCTAAGGCATTGTATATGCTCCTCAGTGAATCAGAGTTCTGTTTGCTAGCATACAGTATTGTCAGTCTTTTTTAAACTCTGCCGTTCAGATAGTTGTGCAGTGGTATCTCAAAGTGATTTAACTTACATGTGCATGATGACCAATGACATGGAGTCCATTTCAAGTGCTTATTGGCCACTCCTATCTCTTCCTTTATGAAGTGTTCAAATTTATACACACTTTTTTTTTATGGTGGTTTTCTTTTAAAAATTGATTTGTTAGGGGCTTTATTAAAAAGTATATATAAATTGAATGCAAGGCCTTTTTCAGATTTAAATTTTGTAATATTTTATCCGCAGTCTGTGTCTGGTCTGTTTTCTTAAGTGTCTTTTGATGAACATAGTGCTAAAACTTGATAAAGTCTAATTTATTATTTTTTTTTCATTTTCTGTCTAAGAAATCTTTGCATACGTATTTTCTGTGAAGATATTCTATACATTTTCTAGAAGTTTTATAATTTTGCCTTTTACATTTAATTCTATGATCAGTCTCAATTTAATTATTTATAAGAGGAGAGGTAAGGTTTGCCTTTTTTCCCCTCCTCATTGGGATATAAATTTTCCCAATCCACTCATTGAGAAGAGTTTCTTTTCCCAATAAATTGCTCTAGTGCCTTTGTTGAAAATAAGCTGACCATCCAAGTGAAGGTGTTTTTCTGGATCTTTAGTTCTGTTCCACAGATTTAGTCTTATGCCAGACCATGCTGATTACCATGGCTGTGTAATGAATCTTGAAATCAGGTAGTCCTTGGACTTCTTTTCTCTTTTTCAAGGTGTTTTGGGTATTTTAGGTTTCTTGCATTTCCATACACATTTAGAATCAAAGCTTGTCAATTTCTTTAAAAAGACTCCAGAGGGGCGCCTGGGTGGCTCAGTGGGTTAAATCCTCTGCCTTCAGCTCAGGTCATGATCCTAGGGTTTTGGGATCGAGCCCCACATCAGGCTCTCTGCTCAGCAGGGAGACTGCTTCCCTCTTTCTCTGCCTGCCTCTCTGCCTACTTGTGATCAAATAAATAAAATCTTAAAAAAAAAAAAAAAGCCTCCAGAGATTATAATGGAATTATATATTGAATTTAAAGATCACTCCTGGGAGAATATACATCTCAGCAATACTGAATCTTCCAATCATTAAACTGAGTAAGTCTTTTTATTTATTTAGGTCTACCTTAATTTCTACCAGTAATATTCTATAGTTTTCAACGTAATAGTCACATATCTCTTATTTATTTATTCCTAAGTATTGCTTGTTCTTTGATGTTATTGCAAATGGACTTGTTTTAAAATTGTGTGATCTGAGTATATCAGAATGTCATTAATTCTTATCTAGTGGCCTTGTAGCTTGGGGCCTTGCTAAATTCACTTACATTTCCTAGTAACGTAGATAGGATTTGCTATGTGGATAAGCAGCTTATTTATGAATAGAATCAGTTTTGTTTAAAAAACTTTTTTAAAAGATGTATTTATTTATTAGGGACAGGAGGGGCAGAGGGAGAGAATCTCGGGCAGACTCCCTGCTGAGTGTGGAGCCTAACATATGGCTTGGTCTCATGACCAATGAGATCATGACCTCAGCCAAAACTCACAAGTTGGACACTTAACCAACTGAGCCACCCAGGTGCCCTGAATAGAATCAGGTTTAATTCTTCCTTTCCATTTTGAGTAGCTTTTATTTCCTTTTCTTGCCTTAATGTACTGGCTAAGACCTCTAATATATTATTGAATAGGAGTAAGATTAAACATTTTAGCCTTTTCTAAGCTGAAATGCTTTGTAATTTGTTCATCTCACAGCCCAGGGAGGTCTTATTGTCATTTTGTATGACATGCATTTCCTTCTTTTAATCATCAATCTCAGTACTTTTGAAATTTCTTTATATCATTTACATAAATTGCACTTATTTTCTTTGTGTACTATTTTTTTGTCTGTCCCTTACACCAAATCCGTAATACGGAAAAAGACTCTGTCTTCACCACTATATCCCTAATGTATAGCACAGTGGCTCTTAGTAAAGACTTGGGAAATGCCTAGTCAAATCAGTCAGTATTGGTAGAAATTTCTAGCAATTACACAAACTATCCTTCCCAGTGTTTGAGTCTCCTTGGCAATACCTAGGACAAATACCATTTCTTGCAAGACTTTTTTTTTTTTTAAAGATTTTAAAAATTTATTTATTTGAGGGAGAGAGAGAGTGAGATAGGGAGAGAGCATGAGCAGGGGGAACGGTAGAGAGAGAAGCAAATTCCACGCTGAGTAGGGAGCCCGATGTGGGGCCCGATCCCAAGACCCTGGGATCATGACCTGAGCTGGAGGCATTTAACCCACTGAGCCACCCAGCCACCCAAGAATTTTTTTCATAACTTTTCTTTCTCCTTTGAAAATTTTTAAGGAAGTAACAGTTCAGAATTTCTCATAGAAATTCATATTTGATACTTTAAAACATTCTTAAGTGATATTTAATAAAATGCAGTATAAAAGTTATATTTGCATATTATAAAAAATTCTCCTTGGTATTTTACAGTATAATTCTTTCTCCTAATTTTTGCAAAGTATTGTGGTGACAAATTGGGATAGTTTACTTTTTCTGGATGTTATATATACTCAAAAGTTAATCAGTATGCAGGCAGTTTGCAGTGGCCCAAATGTAGAAACAAGGGTAAACACGTTCCACAGTTATCTAGTAAAGGCAGGTGTTGGGTCGCTATTCTTTATTCTTTAAAATCTGGAGAAAAACCATTGATGAAGTGAACCTGTTATTCAAATTATTTCCTTATTTTTGCCCTTTAGCTTTTGTTCTAATCTGAGAGATGCTTCATTTGGGGGTTTTTGTGTGTAATTTAAGCCTATAGAAGGGAAATTGCTCTCAGCCTGAAACACAGTGATCTAGAGTTTATCCAAAAGGCAAAACACCTTTCTTCTTGCTGTTCCATTTTAGTAGCTGCTGAGACAGAAAGTAAGGCTTCAGTTTGTGTGCAGACATGAGGAAAATAATGGGGCTTTTTTTCCTGCAGTATGTTAGTCATTCTTCTGCTCACCCGACGCATTGACAATGGAAATTGCACTAAAGAAGCAGGTAGAAGCATTTGCAGTTAGATGTGCATTCATTCAACTCTCTCTCCCTCATCCTCCTTCTTTCCCCCTCCTCCCCTCCCTCCTTCCTCCCTCTTCCCTTTTCCTTACTTGTCCCTCCTCTCCCATGTCCCCTTCCTTCCTCCTTCCCTTGTTTCTCCTTCTGCAGTCCCTCTCTATCATGTTCTTGGTCCTGCATATGTTGTAGAGAATAAGACCTTTGTGGCCTTCCCATATGCAGTTTACATTGTTGTGGGGGAGGTCAATATAATATGAAACAAGCAAACATATATGTGTGATAATTTTTGCTAGTCACAAGTGCTATAAAAGCGTGTCCATGTGTGTCTCAGAGACAGAAGGAACATGAATGAGAATGCTGGAAGGCCTAAGGGTAGGGGGGCATTTGAGCTGAGCTCTGCAGGTCCACAAGGTTAGGGAGCATGTTTTAGGAAGTGGGGAAAGCAAGTTGATAACCTTGAGAGCAGATCAGGGTTGGTATTAGAGAGGAACTGGAATGCAGACATGTGGCCTCAGCGCAGGGAGCTTGGGAGAGAACAGTCTGAGAGGCTGGAGGAGAGCCTAAGGCCTTGATTCCAGAGAGCACGGTGGGCATGTTGAGCCATTTCCCCTTGATTCCAAGTTCAGCCCAAAGGCAGTGGTCCATATGTGGCATATTAGTTCATTTGTCGTTTAGATGTCACAAGAACATCTCTTGTATGGTCAAAATAACCTCAGTTCAAATTCTCATTTTAGTTATCTCTCCTCAAAATAGAAAAAGAAATACATCAACCAAAAAGTGACACAACCGAAAAAAGATGAGCAAATCCACAGTTACTGATGGGGATTTCAACAGTCCTCTGTTGGTAATGGATAGAATAAGGAGACATCATTAAGGATTTGGATGAGGGACTTGAACAGCCAGACCAACCAACTCAGCTTCATTGCCTTTGTATTTTGTTTAATGAACATTGTACTGTATATACTTTTTCCCCCAAGTGCCCATGAAGCATTTACCTAGATGGACCAAATTTGGGGCCAAAGCCATTTCGATAAATTTTGAAAGCATTGAAATCATGCTGAATATGTTCTCTGACCACAGCAGAAATAACCAGAAATCAATATCAGAAAAATACCTGAAAAGCCCAAAATATCTGGAACTCAAACTGCATATTTCTGAGTGACTCATGAGTCAGAGAAGAAATGACAAGGGAAATTTGAAATTACATACTTTGACATGCATGAGAATGAAAAGGTAACCATGTCTCTTATTTAAAATGAAAATACAGATGTGCAAATAGGTAGAAATTTGCATCAACTCTATTTGCTTTTTGAATTTTCTTCTTGCTTCATATGTCAGTCTGTCCTCAGTTCCTGGAGATGAAATGAGTGTGCCCATGTCCCTGCCGCCAGTCCACACCCGACCCTGGTTATTCTGGCCTTGCCGATATAACTAAGGAGTCCTAATACTTTATTCTAGCTCCTCTCAGTGAACATTTACTATTTTCAGAGGTCATCCTCCTGGAACTATGGAGGGGAATTAATGGAGTAGTAATGGACAGGTTCAAGTTACATGTTTTCTTTGGCTAACTTTAGTTAAAACCTATCAAAGCTCCCTCTTTTGGCTCTCTCTGTCCTACCTAGAGAACTCTAGTCTACCTTCTCCTTACTTCTTAGACTTGTTGTTGAGTCTTTCCTCTAGTTCCCTCCTTTGACTTCTGTTTCTTCCAGCAGTCATTTCATTCTTTTGACTTTTTTTTTTTTAAGATTCATCTATTTATTTGAGATAGAGAGAGCACGAGCAGGGAGGGTAGAGGGAGAGGAAGAGAGGATCCGAAGTAGACTACGTGCTTATGCTGGGGTTGATCTCATGACTCTGAGATCACGACCTGAGCTAAAACCAAGAGTTGACCCCTGTTTTGACTTTTTTTTTTTTTTTGGCTTGTAAATTTGTTTTTGACCTTCTATAATCTCTACCCTCAGTTTGGTATCAGCTTGTCACAGTGAACTTCATGTGTTCATTTAGGCTTGACTATGTGCTGGGCATTAGGCTAGGCAGTTGGTTTGCAAACGCAGGAGGGACTTATAAATCAGGTAACTAGTTGTAGTGTGCTAAGTACCTTGACAGAGCCATGTTGGAAGGGTTATGTCAACATGCATTTGTTCTGCAAACATCCCTCGGACTCCTCCGTGTACCAGGCACTGTGCAATGGAGTCTGTGTTCTGGGTGTAAGGTGCTGGTGGGTGAAAGGGGAGCAGAGAATAATCTGGGAGTGGGTAGTCTGCTCTGGCACAGGGTGTTTGGTATTTCGAGGTAGTAAGTGGTAAGAGGAAAGCCTGGGAAGGTCATGAAAGTCCTTCTGTCTTTTTTTTATGTGGGGAGGGATTTTGTCCTGTTTCTGTGTGCATAGTATTTACTAGCTTTATGATGACTTTTACCAACACTTCCACACTACCTGTACCTCTTATTTCTTTGGTTATTCTTCCGTTTGCTTTAGTGACCAGTGGCTCTAAGCAGTGGTGACTATTGGCACTGCTTATCATGTAGTTTTGAAAAGTGGGGGGCGGGCATTGGCAGCAGGGAAGGAACCCAAAGCAAGGAACCAGGTATAGGGTACTCTTACTTTATGTGGAGTATTTTCTTCTAGGGTATAATTACCCCCTTTGAAATCTTTATTATTACTGTTAATTTTTGAGAGGGAGGGAGGAGAGGGGAGGGGCAGAGGGAGAGGGAGAGAGAGAATCTTATGTGGACTCTATGCCTAAGGTGAGGCTCAAGCTCACAACCCTGAGATCATGACCTGAGTCAAAATCAAGTTAGCCACTTAACTAACTGAGCCACCCAGGTGCCCCCAAATCTTTATTATTATTTTTGAAGGTAGGGGATGAAGAGGTTGAAATATAAACATACTACTTTGAAAACACCCTGTGGGGTAAAATTTCAATTTATTGCCCACCCTGAAATTTCTTATTCTTTTCCTTTAGGTTTCTTGCTATTTAAAGATTTTTGTTTGAATGAAATTAATGAAGCTGTACCTCAGGTGAAGTTTTATGAAGAGGTAAGAAGTTACTGTTTTACTGATGCTTTTATTGTAAAAGCATATGTAGACTGTACTTTGGAAAATATCAAGACTACTGCGTATCTTACTAATATGTAGAAATTCATTGACCCCAATTAGTAGCACAAAGTATAATCTGTAGTGGACTAGAGACTGACAAAGTCTGTAAAAATCATATTTTCAAGGGCTCTGGAAGCACTGAGGAATAGTTGGGTTAAACCTCCAGAGGAGGGATTATCATTCGGAGGGGCACTGAGGATCAGCAGCCATTTGATTTTCTGCAGAAGCTTGCTGATTCTGGAGACATAAGCTGAGGCAGAGGGCCTCCACTGAGTGAAAGAGAAACCACGAACGTTTTCTGGTTACACAGGGCCAGAGTGACAAATTGCAGATGTGGTGGGAAAGGGGACTCTCAGGCACACAGCTGGTTTCCCCAGTAAGACATTTGGAATGGAGCTGAAGACATAGGCCACGAACTTCTGGAAGCCTCACAGCCTCACGCTGCTGTCTTGAAATCTGGACCTGTGGTGGAATCTGAAAACAGAACAGGCAAGAGATGAAAACCCTAGGGAGCGGTCGATTGACACTAAAAATCTGTAGCTACTTATCACCTGGGGCAGCTACTGAGTTCCAGGTGTAGTGAGCAGACAAGTGTCCAGATTTGGCCCCAGATAGAAGGCTGCTTTTGGGAGACAGAAAAGCCAAAAGAGGTTTCTGGGGCTAGAGTAAGAAACAAATGAAACTGGAGGAGCCCCAAATGTGTGATTAGTCTCCCTCTCAAGAATTATGTCAAGGAGGCCAACGAGCTATTCTGAAAACTTCCTGCAGGCAAAACTGAGTCTAGTGCAGACAAAGGCTTTTCAGTGCACTCCGTGGAGAGCCATGCCTTAGGAACAAGGGCAAACCAGAGGCAGACTGAGTCTTACAAAAATGGAGACCCAGCCCAGTCCCATCCCATATTGGGTGATGAGCTCTCTCTCCACCCGTGTAGCAGAGTACAAGAGAGGCCTCTGTCCTTTTTTTGCAGGTGGAAGTTATATAGAGAGACCCTATAATGTTTAGCATACAGAAAAAAAATAGTGGACATCTAAGATACAAGATCACATATCTCATAAGGTAATAGAAGTAGACCCACAGGTAGCTCAGATATTGAAGTTAGCTGACAAGTACTTAAAAATAACTGTAAATAATTTAAAAAACCCCAAACCATAAATAATGTGTTTAAGAAAATAGAGGAAAAGGTAGTCAAAACAGATGGAGGAATAGTGAATTTCAGTCCAATTTATTATGAAGAACCAAATGGATAATCTGGGACATCAAGTGTAATATTTAAAACTGGAACCTAAGGACTAGAATCAATAGCAAATTGGTTACAACATAAGACAGGATTAATAAGAAGGCAGGTCAGTAGATAATTTCACACTGAAACATGGAGAAGAAAGCCTATAAGAAAGAAATAGATGAGGGTATTGAAGACATGTGGAATGTGGCTAAAAGGACTAACATATGTAGAACTGGAATATATAGAAGAAGAGAGTGAATGGGGCAGAAACAATATTTGAAGAGATAATAGAAGAATTTTACAAAGTGATGAGAGCTGCTTACAGACTCAGGGAACTTAGAAAACCCCAAGTAGAATTGCTATGAAGGAAAACTGTCTTTGACATCAATATAACAGCATAGAAACCGACAAAGAGAAAGTCTTTGAAGCAACGAGAGAGAGTGGAAAAAGACACATTACTTTTAAAGGAGGAACAAATAATATAACTGACTATGACGTCTTAGAAGAAATGGTTAAAACACACAACAGCAGCAGCGAGACAAACCAGACAGTGAAGTGGCCGTCTAAATCACGACACCAAGCAAACAACACCCTAAACCCTGCCAATCTAGAATTCCATTCCCAGCAAAAATTTCCTTCAGAATGAAGGTGAAATAAAGATGTTTTCAGAGAAAAACAGAAAAAAAATTTTGTCAGTCGTGGACCTGCATTACAACAAATACTAAGAAGAGATACTTTAGGCAGAAGGAAAATAATCCCAGATGGAAATGTAGGAAGGAATGAGGTCATCATGAAGGGTAATATGTACATAAAATAAAAATGAATGTTGACCGCGCAAAACAATAATGTTTTTAGATTTTAAAATGTACATAAAACTAAAATGTATGATAGTAGGTAAGAAGGGGTTAAAGAAGTTAAAGTGTTTTAAAGATCCTAGGATTATTGGGGAGTTGGATAGGGAAAGTGGTAATTTGCATTTACTTGTAATCAGTTAAGGATGCATATTGTAATCTCTAAAGGCAACTCTTAATAGGGTTAAATGGGTATATCTAACAAGTTAAAAGAGGGAAAATGGAATAAAATAATATTGGATTAATTAAAAAAGGAATAAAAGGACATAAAATAGATGAGTCAAATTGAAAATAATAAGATGGTAACTATAAATCCTTCTAATAAGTAATGACATTTAATGTAAATGGACTGCATGCTCCCTGGTAAAAGTTTGAGTTTGTCTGCCTGAATAAATCACCAAAACCCCATTACATACTGCTTAACAAGTGACATACTTCAAACAGAAGGATGGCAGAAGATATACAGCGATAAACACCAACCAAAGCAAAGCTGGTACAGCAACACCAGTATCAGACCAAGTGTATGGTAAATGCTACTTGGAGGTAGAGATAATTTCATAATGATAATGGGGTCAGGATCACAATCTTAAACTTGTATGTTACAAATAATGTAACTTCAAAATATATAAAGCCAAAACTGACAGATCTAAAATGAGACAGCTCTGCATTCTTGGTGGGAAACATTAGCACACACTCTTTAAGAGTTTATAGAACAGACAGACAAAAAATTAGTAAGGGGCACCTGGGTGATTCAGTGGGTTAAAGCCTCTGCCTTCGGCTCAGGTCATGATCTCAGGGTCCTGGGATTGAGCCCCGCATCGGGCTCTCTGCTCAGCGGGGAGCCTGCTTCCCCCTTTCCCTCTGCCTGCCTCTCTGCCTACTTGTGATCTCTCTCTCTCTGTGTCAAATAAATAAATAAATAACATCTTTAAAAAAAATTAGTAAGGATACAGAAAATCTTAATCAAGTGATGAATAAACTTTACCTAATTGACATATATAGAATGCTGCGCCCAGCAAAAATAGAATTTGCCTTCATTAAAGTACACATGGAAGATACACCAAAAGAAAATATTTGCCAGGTCCTAAAGAAAGTTCCTGCAGATTTCAAGATCAAAATCGTTCAGAGTGTTTTCTGACCACAATAGAATTAAACTCAAATTTAATAACAGAGTGGGCGCCTGGTTGGCTCAGTGGGTTAAGCCGCTGCCTTCGGCTCAGGTCATGATCTCAGGGTCCTGGGATCGAGTCCTGCATCGGGCTCTCTGCTCAGCGGAGAGCCTGCTTCCCTCTCTCTCTCTCTGCCTGCCTCTCTGTCTACTTGTGATCTCTCTCTGTCAAATAAATAAATAAAATCTTTAAAAAAAAAATTTAATAACAGAATTTACTAAGAAACGCTTAACTGTTTGGAAATGAATACACTTGTAAGTAACTTATGGGTCAAAGAAGAAATTAGAACTGAAATTAGGAAATGTTTTAGCTTAAAATATATTTAAGAAATGACATATGCTATTATGAGCATGATGTAGCCTTATCCTAAAGCATTTTAAGAATTATTTATTTATTTATTTATTAGAGAATGAGAGAGAGAGAGACAGAGACAGAGACAGAGAGCATGAGGAGAGCAAGCACAAGCAGTGAGGAAAGGCAGAGGGAGATGGAGAAGCAGGCTTTCTGACCAAGCTGCGAGCCCAACGGGGGACTGGATCTCAGGACCCCGGGATCTCAGGACCCCTGAGCTAAAGGGAGATGCTTAACCCACTGAGCCCCCCAGGCATCCTCTAAAGCATTTTAAATGGTCCAAAGAAAGCCAAGCATAATTAGGACTGATACTAGTAGTCTTTGTACAAGTTTGAACATTGGAGGGATATTCTCTCTGGATTATTAATGTCCTTGTAAACTTGATATTTTCCATACTTTTAAAACTATATTAATGTATTTCCAGGGAGAATGGGCAAAATAGGATGTACATCTAGCATCACGCATACAAAATAAGCCAAATCCAAAAGGCTCTTATTCACTATGAAATGACTTTTATTATTTTGGTCCGAATTGTAATCTGGATGAGTATCACAGCTTGATCTGTCAAAAGAAGTTTCTTTCTCTGTCCTTAAAAGTCTCACCTCTCCCAATTTCAGCAAGTACTAAGTTTCCTTGTCAAATACAGAGAAATCTTTAACAGATAATTTTTACAAGGCTGAAACAGATGGGCGGTCTACTTGCGGGACTTCTTAAGCACTTCTTGCCAATATGGCGGTGAATACTACTGATGTGTTTCCATTTGAACTTTAAACATTAGAGTTTCTCTTGGTTGGCTTGCTCCCAGCTCTTCACACCTGTCTTCTGGTTGGGCACACGATGGATCTGGCTTATCACATTATCTTCTTGAAGGACAACACCCAAAGCTCCTTAGCAGCTTGCTCTACATTCTTTTTTTTTGAAGACACCATCCAGTGCTCGCTTCGGCAGCACATATACTACAGACACCATCCAGTCTTGGGGCTTCAAATGCAGTTTTCTAAATTAGTACCACCTTTAAGCCTTGAGGTTTTTAATAATTCTTCTCTGCGTCCTTGGTTTTATCAGTTTGATTATTTCTGATGGTTGTTGTATGATCCCAATCCCTAGAAAACTTTTTTGTCTGTTATCTTGAAATTCATATTTTATATGTTGTATTTCCACTTTCCTGGGTCCCCAGACTTTTAGTGGTTACCCATTTCCAGTGTGTTAAAGGCCCCATAGCTTAGTCTGACATTTACACATCTCTAAATTAGTCATCACCTACTTTCCTCTCTATCTTTCTCTACCTTCTTACAGACAACTCCCACTAACCGCTGAGCCCATTCTGTTTCTTTTTGTATGTCCTTTCTCCAGCCTAGAATGCTTCTTTGCCTTTTCAGCCTGTGGAAAGCCTAGCTTCATTTAAGGTCTAGCTCACTTTGTATATTTGCTAACAAGTCTCTCTGGTCAACTAGCCCAGTCTTCCATGATGGTTTGCAACCCATTTGTTGTCTGTAACGCTGTGTAATACTTACTCTATGCCTTCTGCTTCTTTGGTGTAATTGGTCTTCATCTTCATCTGTATTTGACTCCTAGACAGAAGGCCTAGCTAGCCTCTGGTGCGGCTGTGCCTGTCACTTACTGTGGGACCTGGGGCCAGTGGTTGAGCCATCTCTGAAGCATCTACACTTCAGACCTGGACCTTACAGATGTGAATAATACACCGTCCTTGTACCTGAGGAGCACACACGGGGGCACTTGCTGGTTGAGCTTCTTTTGCCTCGTCTGTGGAAATGAGGTTAGGAATCATCTCTGGATGCTTCACAGACTAAGTGTGAGGCTCAGATAGGATGCCGGATGGACAGTCCCTTTCTAAACCCTATCTATAGCATGCTCTTCAGGTATATGGGAGGCTGCAGCTTAGTGGTTAAAAGTGCCAGCTCTAAATTCAGCCCACCTGGGCTTGGACTTGGACTCCACTTCTTACTAACTATGTAAACTTGGGCAAACAAAATTTCTAGCTTATCTACGTGGGTTTCCACAGCTAAGAATGAGGGGGGATCACAGTGCCTGTCTCTTAAGGTTGTGTGCATGAAAATCAGCTTACCAGAATAGTGACTGACACATAATTATGACTTGGTGTGTTGGTTCTACTTCTTTGTTCCATCTAGATTTAGAGGCAGCTTATAAAAATATGTACATATGCCTAAATTTAGAAATAATCTAAAATCTAAATCTAAAATTTAAAAAAATCTAAAAAATTTAGAAATAAATCATGGAAAACAGAGAATAACTATAAGATCAGAGGCAAAGTTATTCCATAGGATTTTCTTCTTTCTTTCAACCAATATTTATCAAACACCAGTGCCAGACATTGCTTGGATGAACAAGACAACTCCCTTGCTCTCCTTGAGCTTCTATTCTGGTTGAGAGAAACAGACGACAAAAAGTAATAAATAACAGGAAATGTATCAGAAAGTAATAACTGCCGTGCAGGGACTGAAAGCAGACTCATAACTCAATGTGATGTGTTGTGACTTGGAGGCCACTGCAGAATGATGGGTCAAAGACTAACTCTCTGAAGAACGGGCATGGAAACAGATTTGACTGACAAGGAGGCTAGTCTTTAGAAGATGAGAGCAGGGTAGGAGAGAGAGCATTTTTCCACTAAATGTGGCTAAGACATAGCCCCAGATGTGGTGGGAAAGAACTTGGCATGTTTGAGGAACTGAAAGAAGGCCAGAATGGTATGTTTATAGTGGATGAGAGGATTGGGGTAGTATGAGATAAGATCAGGTTGACAAGGGAGACAGGGTTGGGGACCAGAGTAACAAATTCAGGTTTTATTCTAAAGCCCATGGAAAATTGAAGATGGGAGTGTTAAGTGAATATTCTGTAAATATCAACTAGATTAAGGGGATTGATGTGATAGATCTTCCATGTCTTTACTGGTTTTAGATCTCTTTGTTCTATCAGTTGCTGAGAGAGGGATGATAAAATCTCCAACTCTGTAGAATTGTCTATTCTTTTTCTTGTCATTTAAAAAATGTATTTTAAAGCTATGTTATTAGGTGCATATGCATTTATGTTTACACCTTTTCATGTGAAATGTCCATCTTCATTGCTTGTGATAGTCTTTGTCTTGAAAATGACTTCACTGGATATTATTACAGCCATTCAGTCTCATTTGCTTATTGTTTTCATGATATATCTTTTCCTTTCTACTTTCAACCAGTGTTTTTATATATAAAGTCTGTTTCTTTGAGACAAACATAAAAGTGTCTTGCTTACCACCCCTCCCCCATTTTTGACAATCTCTGTATTATAGTGGAGTGATTTTACATACTGTGTTTATCCTTTGTGGGGTTTTCTGACTTTTGTGAAATCTGTAAATTTGTATCTTTCACCAAATCTGGTAAAATTTGGGCCATTACCCTTAAAGCATTTTTTCTACCTCAGTTCTTTCTGGGACTCCAGTTAGATGTATGTTTGATTTTTGGATATTATACCAAATATCACTGATGCCCTATTCAATTTTTCTCCCAAATAATTTTTCTGTTCTTCAGATGGGATAGTTTCTATGGGTCTGTCTTCAAATTTTTTGACTCTTCTGGCATCTCTACTCCACTATTATGTCCATCCATTGAATTTTTTACTTTGGATGTGTTTTTTAGTTCTAAAATTTATTGGTTTTTCTCATAATTAATATGTTTCTGCTGCCAATTTCTATATTTTTATTCATTACATGCATATTTTCTGTTGTGTCTTTAAGTATAGTTTTTTTAATTTTTTTTTCAGTGATCCATACTTCATTGTTTAGTTCTAATAGCTGCATTAAATCCTGTTCTGATAATTCGAACATCAGAGTCATCTTGGAATGGTCTTCGTTTATGGTCTGTTCTCTTGCATGGGGAGAACTGGTGGTGTTTGAACTCCTGTTTCTTGATATGTAGAATGATCTTGTACAGTAGGATTGATACATTATAGATACTCTAAACTCCATACGCTTCTTCAGAGGGTATTGATTTTTTGTTTTAGCAATTAACTCGGCTTACTCAAATTTCAAAGCTTTGTCTTTTTATACAGTGGGTTGCAGCTGAATCTCGTTCAATTGTTTTAACCTTCGCTGGACTGCTTTGGGTCTGCCGTGCTCACATGTCATCATGAGGTCCAGCAGGGATACTGAAAGAGTTTCTACGCAGAATTTTGGAGCTCTGCCTGTCTGGCTCTTGATTTTCAGGAATATCCTCTCTGACTTTCCAGCTTCTGGTCCATGTCCCTTCCCCATTATGTACGTACTTCTGGTCACTCACTAGTGTTTGCTGGTTAGGTTTTATATATATCCAGAATTTACAGTTGTTTTCTCAGGAAGATTGTTCCCTTGGCAGTTCTTTAAGGCAGATTATTATCTGAAGCAGAGCCTGGGTTTGTGATAAAATGTAAAGCCAATATGATTGGTTGATTATTAATTGGATATAGGGGGAGGTAGAAGCAGGGTTGTGAGCAAAAGAGCAGGAATCAAGGATGATTATTCCTTTTTTGGCTTAAGCAGTTGGGAGGATGGTTTTTCTCATGTTCATGATAAAGAAGGCCAGGGGACGAGCATGCTTGGTGGGAGTAGAGAGGATATGGAAATGGCAAATACATAGTTAGATGTTTAGAGTCTAGAGCTCAGGGGAAGAAGTGAGTACTAGAGATCCCAACTTAGACATCTGAATAGAATTCGTATTTGAAACTGTAGGAGTGAGTAGTTTTACCTGAGGGGAATATATAACAGGTGAAAAAGGGGTGCCTGGGCCCCATGTCCTGAGGACTTTGGTATTTAGAAGTCCAGCAGAGGAGGAAGAAGCCAAGGGAGACTGAGGAAGAGGAGCCAGCGTCACAAACCACTGGAGAGTGCAGATCACAGAAGACAGAGAAGAAGGTGAAAGAGACCAGTTGAATGCTTGCTGGGGAGTCATTCAAGCTACAGATGAGAGAGACCCTTGATTGGGCAAGCAGAGGCCATTAGTGGCTTTGCAGGGCCATCTCCCTACAATGGTGGTGAGAGAGTGGAGATGTGGTAGCGGTGGATCAGAAGTGCTTGCTCTGAGGGTTCCTCTCATTCAGGCTGCGTGTTCAGCCGTGAGCTTTGGAACCACTCAAGCAGAAAGGCACTGTGTTGCCAAGTGAATGTGTCTTTTTCTGCCCAAGGGGAGACTTTTCACCTTGAACTCTGGCCTCTGCCTGCTCAGGTGACCTGGTCAACCTAACTGCCCAATTAGAGGTGGTGTTTTCCAAGCACAGATTGTAGTAAGACCATCCTATCTACGGCTGGTTGATAGGGCTGTGTGTTCTTTGATTAGTGGTCTTCCTGATAACAGGAAGTAGATTTTGAATTACAGCCACAGTCATTCAGACACCTTAGGCTCTTCCTTTGCTGTTGTTCAGGTTGGAGTTTATGTGGCACTAGTCTCTTTAGTAAAGCACATATTGTGGGTCCAAGTATCATTTGCCCAAGAAACTAGAATGTTCCATGGCATTGGATTTTTACATTTCATGGAAAACTTCCGTATTATCAACATTTGTTTAAACAGGTATCAGCTTGCGTCCTAGGCCCCCTGGAACACAGATCTTGTGTTCCTTTACATTTGTTTTCAAGGATAATAATTCCATGAAGTCTTACTATTTCTTGGGTTTGTTTGCTTGTTTAGGCAGAAATGTTTCCTTTGGTTCACTAACGTTTACCTGTGTTATCCCAGAATTCTGCATTGACCTTTGGACCTACCTAAAATTAAAACAACAAAAGTCAGCCCGGCCAGATTCTCTGTTTATTTTCTGACTGGACTTCGGATTTTGGTGTCTGGCTTCTGTTGCCGCCCAGCTACCATATTTGTGTCTGGCATGGTGTTTGAACTCCTGAGACTTGTGTCCTGAATTAACTCATGGGGGTGAAGCCCAGGTCCTTTGGTAATGCTAACACTGCAGGGGATTGCTGCTGCCTTAGAAGAGTCTTTTCTGGCTGGATGGCCTAGAACCTACTCCAGTCCGCCTGCCTTCATGACAGACTTTGGTCTGTTCCAACAACACTCCGGTTTAAGCCCCGGCAGTCACAGACCTGTGACTCTCATGGTAACACCGATGACAACAATTCAGGACAGTAATATGGCCCCAGTAATTTCTCTATGTGTGAGCCAGCTGGCCCTCATCTGGGGCCTTGGTATTTTACACACCCCACACCCTGCCGACTGTGCCCCTTCTTTATCAGCAATTCTTATAGGATTTACTGGTTTTGATTTAAAACCTATCAAGCCCAGCCTTACTGTAAAAAGGTAACTTTCATTTCTATTTTATCATCCCAGAATAAAGAATACTCAGATATTATGAAAGTCAGTGTCAGCAACTCTCTGTCTGTTGAAAATGCTTTGTTCCCCAAAATAAGTCAGACAATAGTAATTAATCATTGTATTTGAAGATCTTTGCCTCAGTCTTCTTGCTAACTCCGTATTTCATTTGTGTCCTCATTCTCTTATCTTTTGGATTATGAGCATGTCTGTAAATAAATAAAAGCAACTTCTCCAGTCGAGGAGCTTCTGTTATCAGATTAGAGGGTTGGGACCAGTTCTACAGAAAGCAAGTATTTCTAAAGCACATTTTTAGTGGCCTGTCTTAACATGGCTTCCCTAAGTTACCGGAATATACTGTTTGAAGTAACCTGTTTATTAATACTTTATTGTACAGCTGAGCCTCCAACCCAAAAAACCTTTGCTTTCATCTCTGGATTAATGCCTTTCTAAAATATCCAACCGATTTTTTAAAACATCTCTTTGCAGGAATCTTGACTATGTATATATATATATATATATATACATATATATGTATATATATATATACATTTGTAATGTTGTAGTTGAATAAGAACAATCCCCATCCTAAGTCTTAGAACGGAATTACAACCAGATTTAAGTGGTATTTGCTCTGGAGAGGAGAATTGGCAAGGACGGATGGCCCCTGCCTGGTATATTGTAAGATAATTGTAACCATGGCAGTGTTTGTTTCCTAATGTTGTGCTTCTAAATTTAAGTGACGAGGTTCATCATAGGAAAAAACCCATTTGTATGTTTCACGTTGCATTTAAATTATCCCAACTTCATTATTCCAACATTAGAAATAGTTGTTTCCTGTGGAGTAGCCAGCTCAGCAATTTGCTTAATCTCCCGTGGAAGTGGTTTTTGCCCAGGCAAGTAATATCTTTTAATAAAGTGAGTTTTCTGGGAAGACATACCTAACAATGGTAACTTTGAAAACCCCAGATAAAAGAATATGAGAAGCTCGAAAATGAGGAAGACCGCCTTTGCAGAAGCCGCCAAATTTATGACACCTACATCATGAAGGAGCTCCTGTCTTGCTCACACGTAAGTGCTTCTTTCTGTTCTGTGCCTGTTGTTTGGACAGGAGGCAGCTTGCGGTGTTTCTAGAAAGTGAAGTAGGAGGAAGAAGTTTAAGAAATTGAACAGTGCTCCCCCAGTACAGGACCCCCATCTCATCTTCTGTCATTTGTTTGCTGGTAATGCTGACGCGAAGCTGTTGCTCTAGCTACTCCAAGGATATTTCCAGAAGCAGGTCCTTTCACGGTCAAAAAAAAGAAAAAGGTGAAAATAAAATTGATAGCTCATGCAGATGAATGGAAAGAAAGGCTCGTCTCAATTCCAAACTTGCTAAAAGAAATTCAGCTTTCTTATTGTTAATTTGGCTCTACTTTACATAATTAGGCAAATCAAATACTGATCAATAGAAATCTTAGATGGTTTCTCTGGATTAATGAGGAAGAGTAATAATTATTATGTTAATTTTATTAACAGTTAAATAATGGTGTGAATATTTTTTTTTCCCCTGTAAACCAGAGAAACAGTCCATTCAGTCATTAGGGTAAACGAGGTTCCTAGGAAAGTATTCCACCAGGAGTGAGTGGGAAGAATTAATAATAAAAATTCACTGCATAATTCACTCTGTGAGAGTTTTCTGGAGGAATGGCCTCACGGTCGTCGCCTGCCATGTCTAGTACAGGAGCTGCTCACCCCAGGTGGCTATTTTGATATAAGGTTAAGTTAATTAAAATCCAATGGAGTTAAACATTTCCCTCCTCGGTGCCTTGCGAGCCGCATTTCCAGTGCCTGATAGCTGCCCGTGGCCGGGGGCTCCGCCGTTGGACAGCGCAGATACACAGCATCGCTGTCATGGCAGGAAGTTCGAGTGGACAGCGCTGGCCATGATAATGGTTTATTTTAGCGTGTCTGTGTTTACTGTGTCACTCACGGTTCTTACTGCCACCCAAATAACCGTGGCTGGTGGCACCTCTTGGCCATGCATTTCTCTGTTGTCCTCACGTACTTGTAGTAGACAGAATTCCGGAGCTAGTCCTGACAGCTGATGCTCCGTGCCTTGCTACCTTGCCGGAGAATGGCTGAACCTTGGCAAATGCCAGATGTCCCGCAGGCGTGCCACTGAAACTTCGTTTTTATGTCACTCAGCAGCTTAGAGGGCTTTCGGCAGAATGATGGGCATTTTCAGCTTTTCCTCTTGTGGCACATTCCTAAAGGTGTTAATTTGAAGTTTGGAGGGAGAAGGGAGTGTGTTGTTCTTATAGGTGTAAGCTCTGGTTTTTTTTTTTTTTTTTTTAGAGCTAGCTCCCCTCTGCTGTGGTCACAGCAAGACTTTCCTTAACCTACATCCTTCTAAGCACCCTGGCTTTTAATTCTTAAATGGATTTTCATGCATTTGTTTTCTCTTATATAGTGGAAATTTTTATAGTTTCAGGACCCCATCATTAACAAATTGAGCGATGTATATATTTAGTAAGGTGATAATAAGATTCTTTTTACTTTTTTAAAAAAGATTTTATTTATTCAACAGAGAGAGTGAGAGAGCACAAGCAGAGAGAGTAGTAGAGGGAGAGGGAGGAACCTGACGTGGGGTTCGATCCCAAGACCCTGAAATCATGATCTGAGCCAAAGGCAGATGCCTAACCATCTAAGCCATGCAGGTGCCCCCTCCCCCTCTTTTTTTTTTTTTTTTAACCACAGTAGTCTCAAACTCTTGTGTGATTAGGTATGTTGATAGGTGCCCCCATGTTCATCCTCCTTCTTGACTAAGAACTCTGGGAGCTCAGAGGAGCAAGCATCTGCGTTGCCCACAGATACCCAGCTGATGTTTAAAGAATGCATGTCAATATAATTACCACACAGGGGCACCTGGGTGGCTCAGTGGGTTAAAGCCTCTCCCTTCAGCTCAGGTCATGATCATCGAGCCCCGCATTGGGCTCTCTGCTCAGCGGGGAGCCTGCTCCCCCCTCTCTCTGCCTGCCTCCTCTGCCTACTTGTGATCTCTGTCAAATAAATAAATAAAATCTTTAAAAAAAAAAAAAAAATATATATATATATATATATATAATTACCACAGGTTCCTGCTTAGTAATTGTGTTAAATTATATGCTATGATGTTACGGTGTTACAGAGGTTTGTTACGTCTCATATTTGTGGGGGAAAAAATGTGTTTTTTTTTTTTTTAATTTTTTTTCTGGAAAGCCGTTCTCAAAGCAAGCCGTAGAGCATGTTCAAAGTCACCTATCCAAGAAACAAGTGACATCAACTCTTTTCCAGGTAAGACAAAATTATTTCAAAATAAATACAGTTGACCGTTGAACAGCTCAGGGGTTGGGGCGCCGACCCCCCACGCAGTCAGAAATGTACATGTAACTTCTGGTTCCCGCCTCCAGACTTTACTGATAGCCTCCTGTTGTCCAGAATGCCTTACCGATAACATAAGCAGTCGGTTAACACATATTTTATATGTCATGTGTATTCTATGCTGTATTCTTGTAATAAAGTAAACTAGAGAAAAGAAAATGTTATTAAGAAAATTATAAGGAAAATACATTTATAGTATTGTCTGTAAAAAGTCAACATGTAAGTGGACCTGCGTGGTTCAGACTTACGTGGTGCAGGAGGCACCCGTGAACCAGGCGCCCTCATCCTAGTCTAGCTGTGAATTTGCTCTGAGACCTTGGGAAAACACGTGCCCACAGTGCTGCAGCCTCATATGCAAAATGAGAAGAGGGCTACCTTTAGCTCTGTGATTCTGTGTAAAAAAAATTTACTCCATGGATCCATTAGCTTTTAGTCTTTAAAACTCAATGTCAGTGCTGATTGTCAGTACTTTTAGTCATTTACAAAATGTGCTGCATAATTTCCAGGGCCCAGTACAGCATTAAAAACTTGGGGCCCCTTGTTCAGAAACTAAGAATTTCAAGATGGCGACTTTCCAAGGACACAAAACCAAGGCCTGGGCTCTTCTGAGCATGAGGCCTATGGGATTGCACCGGTCACATACCTGGACAACCAGCCATGGTCCCTTGGGGAGCGTCTGTGACTTTGCAGGAACCATGCCAGGAAATAGGGAAGCAGTGGCAAACAGGATGGACCTGTCCGAACCATCACAGAGCACATAGTTGAGCTATAGGTAACTAATAGTCACGGTGATGGATCCATTACTGAAAATTGGGCAAGTGCAAGAGTGGGAGATGCAGGTCATCCGGGTCTCGTCAGTATGTGTTCTAGATTCCTATTTATGCAGTGCGGGATTTCTTTTCCATCCCTTGCAGCCCTACATAGAAGAAATTTGTGAAAGTCTTCGAGGCAACATTTTCCAAAAATTTATGGAAAGGTATGAAACTTCATGTATGTACATACCATTTTTTTGAGAGACATACTTGACATGTAATATTATATTAAAGTAATAGTGGTTATATATTAAAGTAATAGTATGTGTGTGTGTGTATATATAAAATCTTATATTCTGTAGGTTTACCTCATTTTAGCCAATGAGCACTGTCCTTAAAATGGGTGTCAATTTGTTCATTCGACAATTACTTACTGAGCATGTACTATGTGCCAGCCTTCACGTTAGATTGTCCCCTCAGTACTTTACCTTACTATGTAGGACTTGCATATCTTGATGTCTCTTTGAACCTGCAGCTCTTTAGCTTCATAATGGCTTAGAGATGAAATAGACCATGGAACCACAGTATTAAGAGTATCTTATTGGGACACCTTTGGGACGGCAAGCGTGCTTCTATAACCTGTCTCATTCATTCGTTTGCCCTCTGACATCCTATCCCCTACGGTGGGACAACCTCTACTTGATTCTTTACGTAGTAGAATTTGAGGTTTCTAGGCAGATGTCTGTGGTCACATGTACTATGACTATCCCTAATGAATATGTCCCTTGGAGCTATTCAAACTATACAAGTAGGTTTGTCATGCAAAGCCCTGAGTGTACTCAGTGACGCCTGTCAACGTTGCCAGCCCGCGGGCCTTTTCAGTACCCTATAGCCAGTTGGCTGGGATTCTGGGTATCCCCCCGAGATGAAGCACCGCTGGAACCGGACTCTCTTCAGCGGAATCCGCCCTCTCACTGACTGTGCTCTTCTCCACAAACCAGGCTCATTTCTAGACAGTCGGCATGACGATCGTGTCTCGGTGCCGGAGCGGCCCACAGCTATTCAGTAATTGCCCCGTAAGAACAAACGCTGCTTCTCTGTGGTTCTCCCTCCCAAGTTGTCACAGAACTGAAGGCATTTAAAAAGAAAGAAAGAAAGAAAAAAAAAACAGTTGCCTTATGATGCCACTAGAGTTCAAGGGATAATTTTATCCTGGAATCAGTACTTGGGGAAACTAATATGCATACAAATGATTATTACCCTTTGCTGAGTCGCCTGGAGACTTTGCCAGAAAACAGTGGCTCACGCTGAGGGGAGAGGCTGGCTGTGTTTCAGCAGGGTCTGGCCTGCCCTCGGGTACTATTAGTTCAAAAATCTGACCTTTCCCAGGTCTTGGGTCAGCCGAGCTTCTCGGTGATCACTGGGGAAGAGGGGAGAAATGGGGATGGAAATTAAAGTGGGGGAGGGGGTCTGAGGGGGTCTGGTAGCTCTTTCTTTGCTGACTGACCATCTGGTCAACCCGCATGTCCTTTTGTCCCACCGGGTGAGCCTTCCGCTCTTATTGCCACAAGAAATACAAGCTGTTCGTATTTTAGGCAAGCAGGTACCCTGGATTTTCTGAAGCCATTAACCATGTTACGTAAATGATTTTCAAAGCGAATTTCTTCATTTTTATCCATTTGATGTTCTTTTTGTGTTAATACATTCTCGAATGAGAATTTAAAAACTCCATTGTCAGACCCAAGAGTTTCAAGTGTGGGTTTTGAAAAGCATGGACGCTCCCCAGACAGAACTTCCTAGCTTTCAGCCTTATCAGAACTAGCCACACTCTCTGAAGGCCTCGCGGGGAAGGCGATTTCTCAGTGTGATAATAAAGGGGAAATCTGCAGCCAGGGCTCATTCTTTCCTTCACTTGAGGCCAGCAGGGACACAGGGCTAAGTTCCAGGCCGTGCTGAATCTGGGAAGGATGCTGTCCTCTTCCAGATGAGGTTTGTGAGCCCTGGTCCAGCTGTGGACTTCAACTGCCCAGCAAAGCCCGAGTCACAGATTGGGGTTACTCTACCCGCCCCCCAACTCACTGCACCCCTGGTGTTTCTATATCCTTAACCTCTGACCTTCCCTCTGAGGTAGCTGTAGGTCGTCTGCAGGGGCACTGGCTGGCAGGTACCCAGTGTTGCCCAGCCTCTGCTCTGCTCTCAGCCCCAGTGCCTCTTCTGGCAAGAAGTGCCCATTCTAGTAATTAGGTATTGACCGGAAACAGCACTCAGGGCACCTCCATGGACACACAACTGAGCCTGGACACCCCGGGGCCGTCTGTACTTCCTAAAGAAGAACTGGCTACAGAAAACCTGTATTTGGCAAAATGTATGTTTGGAGGTGTCCTCTGTGTGTGTGTGTGTGTGTGTGTGTGTGTGTGTGTGCGCGCGCTGGGCGGGGGAAGGGGGGATTTTCTTTTGAGGCAGGGTATGTGTTGGGATTTGGTTCTCTTGACTCTCTCTTGGTCATCAGGACAGTTCTCTTTGACTCTTGTTAATCCTCCCCAGCTAGTTTGCAAATCTATAGAACATGTCAGATCACCACCCTCCATTGCCAGCTCTGAGCTCCAGAATCCGGGAGAACGTGTATGATCTAGCCCAGCACGGCAAGTGGAATTCAAAGTGACAGTTCGGATTTATAAGTATAGAGAACACTGGAGTGGTGTTTTGCCTTTTGCGCTCATCATACTTAAAAAAAAAAAAAAACAGAGAAACTGTTTGAAATAACTCTCAGAAATGCTCAAAATATAATTTGTTTTACCAACCTCACAGAGATGATAGGGAGATCAATGAAACACTCTGTAAACGTCATTTTAGATTCATTGACAAAAGATGCTGCATAATTACAAAGACTTCTTCTGCTTTTGCTTTTCAACCTCAGAAATATTTTTCAAAGATCTTAGATGGCATGTTAAATGAACCTCCCCAGGCAACTAGGATAGTTAGATGCCTTAGGCATTCTGATAATAATAGTGGTAATTCCTGGACCACGTGCTTCATATGTACTCTCTGCCTTTCTCCCCTTCTTCCTTTCCTTTCCTTTCTATTCATTCATTCATTCATTCATCCATAGGACCCTTGATACTGTGCCCATGTAAGGAATTGCGCCAGGGACTAGGTAAAATACCAGAGGTCACCAAGAATATTCTTTGCCTTTGAAGAGTATTCAATCTAGAATGCATTTCTTCTGAAAGAAAAAATTCCATTTATTAACATATAATGTATTATTTGTTTCTGAAAAAATGTTTAAAAACAAACATTACAGACGGTGTTGCTCACTAATAAATGTAATGAAAATAACAACTTAATTAAATAGCTGTGGAGGTAGATATTTTTCTAGATAGAGGGAAAGCAAAGTACTCACCAAGCATTTGAGTAAATTGTGGGAGCAGATCTGCTCAGTGGGCCTACCGCATTTTGTGATTCTCGCCTAAGGACTTTTTCTCCTACAGCATTTGTATCTCTGAGCATCAGTACTTGGTCCGGGTTCAGATCCAGCCCTAGCCCTTCTGTCACTGTGTGACCTTGGCCGGGCCGTGGTCTGCTCTGCTGCAGAATGGGCATTACCATTCCTGCTCATCAGACCTGCTCATACTGTCGCTAGAGGGAGAAAGGAACAGGGCCTGGCACATGGAAAGCTCCATCTGAGTGTTTCCTGCTATTGTCTTTATTAACAAATATTTTGTCATTTAGAGCTGTGTGGTCCAGTATGGGAGCCACTAGTCACTTGTGGCTCTTGAGCACTCAGAATGGCTGAGTGTAAATTAAGATGGCCTCTCAGTGTAAAATACGCACTGGGTTTCACGACTTAATGTAAAAACAAGAATGTAGAAAGTCTCATTACTAATTCTGTACCGATCGCATGCATGTTGACATGATAATAGACATTATTAAAATGGCAGTATGTGTGGGGCTCTCGTTAGGCCTTCTCTTGGGTGCTGCTGATTCAGGTAGACGTGACCATAACAGCCATCACAGCTTAAGGGAGATACTACATCTTGTGCCTGAATCATGAAACAAAGCCACGAAGACCGGCGAAGGCTTTGTGAGAAGGTGTTGAAGGAAACGTACCTCTGGTCGAGAAGCAACACAAGGAAAGCCATCCTCGTCTGTCCTTCAGTATTGCTCTTTAGATCGATTAATGTGATATGTGACTTTTCAGCGACTGTTTCTCTTCTTTTCTAGTGACAAGTTCACTCGATTCTGTCAGTGGAAAAACGTAGAATTAAATATCCATGTGAGTATCCTCTTATTCTTTCCCTTTTTTAAATAAAAACTTCCTCTGGCTTAATTTCGTGAGAAAATACTTTATACCCTGGAGCTCACTCCCACGGGTAATCCGCTGTCTAAACAGATGTCGCCCGTACAACTCTGTACGGAGAACTCGTCCTCGTAAACAATTTGGGTTTTCATTCTCTTTTTTCAGAGCCTTGTAAGAATGTGTTTATTTATTTAAGAAAGGGTATTTTAAGCAGCGATTGACTCTTCCACAGAGACAGTAGCCAAGAGACCAGGCCACCACGTAATGTGCTTCCCACATGCCCTTGGCTCCCGCCGTCCTGCTAAAGCCTTCCGTCTCGTTCGTAGTGTTAGGTATAATCTTGTAATAAAAATGATGACATCCTGGGGCACCTGGGTGGCTCAGTGGGTTAAAGCCTCTGCTTTTGGCTCAGGTCATGATCCCAGGGTCCTGGGATCGAGCCCCATATCAGGCTCTCTGCTCAGCTGGGAGCCTGCTTCCTCCTCTCTCTCTGCCTGCTTCTCTGCCTACTTGTGATCTCTGTCTGTCAAATAAATAAATAAAATCTTTAAAAAAAAAAAGATGACATCCTTTATTAGACCGAGGGTTCATCTCCTCTTTGATCATTTCTGAAAATGAAAAAAGCCATCCTCCAAGACAGGCTCCTTTGTAACGCACTTCCTGTGAACGTCTCATCTGCTTTCAGCTTTCAACATCAGAAATTCCTGGGATGTCCCTCTCTTCATTTTTAGAACCCTCCTTCCCTGGTGTAGCCTCTTTTGCTTTCTTCTTCATGTCCTCCCTTCACATAGGTTTGAGAAGAGAAAAAGAAATAATTGGATTTATTTTTTTTTCCCTGCTTTTTTGGATCTTTTTAAAGTTTTTTACTGGCTGGTACCATTGGGAGAAGCACTTTATTTATTTATTTTCTTAACTTCTCCTTTCTTTCACATTTCCTGGCAGAATTTTAGAAACAAGAGGGCAGTAACACATTTTTCCAAAAAATTCTTTCTGTCTGCCATGGATCTTTCTGATGCGTGTTCTCCTTCAGCAGACCTGGTGTGCTCTCATCCTGCTGTCCCCTGAGTGTCAGATGTGAAGCCTTTGGGCCCAGTTACCTGACTGCAAACGTGGTGTTTGAAGGGTTGTTTGGGGGAGCCCTTCAGTTTTAGTGTATGTGCTGCCGAAGCGAGCACTGGGGGAGCCCTTCAGGAGTCTGACCCGTAACTTGCCAGGATACATAAACCACCATGAACGTCAGGCTCACCGTCTGCCTTTGTGCCATCTGAGACTATTAAACCTGCTTAGGAAGCGGGGCATGGCTGAGGTGCTGACACAAGGAGAGGCTTATGAGTGAAGCCTCTTTCTGTCCTCTCCTTGTCCTCAGTGTCTTGTTTCACGCTCACGTGCCCAGCACGAGTCCTCACTATTCCGTGATGTTATCGATGAAAAATTCACATGGCCCGTGTCCGTTGGGTTTTCTGATCATATGGCCCAGTCTTATGAAAATATAGATGCCTTTGATGTAGACTTGTTTACCTACCATGAGCATTCCTGGAATTGCTGAGCTGTTCCCCAACTCCCAGCTTCAGAGTAGCTAAGGACACTCTCATTTTGACTAGAAATTTCACACTCCCTTGTCTTCAGGGTATACTTCTCATCACCTAACATTTAGGAGATCGGAAAAACAATCTAACTTGACTCCCACTCTATTGTCTGCCCGTTTGCCTCCCTTTTGTAGATTTTGGGAGCGGAGCGGAAGGAGGTTCAAGAAAGTCTTGCCACCTTGCGCATCTCATCTCTTAGAGCAGTCAGTCGCGGAGAGGGCAGATCCCTATATCAGAACTGCTGCTTCATAACTATGTCTTACATGAAAACAACAACATAATTTTAATGCAACTCTGTTCCATTTTGTGTTTGGAATTCACAGTTGACCATGAATGATTTCAGCGTGCACAGGATCATTGGACGAGGAGGATTTGGTGAAGTGTATGGTTGCAGGAAAGCAGACACTGGAAAAATGTAAGCTCTCCGTGGGTCTTATGCTTGCATCAACAGAACATGCCTGCATCGATTTTCGGAAGCCCATCGTCTCACTCCTGGAGTGCCTTCCTTCAGAGAGAAAAGAGGCTGTATTTTGTTAAGCATTATAAATGAGATCAGCTAGAACCTCCAGTGCCTCGGGCTCAAAGGGAGGTTAACCAGGAACTGTGTGTCGCGAGCCCCTGTGGTTCAGGCCATGGGTGAAGGAGCCTGGGATCTGGAGGTGACCAAAAAGGGGCGTTATGCACGGCCTCCTGGTCCGGTCACTGCTTAGACCCACCTGTGATTTAGCACATGCACTTCGGGGTGGCGAAGCATCCCAGGTGTCGGCTCCCTCGGTGGGAAGCTCGAGCGCCTGTGAGAGGGACATCCTGCCCGCCACAAGGGTCATGGTCATGGGGCTCTGTCATGGTCTTAGTTGCTTATCTTACAGGAGGAGGTTGACGTGAGTCAGTTACGTGCCCACGGACCAGGTGTGGGCCTCTTCCAGGAGGTTAAAGGTCGGAGTTCTTAAGGAGTGCAGGGGGAGGAGGTTTTGTATTGTGTGTTTGTTTTGTTTTGTTTTTAAATATAGAAGGAGTTTGTTTAAGTGAACATATATCTGGAAGCAAAGGAGAATGGGAAACTGTGGTTTGATAGACACTGAACTGCAAGTGTGATCAAGTGATGGGCATGTTAGAGCCACGGCTGAGTGGAATCATCCGTGCAGCTTGCTTGATAACCCCACTCTTGGTGTGAGGAATAATTCGGGTCACCGACTTCAGTGCCTGCCTCCCCCTGCTACCCCAGCACTGCCCAGAGTTGTCACTCAATCTCCGCTCAGGTCTTCCCTGTGACCAGGCACTGACAACCTTGACAAATCACCCTCCTGCTTTTCAGACAGTTCCGGTCGTGGGCATGACTTTTATCACGTGGTGGCTGAAGTTTACCTTCACTGACGTGCGCCCGCTGGTCTTCTTCCTGTTGTGGGGCCCGTGCGGGGTGAACTCAGTGTCTGGCACTCGGGCACATGAAGTCTGGTACGCTGCAGAGACAGGACAGGCCGTCGGTCCCAAGTGCGGGTCTGGGCGGCCCCCGGCCAGGTCAGAGCCACCTTACAGGAAGCTTGTGCCTCCGCCTGGCCTCTGCATCCTGGTCTGTAGAGTCAGGAAAATACTTCCTTGTCGTGAGAGGTGGATGAGACAATATATTGTAAGGCATGCAGACCGCTGCTTCTTCTGTGGTCAGTACTAGTGAGCACTATTAGTGAACATTAGTGAACAGTGAACCGTGTGCCCGGGTCTCTTGTTGCTCTTCCGTAGTCCCACGGTGGGCTCTGATCCTAAGTGATGTGCTTGTCACTTACTCCATTCCACTGACTGTTCATTTTCATATGTTCCCAATATGCAGTCCTGTAATTAAGCAATTAATGTCTCCCTCAGTGCATTTGTTATACAGAATTCCTGGAACAGGAGATAAAATTAGCAGATTTGAACATCCATCTCTGTTTTGCTCTAAGTCCTCACATTGTAAGTTTTGATCAGCTAGAAACAGATGGATTCTCTGGGTCCTGTCACAGCTGGACAACCATCCGTATTACGTGCTTGGGCCTTAGAAAGTCGTCCGTCAGTGGGGATTTAGAATCACGTGCATAGAGTTCTAAAGCCCCTGAAACCCTTGTAAAGATTTCCTTTCAGCTTTCTGCTAAAAAATCATCCTGCTGTTGTCAACCTGTGATTATAGAGAATGCCAGCTAACAGGTCTGTATTTCCTTAATAGAGTTTCTTCAAAGTTTTCAAAAAGTTTAAGTTGTTAGCTGTTTCTTCTCCACTAACTATCATATAAAAATATTGATTATTTTTATTATTTGAAATATAATAACTTAAATATGAAGACTAAATCAAATCAGGGGAGCCTGCCTGGCTCTGTCGGTAAGAGCGTGTGGCTCTTGATCTCGGGATCTTGAGTTTGAGCCTCACGTTGGGTATGGAGAGTCCTTAAAAAAAGAAAAATCAATAAAATAGCTTTCTAGAATGTGCCTTTTTGAGCATACGCTTTCCCTTTTCATTTTGTTGGTTGTCAGTCTTTTAGTCTTGCACTCTTTACTCTTGCAAAATCTTGACCACTGCTAAAAACCATAGTTCCTAAATGCTAAGTATTACACACATATCCCCTCACCCCTACACTACACACATAGTAGTACTGGGCAGCAACGATACGTGCAAAATTTATCTCACCGAATTTATTTATATCCCTCTACTTTATGCTCTTATTGGACTGGAACATCTATTCATGTAATGATAGAAATATCGCGTAATTATTGCTGGATTTTTTTTTTTAAAGAAACCTTTCTTTTTTATAATAGTTTTTCAGTTTAGAAAGGAAGTACAAAGCACAGGGCGCTCCCCTGGCCTTCCTCAGACTCCCTGTCTTACACTGGTCACAACAAATGAACTAATACAATACGTTATTATTAACTAAAATCTCTGCTTTATTCAAATTCCCTTCGTTTTTACCCAGTGGTTCTTCGTGTTCCTGGATCCCACATTCCATTTGAGTCATCACGTCTCCTGAGGCTCCTTTAGACTGTGACAGTTCCATAGACTTTCCTTGTCTTTGATGGCCTGGGTGGCTCTGAGGAGTCCCGGTCAGGGGTACCGTAGAATGGTATCCTGGTTAGGCACACTTTCCTCAGGGTTATACTGGGGCTGTGGGCTTTTGGAAGCAAGACGCCAAGACCCTGTTCTCATCACATCATATCATGTGTGTCCATCATTAACATGGCTCATCACTGTTGATGCTGACCTTGACCGCTCGCTTGAGGTCATGTTCGTCACGTTCCTCCACTGGACTATCCCTGTCCCTTCTCCTCCACGCTCTTCTCTTAGAAAGGGGCTCACTGTGTGCAGCCCTTACCTAAGGAATGGGGAAGTATGCTCTGCCTGCTGGGGGGGGCACTGACTTTTTTTCTTAATACATGCAAAATTTAAAAAAAATTTTCTTTGCATGACATTTGGATACCGTTTTGCTTCTTTCAGACACTTCCCAAGTCTTGAGCAACTTCCCCTGTACAACGTGTATCGTTTAAAGCAGCTTAGATATATTTGCAGTATAGTTTTTTCAATAACATTTGTTTCTAGGTATGCAATGAAATGCTTGGATAAGAAGAGGATCAAGATGAAACAAGGAGAAACATTAGCCTTAAATGAGAGGATTATGTTGTCTCTTGTGAGCACAGGGGTGAGTATTCCGTTTTGAGCACTGCTCGTTTCTGTATGCATGGGTGGGTTGGTTTTCTATATCAGGATAATTTATTTAAGATACAGGCATTCTTTTCCAGCACATTATGCAGCTAGCCAATTCTTGGGTGGGTTAGAATTTCTAGCAGGGAAGAGCAGCACTAAGTTAATATAAATAGTGTGTAATTCTCATATTATCTCTGTTTAATTTGGGAGTTTGAGAAGTGTTAGCGACCATCATCATCCCCACCCACGGCTTCTCCCTTCAGCGGCTGTTTATGGCTTCCTTTTTCGTGGAATGTGCTTGCAGACAGGGCAGGATAAGCATGGCAACAGTGACGGAATCACTTGAGTCGCGCTAAGAAGCCACTGCGAGATGGAGGACTGACCTAGAGAAGGAAGAGCACGGGGAAAGCAGCTCTTGTCCTCTATAAACAAACCGAGAGTTGAAACAGCACGGGTCACTCAGGCCTGAATTGCATCTGGGCCTGTCCCCAGTCACTAGGCGGTGGCTTTATCGCTTTCTCTCTTGCTGCTTTTTTACCTGCTGTGCACTTTGCTCATTTCCATTTCCAAGACGAGGTTTCCACCTGCTGGACATTGTATTTGTCTGTCAACTGGTATTTTTAGCTCATTGTGTGCCCAAAACTTTTACCCTGTGTCTTCTTGCAAAATAGTGTCCCGTTCTGGCTTCTTTTGCAGTGAATGGTATGACCCATGAGCAAAGCCTTGGCTCTTATTTATTTCAACAGAGGTATATAAAGACACCCATAAAAACTCAGTGTCCAGCCTGGGCATGCCGGCGTGCACAAGCAGTCCTGCCATCCGGCATCCAGGGGAGATCAGGGACTCAGGGTCTTGAAGGGAAGGCAGGAAATGACGGTGGAGTGGCCCGACTCCTGCTGAGCACCTCACATGTGAATTAAGGTTAAACACCCAGACAAGAAGGTTTATGTGCAGTGAGATATATTGGGGAGGCGTGGCCTCCAAATACCCCAGCTGGGTTCTAAATAGGGTCAAGCTCACCCAGAGGATGAAGGAATCGGATTTTTAATGGTGAATCAGAGAATCCCTTTCACAGAGTCTGTGGGCTCCCTGGCTAATGTTCCTTTTTTTTTTTTTTTAAGGATTTTAATTTATTTATTTGAGAGAGAGAGAGCACGCAAGCGCACAAGCAGGGGGAGGGGCAGAGGGAGAGAGAATCTCAAGCAAACTCCCTGCTGAGTGCAGAGGCTGACACGGGGGTCTTTTCCAGGACCCGGAGATCATGACCTGAGCTGAAATCAAGAGTCAGACACCCAACTGACTGAGCCACCCTGGCGCCCCCTGTTGTTCCTTCCTTTCTTTTTTTTTTTTTTTTAAAGATTTTATTTACTTATTTGACACAGAGAGAGAGATCACAAGTAGGCAGAGAGGCAGACAGAGAGAGAGGAAGGGAAGCAGGCTCCCCGCTGAGCAGAGAGCCCGATGCAGAGCTCGATCCCAGGACCCTAAGACCATGACCTGAGCCGAAGGCAGAGGCTTAGCCCACTGAGCCACCAAGGCACCCCTGTTGTTCCTTTCTTAATATCACCTGACAGGCCCTGTGGTTTTTTTTGTTTGTTTCCACCTATATTTATTGTATTGTGTTCTATATTATTCTAGCATGAGTTTTAAGTGGTTTTAGGAAGGTTATCTGCTACTAAAGTAAAAGATTATCATAATTTAGCTCAACTGTAATAAGTGAAGATGCCATAGCTATACACAATTTCTATCTGTGTGCCTCTCCCTCCCACCATATGGACATTAAGCATTTCAAACAAGAGCTGTCCTGTGTGTATGACCACGTTTTCAGCTAGTTGGAGTGGACACCAAACAGCTTGCGCACTGTATTGGAATCGGTTCGAATGGCATTGGTTCCTCGTGTCTGTCAGGAATGCCATGGGTCTTACATTTCAAACATGGATGTACACTTACTCCAGATTTTAAGTGGTAATTAAAATATTAATTTTTAATGAGTTATCTCCAACACTTTGGATATTTATTCTCAAGAAAGCCTATGGAAAAAGAAATTTTTGGTGTTGGAAAAATATACATGCAACTTTCATGTTGCATTTTTATTTCTATTTTTTCCAGGTGGAGGGGAATACAGTACCTCCTCTGTCTTACCCTCTAAGGGAATAAATGAAAAACTGGGCTTATATTGGTCTACTGCTTTGAGCTAACTTTCAGGAACTGTTTAAATTTTTTTCAAGAATCACACCTGGCTTTTGTTTTTGTTTTCGTTTTGGGGGAATTTTGATGGTTTTTTTGTTTTGTTTTACTTAACAATACATAATTGAACCAACAGGTGTTTGGCTGGCTGAGTCAGAGAGCATGTGGCTCTTAATCTGGGTTTTAAGTTCGAATCCCACGTTGGGTGTCGAGATTACTTAAAAATAAAAGTTTAAAAAAATATATATATAATTTAACCAAAAGAGTTGTAATAAAGCTATTTGGAATTCATTCCTTCCTTCCTTCCTTCCTTCCTTCCTTCCTTCCTTCCTTTCTTTTGTTAATCAAAGGCCACGTTTTATGGTTTTTGTTTTTTTTTTAAATGATCTTTCACTTAAAATGGCCTCACTAGGTTAAACTTCAGATTAGCCTATATCAGCATGGTTTCCCAGGGTGTTGGCATGAAACTGAACTGAAGTCACTCATTATAGTTTTCTTTTTATTGGAAGTTTTTTGTTTTTCCTTCCAATCTCAAATTGAGTGTTCCTTCCCCCGACCTTTCAAAGAGGCAGTGGGAAGTACTGTTCCCGGTTTGATTCTGTAATTCTAGAATAGTAAAAAGGGAAATCTTCAAGTTTCAGAACCAGGATAAGTATGTCCATTCCTGGGAAAGAGCAGTTAGCCCCTTCCTGAAACTGTCCCATTCTGTCCTTGGAAATCTTCCTCATTCACTCCTTAAACCATATTGGAGGGCCTAGACTGTGCAAGGCATTCTGCTGCAGGACGCGGGGGTCCCCAAAACATGACTTTGGTCCTTGTTCTTTAGAGCTGCACAGAATGAGAGAAGGTGATATTCGTCACCAGATCCTCAGAAGTGTATAGATAATTAGGACCCATGGCAGGAGCCGGCTGACAGGACCCAGTGCTCAGGAGGCATTTACCAGGGTGGAGGTGACAGCAGATGCCCCTTGGAAGTCACCGGACATGCCAGCGTGCATCTAGGTCCCCAGCACCTCAGGAGGGTTCGAGGACTTCATGGAAGGTCAGCAAAGCTGGGGTCTGAAGTGATGCGTGAGTCAAACGTGTTGAAGCTGGAGAGCGGGGAGAGACCAAACCGACAAGAACTTTTGAGGCCTGCTCTTAGGATTTAAGGAAATCTTACAGCAGCTGGAAACAAAGGGTTTGCAGCAGGAAGATCACAGAAGCCTTCCTCTGACTGCAGAGTGGGGAATTTTAACTACTTCATGGTGTATTTGATCACGGTGTCACAGATTCGCTACAGAACATAGGCTACTTTGCTCACTACCTGCAGGAAATCCTCGCTGAGGGGCTACCTCCAGAAGACCCACTAGTCCTTATTGATTGCCTTTAATTGATAATCAAGGCAAAACATCTTAACCATGATTACGTTGGGAACTCTACGTGCACCGTCATTAAATGGCTGTCTGTTTTGTCGAGTTGGTCCATATTTGGTCCTTTTTGATTCGGGCTTCACACGACACCCAGGGTGGTGTCTGCCCAGCACTTGAGAAGTGAGGGGCTGCGGTCAGGTTGGAGACACCTGGTTCTGACCCTTGAGCTGAGCGTTCCCCTTCCATTGCTGCAGAAACCCTGCCTTGGCAACCAGCATCCGTAGAACTGGATGAGGTCAGGAGACATGGGCTTGAGATCTTGGCTGCCTACCAGATTTCTTTGTGACCTCAAGCAGGTCATTTCCCCTTTTTAGGGCCTTAGGTTCCTTGTCTTAAAAATAAGGTAGACCAGGTGATTTTTATTTTTATTTTTTAAAGGGCCCTTCCTCCTCGGCCTGTGATTCTGAACAACAGTCTGTTCATGTTCCATCTTCATAACATAAGATCTTAAGTGAACCTTTCGCTACTTCCTCAGAGCTCCTGTTAGAAGATCCTGTCCCATCCTGTTCAGGAATACCCCTGGGCAGGGTCCACTTGTCTCCGTGGTGGAGTGAGTACAGTTGCTGTCCCTAGCTGGGAAGGACTCTGGCCGTCTGAAACTGTGGGTCTACCAGCCTCTCCACACAACATCTGAAGTGCATCAGATCAGGAACTGGAGTGTGTGGGGAAGCCCATTAAGGAAGGAGCAGAGTGAGCCATCTTCAGCAGGCTCTGAGAAAGGTGGTTCCCTGTGTGGTTCTGAGAGGGATGGCAACCCCCCACCCGCCAAGGAAGGCCACGTGGCTTTTTTTTTTTTTTTCCCCACATGGCTTTTAACAGAAAAAGGAAAGCACTTTTATTTTGCCTATTTAAAGCAAAATCAGGCTTGAAATCAGTAGTCACTAACACCACCTCAACAGTGCTTTGAGGCAAACTAGGTGATCACAAAATGACATTCGTCACTTGTTCTGGAGTGATGTCCTCCGGAAAATACATGGAAATTGAATTCAAGTTCACGAATCTCTGGTATAGGAAGGTATTAACTCAGTTTTACTGGTCTGCCCTTAAAACAGAGGTTTGGACAATGCAAATTCAGTATGCAGAGTATTCTGTTGAAACTTGAATGCTTTCTGTGGAATTTAAATATTTTGTTTCTGTTAAGAAAGTGGATATAGATTTTTTTTTTTTGGCCATTTTTTATTTGAATCAGGTGAGTGCCCAGTGTACACTGTATATGAGGAGCCTGAACAGACCTAGTCGTAGATCCAGCTTAGCACTGACGAAGTTTCACAAGGGAACACACTCCCTGTCCAGCACTCCGGTCAAGGGACAGAAAGTGACCTGTGTTCCAGAAGCCTCATGCCCCTTCCGGTCACCTACCCCTCGCACAGGCTAACCACTGTCTGGATTTCTAACACTGTAATTTAGCTCTGCCTGTGTCTGGGCTTTGTCTGAACGTTCTATGCCTGGCCTCTGTCACCCGGTGTCGCGTGCGAGATCCTTCTGAGTCATTGCACGCAGCAGCAGGGCGTCCCGCGGCTACATAGCAGAGACTGGCAAGCTGTGCAGGGCCCATGGGCCACATCTGCCTTGCAGCCTCTGTTTCTGTGCAGCCCATGTAAGAACCAGGAATGGTTCTTACATTCTTAAGGGATTGTATAGAAAATAAACAAAGAATACGGGACCGAGCCTGCATGAACCCCGTAGAAAGGGAAAACAGCCCCTTGCAAAAACGCATGCCAGCCGTGGCTGTCCAGTATTCCCCCGCACAGACAGACCAGGATGCGTGCATCCATCCTAACATCGATGGACAGCCGGGTCACTTCCCAGGTCAGGCTCTTGCAAATAGTGCTGCGAGGAGGATTCTCAGGCCATTCTCCTTGGTGCACAGAAGTCCAGGTTGCTGGGAGCAGTAAACCCAAGACTGGAAATGCTGGCTCATGGGATTTGCTGACTGTGCTCAGCTTTGGCAGCTAGGACCGGTTTGCAAGAGCATCTGTACCACTGTGAGCTCCCAGAAGCCATCCATGGGAATTCCATTCCCGCCCTATCTTTCCAATCACTTGGTATTGTCAGTCTTTTTAATTTTAGCCATTCTCGTGGGTTTTAGTGATAACATATTGCAATAACACATTTCCTTCGGGACCCCTGTGGTCCAGCATCTGTTCAGAGGCTTGGAAGCTATTGGATACTCTCTTATGGCAAGTGCCCATTTTTAAAAAATTAATTAATTACTATTGTTACTATTATTCACTGCTGTTTTTTTTTTGTTTGTTTGTTTGTTTGTTTTTTTGCCATTGTTCTGTTGGGTTGTTTGCCTTTTTCTTGCCAGGGTTCTTCATATATTCTAAATATCAGTCCTTTCTTGTTCATGGATTGCAGATACCTTCTCCTACCCTGTTACTTGCCTTTTTACTTTCTTAAAAGTATGTTCTGAAGAACAGAAGTTCTTAATTTCCTTGAAGTCCAGTGTAGCAACATTTTTACTGTTAGTGCTTTTTTGTGGCCTGAGAAATCTTTACTTACCCTAAGGTCATGAAGATACTCTGCTTTGTTTTCCTCTAGAAGCTTCATTGTTTTCTGTTTAGATCTTCGTCTACCTGGAGTTGACTTTAATGTGTGGTGGGAGGTAGGGGTGGCTGTTCACCTTCTCTTGTACAAATGCTCAGTTGCTCCAGTGTCAGTGATTGGAAAGGCCACCCTTTCCCCCATTTCAGGATGCTCTGTTTTGTTCTGTGGGTCAGTTTGTCTGTCCTTGGCTACTACCACACTGTCTGATTTACTATTGCTTTTTTTTTTTTTTAAAGATTTTATTTATTTATTTGACAGAGAGAGATCACAAGTAGACAGAGAGGCAGGCAGAGAGAGAGAGAGAGGGAAGCAGGCTCCCTGCTGAGCAGAGAGCCCGATGCGGGCCTCGATCCCAGGACCCTGAGATCATGACCTGAGCCGAAGGCAGCGGCTTAACCCACTGAGCCACCCAGGCGCCCTGATTTACTATTGCTTTATAATAAGTCTTGATACCTGGTGACATAACTTTTCCAGCTTTGGTTTTCTTCTAGAATGCCTCTCCTTTTCTAGCTGTGTATATTTTTACATACATTTTGGAATCAGCTTGTTGATTTTCATTTTAATTAGAATTGCAGAGAACCTCTAGATTACTTGTGGGAAAACTGACGTCTTTACAATTGAGCTATTCAGTCCCTGACCCTAGTATATTTTTCCTTTTTGAAAAGCCTTCTTGAATTCCCTTCTGTGCTCGCTCAGTGTTTCAAGACAATAATGTGGATAATTTCCTCCCACTGTAGTATGGTTCTTCCAACGTCAGAATCCGAGATTGACATGGGTATTTGACTAGCCAGAACAAAACTGTAGACCAACAAAAAGACCAGCAAGACAGCAATATTTTTCTGTAGAATCTGGGTCCTTTGAAGAGGACACAGATAAAAGGGTAATGAGTGAATCTGAGAGAGGAGATCTTTGAATTCATCTTTTCCACTTAGTGCTCTGTTTCTATGCATTTTGTCCCATTATCAGATCTGTTTTGCTGGGACCGTTAAGGTTACCACAGAGGGGTCTGTGTTCAACATACAGGGCAGCAGTGTGGATAGGGAAATCTATGGATGGTGTTTGATAGCAGATAGCACGTGCTTCCTGGGCCAGCTTTTGTTTTTCTTATAAACCCTTGCTTTTTTTCTCTAGGATTGTCCTTTCATTGTCTGTATGACCTATGCCTTCCATACTCCAGATAAGCTCTGCTTCATCTTGGATCTGATGAACGGTGAGTGACACGCAGAAAGTCCGAATGCAGGGAAAGACTTCGCCAGGACGTACACCTCAGCGCACGCTGACCTGGAAGCCCTGGCGGTTTGGGTCTTTCAGGTCATGGGGTTCCTCCTGAAGTTTAAGGAAACCTTACTACTCCTCAGGTTTCCCTCAGAATTCGTTTTAAAATGTTGACCGCCGTTGCCCTCTGGCCCTCCTAGTCTCTCACCAGGAAGTTGCATCTTCTGGAAAAGATTTTCATGAAATACGCACAGTGGAACTTCATTTTCTGGAATGCAGCTGGCCTAGATCTTTAATTAGCTTGTTTCCTGACCCTCAACTTTTAGGAATGAAATGCCTCATAAGAACATGGGCCAAAGATAGAAGTGTATTTGGAAACCAACTTTGAAGGACTGGCTGTGGGCCAGCATGACTTCAGGCCCCATCTTCTGTACACTGAGCCGAGACCAGCCAGCCATTGATCTTTTAAGCTATGAATGATGACCCTGCAAATGCAGAGAAAGTTCTATCTAGAAAAATAGTTTTCTCATACTAGAGAGTGACACGGTATATTCAAAGCGTTTTTAGTAACGAGTTTGAAATGGAATGCATATAGTACAGTAGATGAATTACTTTTTTGTTTTTGGATGTTCATTTAAAGTTCTGTTATGTTCTGAGGGTTTGATTTAAAACCAGATCTATTCAACGACATGGAGGAATTTTCCAGACATAATAATGGGCAAAGAAGCCAGATACCAGAGCATGTCTCTTGTGTGATTCCATGTACATGACACTGAACACAGGCAAAGCTAATGGATGGTGAGAGGTCAGAATGGAGACCTCTTGGCCTAACCAGGGCGGTTGCTGAGGCATTGACAGGGAAGGGCACCAGGCAGCCTCTGGGACGCCGTAAATCTTTGATATCTTGATCTGCCAGTGGTTATATGGGAACACTTGTGTATGAAAGGGGAGCTATGTAAGCCAAAGCAGGGGCCCTAAAGTTGGCCACGCATTAACTCCTCTGGGTCCGTAGAGGCTGTTCCTTTACAGTTTATAAGAACATTCCTTTACCCTGTTGATGGCATTGTTTGTCTCTGTAACTTGAGCCCATAGGATGATTGCCTTTTTCCAATATTTTATTATGAAGAATTGCAAACATAGGTCAAAAATGGAAAGAGTTTTACTGGGGACACCCCAATACTCACCTCCCAGTTTCACCAGTTAAGATTTTACTGTGTCTGTTTCCCAAATATCTATCATTATGATCTTTTTGTTGCTCTGTGTGCTACCTTCTTTACTGTCCACGGAGCCAGTGGCTAAGCCATCTGCTGGATCATTACCTGGTTGGTCCAGTTATTAGGATGTAAATACTCAAAGCAGAAAAGCTAGCTGCCTCACCCCCCACCCCATGCAGGTGCATCTGGGAGCTGGGCTCCCGGTCTGACAGGGATGGCTGTGTTGTATATTGTCCCGGCCATCCCTGCATGAAAGTCTTCTAATGTTTGAGATGCCTCTATACTTCTTAAAGTGTTTTGTCAAACTACAGAAGTCCAAGACAGATATACAGACAAAGCAGAAGCAAAATTTGCCCTTTTTTTCAACCGCGTCCTAACTATTTAGGACGGCAACAATTTCTGTTTCCTGGGAATTGACCCAGTCTGTGTTAACCTCTGCATCTCCGGTTCCAGGAGGCGATTTGCACTATCACCTTTCACAACATGGGGTGTTTTCGGAGAAGGAGATGCGGTTTTATGCCACGGAAATCATCCTGGGGCTGGAGCACATGCACAGTCGGTTTGTGGTTTACAGAGATCTGAAGGTAAAGCACTCTGTTTCCCAGACCTGCACAGTAGGTATTGTGGCCCTGGGTCTCCAGATGGTCTCTTATCTCTCATGGGACCTGCCATTTCCCTCCCCTCAGCCCTGGTGAGGTCACATCTGTGTGATGTCCATCTGTCCAGACTCTAAACTCGGTGGCAGGGACTTCTTTCCTTCCTAGTCGTCGCTGTTAGCTCAGCGCCTGCTCCCCTGCCTGGGGCAGCACATACACTAACTCAAAAATTGTAATGAATTAATGGCAAGCAAGGTAGGAGTTTCTTGGCATTGCTGATGTGACAATTAATTGTCATGCACTTAATGTTCACCTAGCAATTGGTTTGGCCATGGCTCTGTGTTAGAACCGGTTGATGGACGATGATGAAAAGCAGAGAACGTGCGTCTTCCGGGATTTATACATGGGTGAACCGAGACGTGGAGTGGCCAGAGCACTAGCTTGTTGGAGGCAGAATTTCCCCTAAAGGCCATTCTGAGGGTTTCACATTGTTTTAGGACCATCTTCAAAATCACTAACAGATTTTTAGGTCCCTGAACTGTGGAGCCCCAGAAGGCTGTGTCTAGGCTTTCTCCATTCTTATTCTCTCTGGACTTGGAAAAAAATGCAGTGAGTCTATTCCAAGTTTCCCCCTTCCAGACCATGGTGCTCAGTCATGGGTTTTGCATTGATATGGGAACTAGGACTTTACTCAGTACCTCCGTGGTGACAGTCATCGCGAAAAGACAGGGGCAGAGATAAAAGGGACTTCGACAAAACGTAGAACTAATCCTGCAAATACAGAAATGTGCACATAATAATGAGAAGGAAAATGACAGGAGAGACAGTTTCTCAACAGGGTAACAACACTCGGGGGGAGGTGTTTGCCTTCTCTTTCAGATTCCTTCTCCATTGAATCCAGTGTAGCTGACTAAGATGTGCAGATTACACTCCTTTCTCTCAGGAGCTGCTCTGTTTTGATTAGCTGTCTTCACTTTGTAAGGTTGCCTTCCCAAGAGCCTAAAATATTATATTTTATTTTTGAGCCTCTTACTTTGTCACAAAACACTCTGTAAAATTTAAAGCTTTCTGCAAGGTTACAAAATTTTCCCCTTAGTTTTCATCTGAGCATGAAGGAGAAACAAATGTATTTTCGTTGAATTAGAAATAATTAGACACTGGTTGGCGCATGAAAATTTCGCTTCCTCCTGTGAGTTTTGCAGAGAAATAAACTACATGCTGAAGGCCCACGAAGCACTATTGTAATACATTTTAATTTAGATCTGTAACCGGTCTCTAATCATCTTTGTGCTGTATTTTTTTTGTTTTGTTTTGTTTTGGAAGCTATTTAGTAGGCAGTGGTATTATTTAATTTCTATTCAAACTGAATTCTACTCACTCATGATTATTCATGCTTTGGCTTTATAATAGCATGCCATTTATTTTTATTTCAAGCAAAACAATAGTTGATCTCCAGCAGAAAAATATTAAGATGACTGTAATTCAGTATATATGAGGGAGAGAAGCTTTGTTTTCCCTGATTATGCCGGCTAAATCTAAGCCAGTAGATACATTTCATCAGAGTTGTGGTCAGAGTCATCCTGGGTCATCCAGTGAGGTCCTGGCTTCTGAGTTTGTTCTCAGAAGCAGAAATGCCTCTCCTCGGTGTTGGTGCGGCGCCCTGGAACGTGTTGATTTCTTAGGTCCGTGCTGTACATTCTCGTGAGATTCCTTTCTGTCCTGTGCCTCGTGGGCTCATTCCCGCAGGCCTTTGTGGTTCACAGAAGCCGAGAAGCTGGTGGGCTCGCTCCCTTTGTGGAGAGGCCCATGGCTCTGGCTGGGCCGCTGTTCCCAGCAGGGGAAAGAGGTATTTTTTAACTCTTATGAACTGTGCCCATCACCCCTGCAAGTGCCAAGCTCCTGGCTTTGTGTCTCGTTATCTCAGGAGTAGTCTCCTTTGTGTCTGTCATCGCCACTTTCCTGTGAGATTTAAACGCGGATAGTGTGACTTTCAGTATCATGCCCAGCTTGGAGGTGGTAGTGCAGTGTTCCTGTTTAGGTATAACGATAAGATACCACATGCCTATGGTTGTAGAAATTCTCAAAGCTGATGACAGTTTGGGACCTCCTGAAGATCATCTTGTCTTTCTCTTCAGCCTGCAAATATTCTCTTGGATGAACACGGACATGTCAGGATATCTGATCTCGGTCTCGCCTGTGACTTTTCCAAAAAGAAGCCCCATGCGAGTGTGTGAGTAGCGCAGCGACTCTGTTCAGTGCTGACTGTTGTTTCTCTGCAGCGATGCCTTGATGGGCCCAGCCCTCAGTCCACTCACTTCCTCCCCCAGCTTTTTCTTGCCGGAGGTGATTGTCCGTATGTGATCACGCTGGGCCGGGGCAGGTCCCATATCTCTGGTTATGGGAGCGCAGATAAGCGGGCTGTGCCTCCTCTGTCTTCGGGGAGCGTGGATGGACCCACGGCGTGATCGAGGGGGCTGGGGTGCCCGTGGGGGAGAGAGGGGGCTCCGCAGCAGACCCGAGCCCATGCCTGCCATGTGACCCTAGTCAGTCCGTTTACCTGCTTGACCCTCTGCCTTCTCCTCTACAAAGCAGAGGCAATACTAAGTCCCCGCAGTTGTCCTAAGGGTAAAGGGAAGCCCATGTGCCTGGGAAGGTGCAGGGGCATCTGAGGCCCAGGGCTCAAGCATCTCTCTCCATCTACTTTCTCCTTCATTTTCAAAATGGCTTTTTTTTTTCTCCAAAGGGAAATTAGGAACCTTTTTTTTGTTTTGTTTTGTTTTTAATTAAAAACACAAATCATCTGCTTGCAGGCCATGTTAGACTTGAGCATTAAGTACATCAGTCTTCCAACAGACCATGCAGAGGGAGACCCCTGCTCCCCAGCCCTCAAAGACCATGCAGAGGGAGCCCCCTGCCCCCCAGCCCTCGGCCAGCACCTGACCCCTCTGCACCCCCTCCTCCGGGGATGGACAGCCGCTGTCCCAGGCCTCTGCAGAAGCAGGAGGGAACACACACTGGTTTTCATTTCTGTTCCTTTGGTCTCAGTTTATCTGGCTGGAAGGGACAGACATGTGTGCATTTTATGGAAAAGCAGATGAGTGTTTCTTTATTCTTTTTGGGGGGAGTGGTAAATGTATCACTCTCAGCACTAAAATCCTTTAAAAGTACATTTTATTGTCCATCTTGAGCTAACACTCATCTCCATTTTGAATGGGCTTGAAGAAACTCCCAGGGGGTCTCACCTCACGCATCCATGCAGAAAACCAACCCTAGGCCCCTCCTTCTTGGCTGTAGAGGTAAAGTGGTTCAGTACTGCTGTACCTGCGAGGGGCTACGTGAAGTCAGGGTTGCCTTTCAAAGCCCTGAGCGAAGGTGCATGGTGAATAACACAGATTCTGTAAACAGGTTTCTCCCTTCCTGCAGAATCTGGGGTCCAGTGATAATGGCATTGGCATTTTGCCAGCACTTTACAATTTTTAGGCCAGAACCTCTGGTTGCATGAGCTTCTCTCAGCAAATTCATCAGGCATTTTTTAAGAGGGTGGTTTGAATTTTTAATGCGGTGGCTGTTTGGTATGCTAAGTTTTCAGTTTTAGTGTAGCCACCACAGAAGGCGCATCTGAAAGCTCAGAAGAATTAATCTTGCAAAGGAATGAACTCTCAGTGATGGGGTTATTTATTTCCTTATAGAGCTGCACCCACTTAGTGTAATTCCCCTGCCAGCTCCGAGAGGTGGGCTGTTCTCAGATTCCACCAGCAGCTATGGAAAGAGGTAGGATCGGGGAAGATTGGTTTCCATGCTTGCATGATGACAGGAAGGCCACTGTTCTACAAGTGCGTCATCTCCTGGCCAAGAACAAAGGCTTTCGAGGCAGCAGGTCTGGGTTTGAATCCACTTCAAGTTGTGCCTCCTTTCTCCCCCATCTCTAAAGAGGAGATGACGGTGGCGTTTATTTCATCTGAGTGTTGTGAAAGTGAAGTCCACTGATGACTGCGACAAACTTTTAGGCACCTTTGGCTGGCATTGGCAGCGCCTCGGGGACCCCTAAAGCTGGCCATGTAGGCAGTGACTGGTATGTGGATGGCAGTGGGGCCAGCAGCCACAGCACTCACCGCGCCACTGGCTGAACATCCTCTGTTCCTGGCACACAGGGCTGGCTGCTTCGAATATGCTCACATCATCACAGAAACAGTAGAGGTTACTGGTGGAGTAATCTACTTTGTGGCGTGGATACTGAAGTCCGGAGAAATGGAGGTGCTTGAACAGGGTCCCAGAGCTGGCACACGGTGGGGCTGGAATTGAAGTCTGGTTGTCTGACTCCAGAGCGTGGACTCCTTACCCCACATGGGTGAACTCCCCGAGGCTAGGAAATGGTCAACTCCGGACCCGATGAGCGCTGTTGGCCAGAATTTCACCGTGGACATGGTTTCTCAAGTCTTTCCAAAGCTGTAGCTGTGATCTCCGACTTCACCCCGCTGGTCCACCTTTAAATAGTTGAGTGGTTGAGGTTCCCGATTTGGGCTTCGACTGAGTGGGTCCGTTCAGGGGCTCAGGAATTACTGTACCCTGGAAGTTAACTTTCAGTTACTAAGAAAGCAAAGAAAGACTTTTGGGATTGAACTTATTACCAGTGCTGGGTTGGGGTTGCAGCTTGTTTTCTCCAAGAACACAAAGCTGTGTCTCCTGCCACAGTGTCTCAGAACCTCTGGGCATTCTTTCGGGATTCAGAGTAGTTTGGATCTTCAGGGGGAGATGTCGGGAAGCAGCAGTCGCTGCCGTACAGGCAAAATCAGAAAGCCACATGACTCCGGTTACGTCCGGTGTCAGCTTTGCCCCGTGTTGGTTCTCGCACTCTTTTCCCATCCCAGAAGTGGGTTTTGGTCCCGGGAATCCTAGGCTCGCAGGTCACCACCAAGGTCTTTCTGGGCAGCACTGAAGTGAGCCCTTCCCCGAGAGTGGTTCGGATGCCCCTCCCAGAAACCTCCCGTGCTCTCTCAGCGTGACTGGCCAGCCTGATGCAGTCTGACTCTGGAGTCCGGACGGTGGAGCTCATCCAGGTGCTGGGTCTGCTGTGATGGACCAGCACCCGTTTTCGCTGCTGCAGAGCCGTCTTCCAAAGTGAGAACTCTTTAGACCAAGAGCACTGGTCCCGGTGCTGATCCTGGATCGGAAATGATTGTGAGTGATCCAGGATCACTTTCTGAGCAGATTTTCAGTGAGCATAACTTAGACGTGATCCTAATAAAAGAAGACTAGAGATTCACACCGCTGATGTGGATCGAGTTGTTCTTTCGTGCCAGCACCCTTCTAACCCCCTTATGTACGTGGAATCCGCGTGTAAACCCTGCATGGTAGAGGGGTTTCTTGGCACCCATCCTGTCCAGGAAGATCATTGAGGGTGGACAGGTGGGAGGGCTTAGCTTTCGCAGGGACCCTTCCGGGCTGCGTCTTTGAAAGCCCCCCAGGAGCTGCCTCTCGCTTTTTCACATGGAACAGAACATGCTCAGATCCTAAGGAGGGGCGGCGAATAGAGTAACAAGAAGGATTCGGAGTTGCAGAATAGTGCAAATCAAGATAAAATGGTGGTCCTCCTGGGCGCCTGGGTGGCTCAGTGGATTCTCTGCCTTCAGCTCAGATCATGATCTCAGGGTCCTGGGATTGAGTCCCACATCAGGCTTTCTGCTCGGCGGGGAGCCTGCTTCCTCCTCTCTCTCTCTGGCTGCCTCTCTGCCTACTTGTGATCTGTCTGTCAAATAAATAGATAAAAAATCTTTAAAAAAAAAAATGTTGGTCCTCCCAAATATTCTCAACTTCCTGAAAACCTCTCATTTGCTTAGTGGGTCCCTTTGATCAGTCGGCAGCCCTCAAAACCAGGCATGGGATTTCTCCATCTTTTGTACCTGTCGGCGTGTACCCCCCACTTCTTCCCCACCCCCTTGGGGTCTATCACTCGCTGTGTTAGTAAGTAGCCCCCACCCTCAGCGTGTGCCAGCTCAGGCCCTTAGCATGGAGGTGGCGTCACACCGGAGGGGTGTCCCCATCCCTTCAGGTCCAGGGCACCACCTCTAGGCACCTGCTTATCTTCCCCCTCCCCCAGCCTGACTCCCCTTGCATGGCCTCACAAGAGCTCTGGGACTGGCAGGAGACCCCCTCATAGCTGTAGTGCAGGAAGACTAACATGGTTCAGATTTCCCCTCCGGGATGGAGCTTGCATGTTTTCAAATTTATCTCATACTGTAACTTACTTATATTCATTCCTATACTAATAGGAATTAAGACAGAAAAGGTTGTTTTGTTCCATGAATCATGTTGTGTGGAATCCCCATTGTCCCCTCCCCTTTGTTTACAGTTGCTGCTGTTCAACAAATGACATCTGAGCCTCTTGGCTGAGCTGTTACTAATCTGTAAGGTGGGCGTGCTCTGGTAACTGTGTGTGCCCTTTCCTCTCCCTAGGGGCACCCATGGGTACATGGCTCCTGAGGTCCTGCAGAAGGGGACAGCGTATGACAGCAGTGCCGACTGGTTCTCCCTGGGCTGCATGCTTTTCAAGCTCCTGCGAGGGTGAGTGAAACGCATCCTTCTGTTACTGCCACCGCGGCTTGTCCTCGGATCAGAACCCAGACCGGTTAGACAGTGTTAGACTCTAATATCATTTGAAATCACACACGCTAACCTAGACGATGACCAGGGCTCTTCCTGCCTTCTCAAACCGAGAGCTTTGCTCCCATTAACTTTTAGGCAAAAGCTCACAGTTTCATATTTTTGTTTCATACCTTGTAGGAATGTCAGCACATTTAAGCCTAAAAGAAGACTGCTTTGAAATGGGCCCATTGATTTAGGATATTTTGGATATTGATTTAGGATAGGTCCCCACTATTTGGGGCATAAGAGTTATTTAAAATGTGGATCATTGAAGGAAGTAGGAGAATCTTTCTCATTAGGAGTCAGTTACTCATGAATGTCTTGCCAACGGTAAGTGTTTTGAGGGTTATAAGAAAGGACTGAGACCCAAAGTGAACGGATTTTAGAAGTGCGCAGGTATTCTGAACCCTGCTGAAGTTAATTCGCCTTTTGTAAAACACAAAAACGAAACTGCCTAATTTCATGGTTTTAATTAATTTAATCACCACCAAAGACGGTGAAACAGAATGAAAGGATTAGGGAATGAAAGCACTGTTCAAAGCGTGTCCCCATGTTGAGCACGATGATTATGTTCACATTTTCCCATTAATTTTAAGAATTTTCAGCCAACTGGAATGGAAATCTTAAGTTTTGAAAACATGTTTTTGGTCATCCTCGTCCACAAGGATACAAAAAACACTTGATGTTAACATTTCCTGGTCAAGACCCTCCTTCTCCTATTTCTGTTGTGAACACAGGTCTGGCCGTTTGCTGAGCTTTTGGTATTTCCACTGGGAAGGCTCGTTGAGCACTGCCACATCTTCTTACCGTAATCAGCACATTCGGCAAAGGGGCTGGATTCCATGTTTCCCCTCAAATTAGGTTCCCAGCACTCTGGCCACTTCCCCAGGACCCCGGTAATCTAGTTGTTCTCTGTTCACTGTTTTCACTAGGGAACCAAAATCATGTTACTGCCCAGAGAGTCAGATCCTGTTGGTCCTTAATTGAATTACTGTATTTGTGGAGCCTGGATGGCCCTAATTCCCATCATCAGACTTGCTGACCTAATTAGACAGAGTTTCTGCAAGACAGGCCAGAGAAAACCATTTCCCACGCGAGCCATCCTTCCACCCGGTGGAGGCTCTCTGTGAGAGGTGAGCGCACAGAGACATGCTTTGGGTCTCTGTTTGGGCCCCCCTGGAGATGGGACGGGAGGTGCAGAATCCATACTTCCAGAATTTTGAGACAGGAAAATTCCATGGAGCAGAGAAAACATCAGCTACATCCAGTCAAGATTGGAAAGTCAGTAGTAAAATGTCCCTGGGAGACCTGCCAACCTGTGTAGTTAGGGCTTGGTTCATGTCTTTGTTTCGTTTGATTCTAGTCTGTTTATAATAAGGCCCACCATGTCACTCGGGGATGATTGGGCATGACACCGTTTTTTGAAAGATCTGAAGATGTAGTTATTAACGATATGCCAGCAGTGTGATCGGTGGCTAGTAAAGTGCACCCAGCCGTATCTGGCCTCAGGTCAGCTTCCCAGTACTGAATCAGGAGGGAGTCATTCCTCACGGGTCCTCGATCCGGCTCAGTGGAGTCACTGTGTTTGCTGCGGCTCCTGTCAAGAGGGGTGTTCGCCGACAGGAAGACATCCAGAAGGTGTTCCTGAGGATGGGTTGAGAGGAAAATGGTGAAAGATCTAGAAACTGTGGCTCATATGGAAAGGTTGGAAGAACTGGGTATATGGCTTAGGGGAGCCCTAACGGTTGGCTCCAGCTGGCTGAGGACCCGTCTTCCCAAAGGGTTATATTCATGCTGCACCATTCCCAAGAGCAGGCGCTTTAAGGAGGGGATGATGTCAGTTCAACACAACAGTGGCCACTCAGGCCTTTGAAGGAGCGCTGTGCTACATTGTGCCTTACAGGCAGTAAGGTCCCCATCACTGTCTGGCGACCATCTATTGAGCCTGGCATGCAAAGAAACCTTCCGGTGTGTAATAGAAACAGGACTAGAGGAACCTTTCCCACTACGATGTGTGATCGTCTGCCATTCTCTGCCTTGCTTGTTCAGAAGCCATTTGCAGGAAAGGGTAGAGCACAGAAACCAAAGGTCAGGGAGAATGTTTTTTGATTTAAGTGATTTAGAGTTGACCTGGTAAGCATTTATTGAGTAGCTAGAATATGCAGGAGACTGTGCTTCATGTGCTGGGAAGAGGAAGGGAGGGGGGAAGGAAGCCACGTCCGGTCCATAAGGAGCTTGCAGGAGAGTAAAGATGTCCACACACAGGAGCAGGGCAGACTGTGGTGTCCCAGGGGGCACAGAAATGAGTCCCAGGGCTGACCTGGGAGAGCAGAGCTGACTCCACACAGGTGATGCTCTTTGAAGGGGGCCTGGAAAGGGTTGGCAATTCCAAGACTGGTGCAAAGTAAACATGTTTTCCTGTGGGGAGCAGACAATATGGGGCAGTTTGCCTTTCCTCAGTGGTGACCTGGGCAGGGAGGTCATGCTGGGAGAGGAGGTCGAGGAGACAGGGAGAGCCTTTCAAGAAGGGAGAGCCTATGCATTAGGGTGGGGGGAGCAGGGGCTTTGTTCTCGAGGCCCCAGAGACTGGAGGCTTTTACGTAGAGGAGAGACATAGCTGGGGTTTGTCAGAAGAAGGTGCTCACAGCATCACGCTTGTAGCCCTGGAGGAGGGAGATGGGAGACAGGGGTGGGGATCCAGGCAAAAGGCCAGGACCTGTGGGCCTGGGACCAGAAAGGAGGCAAGTGGCCTAGTGATGTTGCTACGCTGATCGGTGGGTGGTGGTTGCTGTGCTTTTCCAATGGGTGCTCAGATATGGAAGCTGAGGGGTGCTCCTTGGCAACACCTGGAGACATTTTTGCTTGTCACAGTTTTGGAAAGGGCTATTTCTGACATCCAGAGGGTGAAGGTGAGGGGTGCTGTGAAACATCTTACGACACACAGGACGGGCCCTGCTGCCTCCAGCACAGCATTGCCCTGCCCAGAAGACCAGCAGCGCAGAGGAGGACAGAGTCTGCTCCAGGCGTGTGTCTTCCTTCCTCCCCGCAGCGGAGTGGTGCGCTTGAACAGGGGTCACCAGCAGATGGTTCTTGCTTCTCTTTTCTGCGGTCGAATGCTTCTTCCACAGGCCAGTGTGTCCGGCTGCCTCTGCCGAAGCCCTCGTCTGCCTCCCTCACACTGCCTTGCACCTGGAAGAGCCCCACAGAGACATGAAGGACGGAATCTGGATGTGGGCAAGGTGTCCAGTCTTGAGATCGCATTCCACATCCCTGGACTCACAGGGGTGGACGGGGTATTGAAGATGTTCATGTTGCCAGTGTGTGGGATTGCTGTCCTGACCCTCCATCTAGATTTCAGGTGTCTGTCACAGAAAAGAATTGAGGTGGCAATAGTTTTGATCCTAACCGCATCACTTCTGATGTCAGTCCCCGAAGGTGTCAGACGCGGGGAGAGAGCCTGGCTGGTGGTCTGGGGACAGCTGAGCTCTGCCCCAGGTTACTTAGTTTGTTCCTGTAGCGGGGAAAAGAGGGAATGTTTATAAATATTTGGGCAGCTATTGGCTTAGGTTCAAAACTCATATCCGATGCGAGATGTCATCTGTTTGGTACTCTAAAACTGAATTTTGACCTAAGAGTTTTGAATCACTCTTCAAGCGTGTTGCCCTTGAGCCCCTTGTTTTGCCGTGACCCTGATCTGCGGCGCCTGCGCGCACCCTGGTGCGTGTCTTCCCATCCCTTCTCCCGTCTCGGACGATTTCCCCAGCTTGTTCAGGGAAGGTCTGCAGTTGCGCCCGTTCACTCCGTGAGTCGGAAGCCACATCTGACCGCTACACATGGGATTCTGTTCCCGCGGTGCCCCACGACGAGCCTGAGCGCTGCGTGCATGGCGCGGAGAGGCCAGCCCGCACCGCAAGCTGTCAGCCGGCCCTGAACCGTCTCCTCTTTCAAGCGGCTGCCTTGGGGAGCAGCTGCAGCCTCCCAGGCTCTGTGGGCACCACGTGCCTCCCTCCGAGCGGAGATTATTGCTCTCGAAGGGTTTCTGTAACAGTTTCCAAAATAGAAACAGAATCTTTGGTTTGTTCACAAGGAATCATCAAGCCTGCCTCGGAAACAGATGTGCCTCGAGACTTCAAACCTGAGAGCGCGCACTTTGTCCGTGCGCTGGCCCAGAGCCGGGTCGCTGAAGAGCACGTCTGAGGGTTTCCTACGGAGTCGGACGCAGGAGAGCCGCGTGTACACAGCGGCCTCATAGTGGCCGGGCTCATGTGCTGGAAATGTTTTTGGCCCTGCCGATTTAACTCCGCTCCTCCTTGCGAGCCTCCCTCAGGTCTCATGAAAGATTTTTAAAATTTAGCACAGAGCATTTCTGTTGGAACACAGCGGTTCTTCTCTGTAAGGGTTGGGGTACCACGCTTTCCCTCCAGCAGCAGGCATGGGGGTCACAGCAGGGACGGGGTCCTCGGGCACCGTGTGCAGGAGCCAAACCGGCAGGACGTGCCCCCGCGCCAGGAGATCTGCTCACAGTCCCTTTGCACGCCTTCAGGGCCTACGTGGGGTGGAGGCAGCCATGTCGGCGGAGACTGAAGCTTTAGTAAGATTTCATGAACTGTCACCCTTTTTCTCTTGAACCATGAATATGAGGATGTCTCCCTGTCTTTGGCATCAGAGCATGATGCAAGTAATGGTTTTTTAAATGACAATATCTTAAAAATAACATACCATTTGTTGTTACATCTGATTTGCTTTTTAAATGCAGTAATTTTACATTTTCTTTTTAGAAACAATTAGGGTGAACAGAACATTTCCAAAGTCTGGTTTAGAGATTAGTGCTTGTTTGTTCACTTGGCGCTCATTCACCTTGTTTTAGATTTTTTCAAATTACTGCTTTCAAGAGATTGAAATTACTCTGTATTACATTGCATGGTAAGAAGGAAAACAAAGCATTAGAGTTCCCTCTCTTGTAAAAAATGAACATTAAACTATTTGAGATCATCAAGGCTCTGAAATGGAATAATCCCTTCTGAGAGATGACTCAGTGCCTCACTTCACTAATTCAGGGGGATGGTCAGAGAGGGAGCAGTAAGTAGTGCAAGGAGGAGTTCTTTTCTCTGAATCACGTTCATTTATGTGCTCAGTTTTCCAACCCACCTTATAGAGTTAACTTTCAATATTTGACACTATCTTGCCTCTGGTGGTGTTATATGCGGCTTAAAAATAAAATTGGAGGAATCGTCATTTTATAGGCATGTCTTACTGTAAGAAAAGTCAGTCATGTACATATATCCCTTTTTCAATTTCCAAATAAATAAATAAGACCAGGATTCCATAATTGGCGTGTTTACTAGTCTCTTTTGATAAGATTCCCTTTGAAAGCCAACTTCTCTGGGGTTTTAACAACAGGGTAAAGACTAAGAATAGTTTGTTTTTCATTAGTTTATCAAGCAGACATTCATTTTATTAAGTTAAGATTCATCTTTATTAATTTCTTGAATGATGGCTGTGCACTGCCGTGGTCTCGGCTGCCACCAGCACACATGGTGTCTGTTCCCTTCGCCGTTTCTGTGAAGTACAGGGCCCTACACCCATCGACAGACGAAGACATCGAGACTCTTGGTTTCCATGACTGGCCCGCAGCCAGTAAACACCCCCATCACAACCCTGAGCTCAGGTCTGCTGACCCCTACGTTAGGGGCTCTCTCTAAGTACAACAGGAGAAAGCAGTTCTCAGAACTGGAGGACCCCAGGGACACAGGGTTCATGTATGTCTGTCATCATCAGAGGAAGGCATCGCCTGGTTACTGGTTTCCAGTGGGGGAGGCGTGTTCATTTTGGTTGCACCACAGTTCTTTGGGTTGTTTGAGGGACTAATATCCATTTTTCCAAAAAAAAAAAAAAAAAAGAAAAGAAAGAAAAAGAAAAAGATAAAATTTATGAAAGTTATTCTCTCCAAACACTAAAGTGACAAATGTTATATAAATGGCCTTCATTTTCATGAGTACCGGCTGGCTGATTGTTTTCTTTTTAAAGATATTTTAAAATATCACTGGGGATATATTTGCCGAAGCCTATTTTAGTACCGTGATTTCACTGACGTGAGGATCAGACAGTTCACACGAGCATAAGCACGCCCCCAACCCTTTCAGGCACTAACATACCCCAACACCAGCCTTTCTCGGTAAATGGTAAATGTGTAGGGTTTTGTATTTCTGTAGTTTTGGATGAATACTATCAGAATACAGTACTCCCCCCAGATACGAGCCAGGGACATGCACCGAGTTACCTGATAACCACATCCTCAACATGAGGATTCATTTCCACAGGCACAGCTGTTCATTTCCTGTTCATTTCCACAGGCACAGCCCTTTCAGACAACACAAAACCAAAGACAAGCATGAGATAGACCGAATGACCCTCACCGTGGTAAGGAGATTGAAAACTCTGTTTTTTGGTGGTGGGTCTTTTTTTTTTTTTTTTTAAGATTTTTATTTTCTTCTTCTTCTTTATTTTTTTAGTAACCTCTACCCACAACATGGGACTCGAACCTAAGACCCCAAAATCGAGAGTCACATGCTTCAGAGTTAGCCAGCCTGGCACTCTGAAAAACTCCATTCTTATTCACAATATTATTTTCACGTCTCATTCCATTAACAACCGGTTGAAAAATTTGCTTTCTTAAAAACAAATGAGTGGATGGGGCACCTGGGTGGCTCAGTGGGTTAAAGCCTCTGCCTTCGCCTCAGGTCATGATCCCGGGGTCCTAGGATCGAGCCCTCCATCCAGCTCTCTGCTCAGCAGGGAACCTGCTTCCTCCTCTCTCTCTGCCTGCCTCTCTGCCTACCTGTGATCTCCATCTGTCAAATGAATAAATAAAATCTTAAAAAAAAAAAAATGAGTGGAGATCGAGTTCCTAGAATTCCTGACAGTTCAGTGGAAATAGATGTCAAGGTAGAAATCAGAATTTGCCACCCATCAATTAGAGAAAGATGCAGAAAATCAAAAACTAAAGTAAGAAGATTGAAGAAAAGGAAAAACTGCTGAGGCGCAGAAGAGCAGGAGACCTGTTTCTCCGGACCTGACCCCAGCTTAGTGAGTGACATTGAAAATGACTAGCATCTGTGGCCCCTGACTGGCTCTGTCAGTGGAGTGTGAGACTCTTGGTCTTGGGGTTGTAAGTTCAAGTCCCACATTGTGACTAGCACAGTTTCACGTTTCTTTAGAGTAAATATTAATTCACGGTGCGTCTGCAGTTTTTAACACTGTCCTTGTCCAAGAAATGGACTTTACATTTGGTTGGGTGTCAGGGCATCTTGGAAATCGTGCTTTTTTTTTTTTTCTCCCCCAGAATGTGGAGCTCCCAGAGGCCTTCTCCCCGGAACTGCGGTCCCTTCTAGAAGGCCTGCTCCAGAGAGACGCCAGTAAGCGGCTCGGCTGCCACGGAGGCGGGTAGGCTGTTATTCTAGCTCTTGAGTACCGACACCCAGAGCACAGGACAGTTAGTTTCTATACATCACAATTCATTCCTAGCCCCTAAAAATCTCCCACTTTGATCCGGAGCGGGGAATAATCCAATGGGAAGTATGTATGTTGTCCTTTGTGTTTCATAATTAACGACTTGAAGGAGTCTCTCGCTTTTCAACTTTAAAAATCAATCCTGACGATGGTGGAAATGAATCCGGATATCTCGCAGTTCATTTGGTGAAGTTTTACTAATTACATTTGCAGTGACGGCTGTTCAGTATCCTGATCATGTTCTTAATGTGTTTTCTCTCACGTGTAACTGGCTGGCTGCCATCTTAAACGTGCTTTCTAGCTGCTAGGTGTCCAGAACGCCTTCCTGCAGTCCTCAAACTTGACTGATACTTTGGCTGGATATAGAATTCTAAATTGATAATGATTTTCCCCCAGAACTTTGGAGATATATTGCTTTATTGTGTGCAGTAAAGCTGGTCATGGAGCCCAGTTACCTCTCCTGATGTCAGGCACTGAGATTTCCTTGTACTGTGGAGGCTCATTTTCTTCAGCTTGCTGGTTTTTTTTATTTATTTGACAGTCCCTCTCCTCCATTTCCTTGGTTAGCTCATAGAACTCCTTTTAGGTTTCTGTTGAAATTTCTAGAATGGCCATCAATGCTTCTGACCTTGTGTATTCCCTGTATCTTTTCTTTGATCCTGTTCTACTGTATGTGGGCTTAAATCTCTAATCCCTCCTTTGATTGCTTTTTAAAATCTTTAGCAGGCTAAATTTCTTCAAAATAGAACCTTTCAGAGTCCCCCCACCCCCACTCCATTGGAATAAACACCTAGCTGCAGGCATTTTGGGGTTGGATATTGAGGTAGAAAGTATGGTGTGTGCGTGTGGGCGTGCATGCATGAAGGGTTCCATCTACGGAGTTCAGCCTGTCTTCAGCCCATGTCTCACCATCCCCCTCCCCTCCCCCCTGCCACATACATGGCATTGAGCCTGGAACTCAGCACCTCTGAGCCCCAGGCAGTAGCTCTGCCAATTTCTTGCTAATAGTCTCTGCTCCTCTGTCCATACCCATCATGCTACTGATGGTTCTGCACCCCTCTTTGTGGTACATTTATGACTCCGTGTTCCTCTTCCATCATTTTAGCGATTGTTGGGAAGGAACAAATCCAAAACACAAAAGGACACCTTTTGACTTAGATTTCATTCATCCATCTATTGAACACTTACTGAGCACCCCCTGAGTGTCAGCCATCGTCCTAACTGCTGGGGCTGAGGTGGTCCACACGGGCCGACCCAGCCCTGTCTTCTTGGAGCTTCTGTTGGGTGGGGGTGAGCAACTATAGAAATGATCAGATAAGAAAGATGACCTCAGACCGAGAGAAGAGCGTGAATGAGATAAATAAGGCAGTGTTGTCCTTGAGAAGCCAGCCTTAGGAGGAGAGGGGAAAGGACCCAAGGCAGAGGGGTCAGTGAGGGTAGGGCTTTGAGGGGGGCATCAAGCTTCCATGATGCAGAAGAGCAAGAAGGCTGGAGAGCTAGGAGAGGGAGGTCAAGAGCAGGTCAGACAGGCAGTGGGCTCAGGCAGGTCCTGAATGTAGGCCGTGTCCCCAGACTTTGCTGTAAGGGCATCAAGGAGGCCTCTGGAGAGTCTTGGGCAGGGGTGTAGGGAGATGGGTTGAAAGGATGATGTGGGCTTGGCATGGGGCCGGTGGGGCTGCGATGTGTGGCTGGAGGGCAGGCTCGGGTAGGGGGCAGTTAGGGTCATTCAGGGAGGGGGTGGAGGAGACCTGGATGGTGGCAGTGGTAGTGGGACATTTAGCATCTCCTTCATGATCAAAGACCATGCTGTCCTCACCAGGAATCGGATCTCAGTGAGGATGGGAGACGGTAAGAAGTAGTCAGCCCCAGGACTTGCCCAGGGGTGGGCTGCGGAGTATAGTGGGGCATTGGGGCTGATCCGGCTCTTTGGGTTTAGACAACAAGGCGTGGGAGTAAGTCAGGAGTTCTACAGACCTCTCGCTGCATCAAGTGGAGACACTGAGCAGGTGCTGGGTGCGTGGGCCTCCTGGCGTGCAGGATGAGGTCGGCGCTTGCCACATGGATCTGGGAGTTGTCTGCAGGCACAGGGCACTTATAGGCCTGGCAGGGTGAGGTCACCCAAGGAATGATAGCAGAGGAAGGGAACTGAGAACCAGCCCTTGGGGCTCTGCCACAGGGGACAGGGCTGCGGGGGGACCCGGGGCAGGCCTTGGCGGAGAGTCCCTTGTGGGCATAGGGACCATGCACTTTCCCCGTGTAGGCTTTCCTCATGGTATATAGCCCCTTGTCTTCCGCACAAACTGAGCTTTGAGGATGGTCTCTGGGAAAACTTGTTTCTTCAGTATCTGAGGAGGTCTTGCATACGCTATGTTCCTAGATTTCTAGTTTGCTTCTGAATTCATATTTGGTGCTTCATATGCCTATCGTTTGATCTGCATGCCTCGTAGACATTTGCTGCAAATCTCCTCAATGTGGAGATCTCTAATTTAAGTCTTATTTGAATTTGTTCTCCTGGCGACAGACCCCTATGTATCTATCTGTGACACCTCCTAGGTTCTCTCAAACTGGAGTAAATTACCACATGAGATAATATTCCTAGTTTCCACCCCATACGATATTTCTCAACATCCAGTATTTCCTGTGTTGCTTTGAAGGAAGCATATTTTACTTGCTTAGTGAAAGAACTGAAAATAGTCGTTCCTCTGTGTTCTTCCCAGGAGACAGTTTTTGGAAAACATCCTTAGGTTTGCAAATGCACCCTTACCACCTTTGTGCCTCTTCCACAGGGCACAGGAAGTGAAGGAGCACATCTTTTTCAAAGGCATCGACTGGCAGCAAGTCTACTTACAAAAGGTACTCTGTCTGGAACCTCACACTGGGCACCACCACCTCTGTGCTTGGTCTTGGTCCCCACTTCCTGGGTCCATCCCCCCGGGGCCCCGCCCCTGGCCCTGCCCCCAGGTTCCCCTGACAGCAGTGCGAGTCCTTCTTGCCCTTCCACCCATGGGCTGCCATTACCGCTGATTTCCTCTGGGCCAACTTCTCTCTGTTTCCCTAGTTTAAAAGTTTTCAAAATATCTGCAGTATGCATTAATAAATACTGAAATGGAGCTGTTATCTAATGCAGATGTCTGTATAACTGAGATGTTTTTAGCTTTCTCTCATCTTTTTGACTTCCTATCTGAATCAGTGACTATATTTTCATAAGGACCTATGTAGAAATGTACGAGAAACGTGGGTCACGAATCTACACATACTTTCTAGCCCAGCACCACACAACTTAAGGATCAATGATTGGATATCAACAGAATCCCTTCCCTTAAGGTATTTTTTTCATATTTCTGTTGGTACAGGAGAACAGCCCACATTAAAAATTTTTCTTTTAATCTTGATCAGCTTTGGGTTCATTTCTGCATCATCTCCAGCTGTCAAGGGGTGATGCTATGTTAGTCCCACCTGCTGTGAACGAGAGACCGGGCTGCGGCTCTGCTGGCCTTTCCTCGGCCCCTCTGCGGGGCCCCTCTGTGGGTGTGGAGCACTCCCTCTGCCGCGCCCCCCCGCCCCTGCACACTGAGGCTCCAGCAAGTGGAATGTGGTGCCGCATTGTCTGAGACACGGTGTTTTCCTAAAGCTGAGCTGGCGGGATGTACAGTCTGGAGATTTCATTATATTCAGTAATGCTTTAAGACCCTGGACATGAATCTGTTTTTTCCCCTTAAGTTTTTCTAAACTCTGGGGGCTTCTTTTAGGGCTGTTGCAGGCACAAGCTCGTTCTCTGCACAAGCCCATTTGTGAAGGACCCATGGTGAGGTGTAGGACCGCGGCTGGAATGCTCAGAGAGTGCAGCACACTGTAGAGTGATAGGTGGGGATGGGCCGTGAGGTGATCTGATAACTGAGCCCTGCTTTCTTGGATCTTCTAGTACCCTCCACCTTTGATTCCCCCCCGGGGAGAAGTCAATGCTGCCGACGCCTTTGACATTGGCTCCTTTGATGAAGAGGATACCAAAGGCATCAAGGTACCCGTGTGACATTCACCCTGGGTGTTTTGGGGGGTGGGGAGATGTTTTTCTTGGCCATCAGACTGAGTGATTGTCTTAACATTGGCTTGCTTGTGGAATGTGACTTATCAGTGAACACCCGCATGCATGAAGAATGTAGATGTCAAGGACCTAAATTAGAAACAATGAAAGCTTTCTGTGGACTAATCATTTTATGTTTGACAGACTGGTAAGTGGTCAGTTTCTTACGGATCTGCATATACTTGCAATTAAACTAGAACTCGAGCATATATGAAGCAGAGAAAAGCAACTATGTGACAGCAGACACACTTTGCCTCGTGCCAAAGAGCCAGCCATCTTAATCCTTTTAAGTATTCAGATCTGTCTGTGTTCAGATGAAAAGAGCAAACAGCATGAGTCATTTTGCATTTGTCAATCAAAAGTGAAATAATCACTGTGTGCTTTTTTTTTTTATATAATCCTCTGCATTTTTCAAACTTTTGTTCATATCATCATGTTTCCCAGTAGACAAGGCATGATTACAGACGGTGAGTCACGAGGGAAAATCATCCCCCTCAGGCTGTTAAGTCAGAGTGTGTCACTACGGTGTCGGGCTCACATCTGCCCCCACCTTCTCAGCGTCCCCCAAGGCCTCCCTGTCTTTTCTCAGCTGCTTCATTATACCCTGGTTGTGTCAGACCTCCTCACTTTTCCTGCCAAGCAGCTCACCCTCGAGAAGGTGCACGCACCTGTGGGGAGCCGTGGCCAGGGACACAGAGCTGGAACAGAAGTGGTGACCGAGTGGCTGGGGAGGAGGGAAGCTGCAGGAGACCCCAGGAGGACACCAGGTGCATTGGGACCCGAGGAGCGGCAGCTGGTTGGAATGCGGTGTCAGGAAGGAAGGGTGGCCGGGATGTTTCTGGGACTAGCTTCCCAGGAGGTGAAGCCGAGGCGAAGGGGAAGCAGAGAGAAGCCACTTCTGTGGTCTGGCACAGTGGCTCTCCCGGGGGCTGCAGTGTGCCTGGTGCCCCGACGTGCACACCCCCAGGCGCAGTCTGCAACCTGGACAGACTGCAGGCGGCCGGCGGTGCTCCGGGGAACGATCATTTCCAAAGTCACCTAAAAGGATTACTGTCGTCCCCATAGAACGTTGTCAGCAGAGGTACTGCTATGAAAGGGTGCTAAAAACACCACGGCCATGACGTGGGAGCCCACAGACATTTTTGATGTTGAGAAGAGATTGCTCATACTTTAAATTTCATAAACCATAATCAAGGCTCTGGAGTCAGACTGGGCTCACATCTGCCCTTATTCGCTGAGTGACTTTGGGTAACCTCTCATGCCCTGGTTTTGTCACCTGTGACCGGTTTTGATGCCCGGATTTCTCTGAGGTAGGAGAGAGCCACTTTAAGCCTCTTGGCCTGTAGTCTCTGCGAGGAGGTCCTGTCGATGTGGTTTTCGTTCTTTGTGACCAAGAGCTGAGGATGAGCACGCTTAGAGCACGCTTGTGGCCAGGGGTCCAGAGGGAAGTGAGGAGCCCGGGACAGCCTAGTCCCCCTAGAGGTTCTGCCTCTTAAGAAACCACTCATTCTTGATCTTTTTAAACAAGCAGCCCAAATAAATATACTGTTCTTTAAAAAACAAGAACAAAACCAACAAAAAATATCACCTCAGATAAGTACATATTTTCTTCCTTGTTTTATTCATTTTCAACCACTTATGCTAAGTCCTAGAAAGTCAGGGCTCTCTGAAATTCTAGGAAGTAGAATGGTTCGTATACAAAGCAGAGTTGGCCCTTCCCAGAAGCTACATTGGAAAGGAGTATGCTTTTACTTTTGGCAAACCCTTCAGAATCCATACCGGGGGCCGTGATCCCAGGGTGCCCCTCTGGCCTGCTGTACTAGCACCCCCCACCCCTCCCACACACACTCACACTCATGCGTGGCTGGGCATACCCCTCCAGCATTCATGCTCTGGGCCACCGAGGACTTCAGCTCTGGGCTCATCCTGGGCTTCTGAAGGAAGTGGGAAGAGGAGAGGAGAGCTCGGTGAATCAACACGTGATCTTAACAGGTCGCTGAGGGCAGGTAGAGAGCCCTCCGTGTTTGATTGATTTGCTTAAGTCTTGGGGGCAAGTGCTTCTTCTTGCTCTTTTTCTTGTCAATAACTTTCCTGCTGTAACATCTCTCCAGTACTCATCTCTCAGGCAAAGGAGCAAGCAAATCAAGTTTCTCAAGAGATCTGTGCTTGTGAGTGACAGCCGTGCTCCGCTCTTTCAGTGAGATCACTCACCTTTCTGCCACAGAATTGTAGCTCAGAGGCATAAAATCACTTTCTTTGCTCATTTTCAGAGTGTGGCCTCTCGGCCCAGGGGGAAGAATGAAGGATTTTGAGCAGTAGTTTGGAAGAGAAATGCTATTATTAAGTGTAATTTTTATTCCCGTGTCTCTTAAAGGCGAAGTTGCCTAAACCCCCTCGTCTCCCGAGCTCCGTGGTTGCACGTTTGATCACGCTGTTACCCTGGGTTCGTGGAAGGTTGGAAGGTTCATGGAATGAATGGAAAATTCAGCCTCCTCTCCCTTCTGCTCCTCTCACTTTTCAGATGAATTGAGGGTGGTGAGAAAACCCTCCCACCTTCTCCCTTTTAATTGTTTCTCAAAGTACGGAATGTAATTGCCTGCTTTGGCAAATAGAGTCTCCTCGCCATCCTTGACATTCTGTTTTGCTGTCAGATCTTTCTGTACTTTAAATAAAGCCCTGTACATGTTGTTTTTCATTGGCAAAAATGTAACAAAGCTGGTATAAGAGAACGGGCTGACTGTCCTTTCCAGTGGGCCTTAAGGTTAAGGTGAAGGTGTCCCCAGTTAGCACGCTGGTTATCAGCAGCAGACGTTTGTGACAAGGAATGAGCCATCTCTGAAGGATTGTATGCTGTGGTCCATTTATCGCCCCACGTCCAGTTAGGGTACTTCTGAAGCTGTTGCCTTGCTAAGTATGTTAAATCATAACTATCTTGATCTCTTAAAATAATAAGCTTCTTGATTGCGACCAAGATCTCTACAAGAACTTCCCCTTGGTGATCTCTGAGCGCTGGCAGCAGGAAGTAGCAGAAACAGTTTATGAAGCAGTAAATGCAGACACGGATAAAATCGAGGCCAGAAAGAGAGCTAAAAATAAGCAACTTGGACACGAAGAAGGTAAAATAGCCAGTGTGCCTCAAAATATTTTCAACGCGATGAATTTTGTAAAAATGTCTCGTAAAGCCGGAAAAGTTTTTGGGTCGTAAAGTACTTTCCAGGGGTGGCAGGGGGGAAGGCCATAAATAGTGGCGTGTGGCTTGGAAAAGCTCAGTGTAATATTTCAAAGTCTTCAGTCAATGTATAAATTAAGGTGGTCAGCAGTAGGGTGTCGTGTGTCCTCTGCTCTTGGAGCTTCTAGAGCGAGTTGGCAAGTGTCTTTCTTAAAGACACAGTATTTTCATGCCAGGAAGAGGCCCAGCTTTGTAGGCACGTGACCCTGGCCACCTCACAGGCACCCCACTGGGTTGAACGCCCTCCCCTCACCATCTTGACATTCTCAATCATGTTTGAACAAGGGCCCCGCCTTTTCCTTTTCTTCTGGGCCCCACAAAGTATGAAGTAGTTGTCACTGGTGAGGAACCTCGCACACGTGTCTCTTGTTCAGCACTGTAAATGGGAATAATGACATTTGTTTCACAAGCACATTAAGGAATTGCCAAACCACATTTTTTTTTTTTTTTTTTACAACATTTGAGTGCCCCGTTGGGATTTCCAAAGTGGAGTGCCTCACATTGGGTGTTAAACCAGCCGGCCTTCTTGAGTCACCAAATGTTGTCACTCTACATTTTCCTAAGATTCTAATGAATCTGGGATATTTAAATGTACCTGGTTGATGATGAGGATATTATTTGCTTTCCTTCTAGGCAAAGACTGTTCTGAGGTTAACATTCTATTATAAGAGTCATCTGCCAGAAGCAGTTCCTTTGTGTTAATAAGTTACTTGAATGGGAATGGCTTGATGTGGGCTGGCCGGTTGTGTCCATCACCCACTCAGAAACTTGTGCCTGAGTCCTGAAGGGTTCCTCCCATGTGAAAGCTGCCGGCGTACCCCAAGGGAACAGAGCAGCCCCGTAACTGTGCTCCCCTCCATTCTGCAGAGAGAGGGGCTTTGTTTCCAAGCTGTTCCTTTGCGTGCCCATTGACATCACTCTGGGCTGTTGGCTGTAGCTAATTTTATACAGGAAATTACATCAATTGCTCCAGGGAGGGCCATGGTGTCACCAGTATTTTGACAAACTGGACCTAGAAAAAAGAGGCATGTCTTAATGACCTTACCGAAGTATATCCTTGCATCCAGCAGATTCATGAACTTAATCTTCATATATCACTGGGCTCTTGGTTGAAGATCTCAGGAGTCTCCTTACAGAACAGTACAGTCCAGGCTTAGGTCCCTGAGGTGAACCTGTAATGCTTCCACCTTCCGTATACTTAAGCTGTGTAAACACTTTGGCGTTAAAATGACAATTCCGGGGAGCCCACCCGATCACCTGTCCTCTCCCTCCTGGGGCCTCCTCCTTCCCCCATATGCCAGACAACATGGGTATCACTTCTCTGTTTGCCATCTGGGTCTCCTGTTAGAACGTTAGCTCTTGGAGGCAGGAGTTCTGTCTCCTGTCCCATAGCACTGCTGAGTCCAGGGTGCCCAGAACATGCCCAGCACCAGGCATTCCCTTCAGAGCTGCTGAATGATGAGGGGAGGAGTAAATGAATGGTTTTTAGTGTTCTCCAAATGTTTTTAGTGTTCCTTTAAAATAAGAAACCAGAGCCAGCCACTTAAAATTAACCTTTTTAAAAAAAGAGAGAAAGAGAAAGAATGAGAGAGACAGTACTTCACTCTAACGATATGATCGGGACTGCATGAGAGTGAGTTAGCTTGGTCTGTCTAGGTAAGCGTGTACTGGAGGGATAAATACAGCCTTAAGGAATAAACAGTTTCAAGCCTTGTGTTATCTTGGCTGCTTGGTCAACCCCTTACTGTTATTGACAGGATTGAGGGGGAGAACCCCAGTCCCACATAAAGACAAAGGTTCTTCGGGCGTAGCTTGAACTGAATTACACTGTTTGTACCCTCTCCGAGCCGCAAGGGAACTTCATGAATGTCTCCCAATATGGAGAAACAGCCATTCACTATGTTAGCGAAGACCCGCTCTTCCGATCTCCCGCTCACCTGGGTCTCAAAACTGGGACAACGGTTTGCACAACATGCTCCACTCATAGAAACCTGATTTTTCCAAAGAGCGTGTCATTCTTGTTTGTTTGTTTCTGAGAAGAGCAGAGCCCGTCTGTGCCCAAGCCTGTCTAATTTGGGGTTGTTTGTATTCCCCAGATTACGCTCTAGGAAGGGACTGTATCATGCACGGGTACATGCTGAAGCTGGGGAACCCGTTCCTGACTCAGTGGCAGCGTCGGTATTTTTACCTCTTTCCCAACAGACTTGAGTGGAGAGGAGAGGGCGAGTCCCGGGTAAGTCCAGTGGAGCCATCCTGGCACCAACTGGCAGCGTCCTCGCTGTCGCATGGCTCTCTCAGAGGGCTGGCACGTCTAACCAAGTACCCTGCTGAGCTCTGGGTGTCTATTTGAACTTGTGCACAGGAGATTTGGGATGTTCAAACTCTAACTTTTAAACTTAGAGTCGGGGGCACCTGGGTGGCTCAGTGGGTTAAGCCTCTGCCTTCGGCTCAGGTCATGATCTCAGGGTCCTGGGATCGAGCCCCGCATGGGGCTCTCTGCTCAGTGGGGAGCCTGCTTCCTCCTCTCTCTCTGCCTGCCTCTCTGCCTACTTGTGATCTCTGTCAAATAAATAAATAAAATCTTTAAAAATAAATAGATAAATAAACTTAGAGACAAAGAAAGATTTTATAAAGTCCGAAAATAGAATGTGAGGTCAAAACAGATTTGAAGGAGGCTGGAGAGTAGTCAGGGAGATCAAAAGAGAGTTAAAAAAAAAAAAAAAAAAAATCCAGGACTTTGGAGTCAGACATTGGCGCTTGAATCCAGGGTTCAGAGAAGAAGGTCTGGCGTCCACGACACAGCCTGAGGGTTGGGGGTGTGGCTGCGCTCAGTCTCCCCTTCATGTGCGCCCCCCGCCATGTTGGGCTCACATGAAATGAGCTAGGTGGTGTAAGCTGTGATGCTGGGCCCAGAGCAGAGGTCGCCAAACCACACTTCCTTTGGTCTCAGTTTCATTGGAAAAGTGTAAGGGACTCCCATGCCATAGGCAGGAAGATACCACTGCCCCTCAGGTCCTTTCTGGAGGACTCATGTTTGTGAATAAGATAAGAAGAAATTTCTAATCTGCACTGTCCTTCGAAGCCAAACAGGCCGCATTTATTAAGCACCTACTGCATGGGGGAGCAGAGGGCTTGTCCAGAGGTGGCGACCCAAGGAAAAGGCAGTGCTTCTGCTCCTAGGAGGGAATGGCTAGTCCTCCAGGGCCAAGGAATCGGGGCAGTGGTCCCAGATGTCACAAACATAGCTGAGGTCTTAGATGGGTCAGAATCCTGCCCATCAGTTGTCTGGTGGTGAGAAGTGTAGAGAGCAGTAAGCTCTGATCTTGTTTGTTTGATTTTGGAATGTGTTTTATAAATCTCCGTTGCTAAAGGGGTGCTGGGATGGCTCAGTCAGTTAAGCATCCAACTCCTGCTTTCAGCTCAGGGTCATGATCTCAGGGTCGTGGGATCAAGCCCTGAGTCTGCTTGTCCCTGGGGCTCCTGTGCCTTCTGCTCCTTCCCTGACTCACATGCAATTGTCTTTCTCTCAAATAAGTAAATAAAATGCTTGAAAAAAAATAAATAAGTCCCCACTGGCAAGGTTGCTATTTAAATATGAGTGATTGCTACTACGCAGCCCATTCCTTTCAGATAAACAAGACTTCTCACCATTACTAGTGCCATGGGAGTCATTTCCTCAAACTAATACATCTAGGCTCTGAATTGCTTTAATAAGTTTCTTTGGGGGTCTTGAGTTGTAACTCAGGTGCTGGTGAGTATTATATAATGTATAACATATAATATAATATAATATAATATATATCATATTTTATAAATATATGAACTTAGCAACCAAACTGTAATTCATATATATTATTATTATAGAATATATAATGTTTCCAGATACTAAGTGTCCCAGGGGATATTACACATTTACAGTTGACCCTTAAACAACATGGGGTCAGGGGTGTTGGCCCCTCATGCCATCAAAAACCCATGTGGAACTTCTGACTCCCCCAAGAACTTAGCTGCTGATAGCCTACTGTTGAGCAGAGGGCTGACTGATGAGATAAACAGCAGGTTAACACAGAAATTGCATGTGACATGATTTATACACTGTATTCTTACAGTACAGTCGGCTAGAGAAAAGAAAACATTCTTGAGGAAATCACAAGGAAGAGAAAATAACGTTTATAGAACTGTGCTATATTTATGGGGGAAAATATCCCCGTAGAAGTGGACCCACATAGTTCAAACCCATGTTGTCCCCTGGCCAACCGTAGTCTGCCATCTCCTGGACAGTCACCATGGTGTGCATTGAAATGAAATTATCTCACTTTACAGGATATTTGAAAACTTAAAAAAAAGAGAAAGTCTTCCCTTTTTTAAACATTGGATGCAGTATGTTAGCTTGGTTTTAAAAGTCAGAGTTCGGTGTTCTGTTTGAGAGCTGCCCAGTGTATATGGATGGATGGATTAATAGGTATAAATCAGGGAACAGTAAACGCGAGCATTTATGATAGTGTTGTTTTTCATTTAGGAGTCCTGAGTATTTATCCCAAAAAACATAAATGGTAAGGTGCTTACGACACGATAGCATTCACCGTAAGCAATCGTGTTCTAGACCTGGCATGACCATCTTTTAAGGATGTCGCCTGTATTTATAACATCCTTTTGATATTTTTGAAATATCATTAACTCACAAGCCAGCCTTGCCAGACCTTACCCGAGCTGCCGTGTCAGGAGCTCGGCTGCTCCCCCCTTGCTCATGTTACACGGCACTTCACTGTTTCCTCACAACTTGGTCAATAGAATTCAGAGGTGTGTGTGACATGGAGAGGACACGTGCGAGTCACAACCATTTGCAGATCGATTCTGTGTTGAGGGAACAGCTGTGCTGTTGTCTTACAGAGACACTGTCCTTTGGAGTTTCCTTCGAGATGCCATCATTTGAATTTTGTGCTTGTCCCTTCGTAGCCCTTCCCCCTCATTTCTAGAATATCATCAACAAAAGGAAAAGGCTGGTCACCTGGGTGGCTCAGTGGGTTAAGCCTCTGCCTTCCCCTCAGGTCATGATCTCAGGGTCCTGGGATCGAGCCCCGCATCAGGCTCGCTGCTCAGTGGGGAGCCTGCTTCCTCCTCTCTCTCTGCCTGCCTCTCTGCCTACTTGTGATCTCTGTCTGTCAAATAAATAAATAAAGTCTTAAAAAAAAAAAAAAAAGGAAAAGGCTGATTTTTAAAAAAAAAAACTCTTTTTAAGCTAATAGGTTTCCATATTATTTATTAACTTAGCTTAAGAAATTGGGAAATAATGCAAAATAATTTGTCATTTTTTTATTTTTATGGCTAGCAAAATTTACTGACAATGGAACAGATTCTGTCTGTGGAAGAAACTCAGATTAAAGACAAAAAGTGCATTTTATTGAGGATAAAAGGAGGAAAGCAATTTGTCTTGCAATGTGAGGTGAGTTTCTTGTGTTTTTAAAAAACTTTCCCCTAACTGGAAGTTAGAGCAACTGTGTACCTGTCCACGGAGATGGCCACCTGCGTATGGGACAGCTTCTTGAATCCATGCTTTACCACTTACTTAGGAAAGCCCCTGGGCACGAGGGTCTCAGCAAATTAACAGTTGACATTACAGAAGCAAATGTCGGGAAATGGCTGGAGAGGAAGTCCGTGTTATAATCTGATTGCCCTGTCTGGAAACTCTGTGCAGTGTTCAGTAGGGGCCTGTTAGCTAGTCTTCCGGTTCTTAGAACTCAGCATATTTGAGGTTGGGACCTGGGTGTTTAAGTAAACACAGATAGCGAAGTGACTTCGCTCCGGGGAGATGCCCTCTTTCTCTCTCCAGAATTCTACTGTAGCCCAAATTTAATCCTCTGGGATACTGGGGTATGTGTGTCCAGGGTGTGTGTGTGTCCAGGTGCAATGGGGGGTGTGTGCAGGTGTGGGTGGGTGTGTGCATGGGTGTGTTTGTGCACGAATGAGTGTCTTCAGAGAGCTAGACCAGTAGTAGATAACTGAGACATGTGTCCAGTAACCATCCCTCCAATGCACATGTGGGGTGTGTGTTCATGGGACAGAGCTCTCCTTTGGTATTACTGTATGGACTTGAACTGTTTTAGAAATCGGAAAGCGCAGGTGCTCTCTGAACGAGTCATAGGCGGTCCTTCTCAGGGTGGGACTTGGGCAGGGTCCCCTGGAGGGCCAGCCAGAGTGGCCCTGCTCCCTGTGGGCGGCCCGGGAAGCGGTCTGGCGTGGTCGTGACCGGAGGCGCCATGTCTGCGGGCCAGCCAGGTGCGCCCGTAACAACCTCTCCCTTTGTGTCCCCCTGTAGAGCGACCCCGAGTTTGTGCAGTGGAAGAAGGAGCTGACGGAAACCTTCACAGAGGCTCAGCGGCTGCTGCGCCGCGCCCCCAAGTTCCTCAACAAGTCCCGGCCCAGCGTGGTGGAGCTCTCCAAGCCGCCTCTCTGCCACAGGAACAGCAATGGACTCTGACGCCTTGGACGGGAGGGCCCCGGGGAGACGGGGCCGCAAGGAAGCCCGCACTGGGGGCTTTCAGCCCTTAATGGGGAGCCTTTTGGAGAAGTCCGGGGGTCAGAGGTTTGGTCCGCTTGTCCCTGGGGCCCTTCCACAGCTGGCAGGACCCAGGTCGCCGAGGTGCTCCTTGTAGGAGCTGTGCCCATGGTTGGGCCCGGCCGGCCTCCCACCCCTCCTGAGTGCCTCCTGCACATGACTCTGTCCACGCTCGAAACTACTGAAGAGACAAACAGAAGTTCTCTTCCTTTCTTGCACACCTGTTTGGGTAGACGTGAACCTCGGACTTAAAATGTCTGTATGTCTGATAGCAAACATATCTTAGACTTGCCAAGACGGAGGGCAGCCCCCTATAGCAGGTGCCAGGTGACCCGAGGGCTGCCCTGTGTCCTCTGCTGGGCTCCTCCGTGTCTGCTCGCGCTCCTGGGCCCTGGGAGGTCAGCGTGCATTTCCTCCATGCGCTTCAGCACCAACCAACCTCCTGATGCCCCACGTGGCGAGCTGAGGATAGTTTCTGAGAAGGTTGCTCTCGGGCCCCCGCCCTGCTGCGGCCTCACCCAGGTCCCTGCCTGGGTCCCACAGGGAACAGAGGGAGCATGCCCTCAGAGGACTTGGGGGTCGCTCATTGCTGACAGCGTTCAACAGTGGATGCTTGGAAGGCTTCACAGGGATCCTGAAGGACAGGCGGGGGGGGGTTAAACTTTCAGGGCAACAGTGATTTTCAGACAAATCGCACTTTCACATGTGTGGGCGTACACGGACGCTTGGGGCTGAGTCTGTGTGGGGCTCCGACAATAAGCAGTTGTAGGACACGGTCATCCTCGTTCCTGCCCCCAGGACACATACCTGCAACCAGCATGTGAAGGAAGGAAGGAATTGCCCTGTCTTACGCTGTAGTATAATTTAAGATGAATGTTGTTGACAAAAGAATGCTGAAGAATGAATGTGCTGAAATGAGTTAACTGTGTATGATGACTTCCGTCTCACCCTTTGCCTGTCATTAGTGAGTGGTACTGGGCCCCGGGTGGGGAGTCCCACGGTTCTCCCACGACGCGTCCGACAGCCTTTTCATGCCCCAAATAAATGCTGGGCTAGAAGAACCAGTGTGTTTCCCAGTGAAGTCCTCTCTATCACCTGACTGAAAATAATAACAGTGATTTTTAAAGTCCCCATATCTGTCTTACTCTTCGTGCAATCCTGTTGTATGTTCCTCAATTAACTGTTGACAACATAGATGACAGCATCATTACCTGCATCCTGCACAGATCTCCATGCACTGTGGTCATTGGGAAAATTATATTTTGGGAGTTTGGAAGGTGATTACCGAGAGTTTTTTATTTCATAGGGCTCCCTTTGGAAGAGAAATGTGGAGGTCCACTACCCATCTGAGCTATCAGTTGGGGTTTAAATCAAGACATGCATTCTACTCGGCTCTTTCCAGTAGAGGAGGACAGAGGCACTCTTTACGTGCCTTGCCCTGGTTTAAAAAGGAAGAATGGCATTCACATTGTTTTTTTTACAAAACCACTGGCAACAGAAAGGTAGTCGTTCCTCATAAAGGGTGAGTGGTTAATGACCATGGTTAATGACCTCAGTCACTGCTATCGCGGCCCCATCCCAGGCGCCCATCATTCAGCACTTACAGGCTGGGAATGGGCGTGCCCTGAGCCTCTGCCAGACAGAGCCAACACCCTCCTGTTGAGGAGGACACAGACTCCTTTGGGGTCTGGGCTTAGTCTTTCCCACTTACCACCTAGGGCATTAGCCATGCGAGCCTGCAGCTCTTTGAAAGACACCATCTTTGCTCTGGAGAAGAACAGGAGGCTCATCTGTCCTCAGAAAGGAAACAGGAATTGGAAGACTTGCCTCAAGCCTAAATTGCAAGCACTGGGGTCTCGTCCGGTGGGTCTGATACCTGTGCTTGTCCCCGAAGCCGTCTGATAGGGCCAGCGTCCCCGCTGCCACTCGGAAAACACTTCCGGACCCTTCTGTGCCAGGAACTCGTGCCTGCAAGGCCAGAGAAGGCCGCTGCTCTGCAGAGCTGTTCTAGAACGTTCTAAGAGTGTGACCTCATTCCTTGATGGCTGACCCTTCAACATGCAGACCACAAAAAAGGACAAGATGCAGCATATGTTTTCTCACTTGAAGAAGATAAAGTTGATGTTATTTTTATAAAGTTATAATGTCTTGACTTCATGAATCAAGGGAATTAATCAAGCAAAGTCTAAAAGATGACTTTAAGCCACTCTACAACGTATATGGAAGAAGCTAAAAACTTCAGTGAATCCAAGGTTATTTTTCCAGGCGAGAATATTCTCTCCGGTGCATTTGCCCCTTCATGGCACCGGGAGGCATGCTTTTTCCCTTCTGCATTGTGTTTTAAGGATGATTTTTCAGCAAAAATTCTAGAAATTAGCCGTTTCACTGTTAAAGCAAATGTTTTCGCTACTCATGCCTCTGATTGGCCAATCCACGGATGTGACAGTTTCAAAATTTGTGTGGAACAGGAGGGACCAGATGTGGAGGAAAGCAGGCATCCCGCTCAGGAAAGCCCACGGCAGCAGCACACAGCCATCCGTTTGGAGCAAGACCTAGCTTGACATGTGATTTGAAATGCGTCCTGTGGACACCAGAAACTATTGTTTTAAGGCCCTCATGGGCCCTTACAGGATATCCTTTACCCATTCACAGGGAGCTTTAACTCCACGAAAAAGATCAAAGTGTGATCTTTCTCTGATGATTTGAAAAATGTCACTCGGAATTTGTAGTCAGGCCGGTTGGACCCAGCATTTGACTTTTCGATGGAATTGATTTTTCACATCAAGAAGAAAGCCAAATTCTCAAAGTCAGGCCCTTTTTCACTTGCTGTAAATCTATGAAAGGTACTTTGAAATGTGCTGGGGTAAGAGAAGACTGATTCCGTAGGACTTAATCATACGTGATTTTTTTTTTTCTTAGTAATTTTGTTCGGGGAAGTGTTCCTGGGTCATTTGGAAACGCCTGCTGAATTATCTCCACACCCCCGAGGACTGGCGACGTTTGTGCCCGGAGAGGAGGTGGGCTTCACGGGAGCATAGGACAGGTGGTGGCTGGGGGGGCCATGGGCAGGTGGAGTGGGTGTCTCCTAGACAAGAACAATGGTAGAAATGGGGCAAGGAAGGCTGTAACTTGCAGGTTAAAAAAAATAAAATAATCACTCCCTTTACACGAAGCACCAAAGAAATGACTGACTAAAGTTGGCTGATTCCTTCCCTCTTTACAGAGGGAGTTGAATAGTAATGATTGTGGAGACATGGTCACTTTATTTTCGATAATGGAGCCACTGGAATTATGAATAGCCCATCGACTTCCCATAAGGGCCCTGCGTACCCTCCAGCACCCTCCAGGAAGGCACCTGGCACCCAGAGCTAACCGTCCCCCCTCACCCCATCTTTGCGCACCTTGCGGCCACCAGCAGCTCCAGGCATGGGGGCTGGGTGGCCCCCCTGGGGGCCCTGTGGCCAGCTACAGACCTTTATCACACATCCACTGGGGCCACAATAAGATTCCCCAGACCAGCGACACCCAGCTTGCTGTTTAAGCCATGCCCACTTCCAGAGGGAGCTTTAATAGTTGAAATGTTTGGAAAACATTTTTCCCTGGAGACCTAACATGATTTCCCCTCCTCCCACGAAAGGTTGACTCCAGAGGTTTGAATTCCTCAATTACTTAAATTCCTATGAATATGAATTTTTTTTCTTTTCATGTGGCCACATTTAGAAAAAGAGTTCTTTTCCTATTAACTAATGAAAGTCGAACTCGGGAATACTACGGTTTCCTCGCGTTGTAATGGACTTGAGATTTCTTTCCCCCTCAAAGACTAACATACCTGCCCTTTTAGAGCTGAGGGACCAGGATGCCCTCCCTGTGGTGGCTGATGCGGGGCCTCTCACTGACGCAGCCAGGGGAGCACTGGTGAATGCCACACCCCAAATATTTAATTACCTTTAATGAAATGCGCTCACACTCACTATAGAAAGTGAGCTCATAGTATAGGCATGTCATCAAAACCTACAGGAACAATAACTGTGTTTTAAAATTTCAGCAACTCACATTCTTACCCCAAACTCCCCAACACCACGATCTCAAAACCATCTCTGAAAACTGGTCGTTCTGCTTCCGTATTTTATTTTGTCCTGATCTAAAACATCTTTGATGTAAGGGTAGGGAATGGAGAACTATTTCTAACCGTGCACTCAAAATTACAAAAGGACTCGAACTTTAATTCCCTGAGTATATTCCGTGATGTATATATTCTAAGTGGTTTGTAAGCTAAACACTGGCCATTTTTTTTAAGTTCTATTGTGAAATCGTATTTTTCTATGTTTTAACTAATTCCAAGAGATTTGGCTTTTTCTGAGTAACATAAAGATTGCCGAACAACATATATATATTATATATATATATATATATTAAAAAACAGAGTTCTATTTTAGCACAAAAGCATTTTATATTATTTATTGAATCCTTACCTTTGTTTTCGTCAGAGACATTCCTTCTTTCTGCTCCTTTTTCTTTGTATAGTTTGTTATTTAAAGAAACAGCAGCCCTTTCTGTGCTCCATGAAATAAAGTGGGAATAATGTGCACAGCCCCCGGGGCGAACATCTCCCTCCCCACCCCCCACTGCCATGGACTGTTTGCAACAAAAGCTCATCCTGGGCTCTGCACCGAGAGTCATGTGCACTTCCCTGGCCACACCTGACTGCACACATGCCATGAAATACTGCTTCCATCTACCTCTCCGGAAGGCCCCCAACGCTTTGGTATCAAAGAATCTCAGTAATGCATCTCCCTCTGGATGTTGGCTTGGAAGCCGCGGCCCCGTCTCAGCCATCGCGGCAGACCCACCTCCCTCCCGGTCGTTCTACTCCCAGAGCCCAGGGCCACCCACGGAGCACCGTTCCCCACACCCCGTCTTGCCGCTGGCTGTCAGCCTGATGTGTCAAAGACTAAATGAGAGATTGGTCCTCAGCATGGGGCACGGGGCCAGCCGTGTTTTAAAACACCACCTCTAGGAGCAGCGCCTTTGAACGTGACCTCCCTGTCCCCACCCCTGATGCACAGCTGTTTCCAAATGGTTTGGAAGATAGGGTCATAAAGGCCAGTGCCCTCACATGTGGTCAAACCTTTGGCAGTGGTCTTATTTTCGAGCGGACGGACCCTTTAGGATTTCCGTGAACTAGAACGACCAGTCCCTGGGAGGGTCTTGGAGGGGGGTGTCCCTCCTCACATGCTGACATTTCTCTCTGCCTGTCTTCCTCGCTGTGTAGCCGTCAGGGTGGCCCCATTCTCTCTCTGTTCCCGGCCAAGCGTCAAGCCCTTAAAGAAACAAAACCGTTTCCTGCTGAGCGCGGCTCTACAAGATGAAGCTGGTGAATTAGATGCTGTAAATCTAGCTATTGTACCTGGGAAATTAGCATTCGTTGTGATCTCTCTTCACCCTGATTGTGCCCGTGGAGGTGTGCAGCCCTCTCTCGGTATCCACTTACTCGTGCACGTTTGAGGTCCCAGCCCACTGGAGATGCTGTCCCACGCCTGCGGGCTCCCGCCCGGCGCAGGGCTCGTGCTGTCCTTTGGTATCACCGTCTTTCACGGCTGCTTGGGAGCAGCAATGCTGGTTTCCTGTGTTGATAAATTGCTTCTATGAAATCTCAATAAAAAGGTTCTGTACAAAGATACGTACTTTGATGTGCTGTCCTCCCTCAGCCCCCATTAAAACCTGCATTTCTTTATCGAGCTGCTAAGACATCAGGACATGATACCTTTTAAAGACTCCTGACTTTGAGGACAATCCATGCAGAGGCTGGTTGGATAAAGAGGAAGGGGATCGCTGACCCTCATTCCTGCGGACTGCTTGGATTGTTAAGGGCACAGCCCGCTTCATGGTCTCAGGGGGGTTTGGAGACCCAGTGGCTCCTGCAAGACGTGTTGTGGGGAAAGAGCCTGTGACAGTTGGGCCACAAGGAGACCCGGGGGAGGGGGCATCTATCTCCTCCACAGTTAGTCTAGACTATACTGGCCCCCCACCCCCAGCATACTCCAGGGTGACCTTGGAGTCCCTTGGGAAGTGCAGATCCCTCACTGTCCATCCCTGCTCCCATGAAGATGAGCTGAGAGATCCCGGGGTACATGTCAGTTTAAACCTAAAATCCCAGGAGGCGGTGGCCCCAGGACCCCAGCGGCCTGGGCAGACCTGCCCACCTGGGGTCCGCAGGTCAGGGGCAGGCCAGCTTTTCCCTGCCCTAGAGCTCAAAGCATCTCTTGTGGGGTGCTGGTTCAGAAAAGAAGGCAGGCAGGATTGACTCCCAGAGCTATTTTTTCCCCCAGAATGCACTTGGGTTTGCCAACTCAAAAACCATTTAACAGAGTAGTTGACAGGAGGCCGGGTTCCGGAGCGGGTGGGCAGCTTCATAGGCAGTGGGGAGCCCGGGGCCTGATGAACCCCATAACTGAGAGCCGTGCCCCAGAGCTGCTGGAAAGCTGTTCCTCCTCCAGGCCTGGAAGTGCTAGCCACCCCACTCCCAGCCGACGTCTCTGGGCAGCCTGGTTGCTCTGCCATTTTCTCACCTCTAATTTACAAGAGTTGGTTGAGATGAGCCAAAATATCCTCCAGGTTTCCAGCAAAGGTTCAATGGGAGGAACATGGACAGCACTTGCTTGCCACATCCAAAGGTTTCTTCCATATTGCCTCACGGATAACTGACTGCTACCCTCCCCTCTCAATCTTGCATTCCCAGCCCTCGTCCCAATACTTCCTTCCCAGTCCTGCCCTGATGCATGTGGCATGGATTCATGGCAGCATGATGGGTAAGGACAAGAGGACAGGAGCCAGGGCTTCCCCTTCTTCAGGGACCTGGGCTGGGAACTCCACAGAAGTTTGTCGGCCTGAGCACATTTGGGGATTGTCCTTCTCTTGGGGCCCCTCCTGTGCCCTGTGGGGTGTTGGTCAGCCTTCTCAGCCTCTCCCTGCCAGAGGCCAGTGCATAACCCCCCACCAGCCAGTCTGGACAACCCAAAATGTCACCAGATGTTGCCAAACGTCCCTTGAAGGGATTCAGACCATCCCCAGTTTCGAATCCCTGGTGCAGATGATGGGAAATTCTCCATGTGTTGGGGACAATATTGGGGCAGGGACTCCATAAAGGTGAAATTTTGTTGCTAGAGTTCGTGGCCAGGGCTCTTAACTCCTGGGAGGCTGTGTGGACCATGAGGTCTGCTCTGCGGCTGTTGTGGCCAAATTCATTGTCATGCCGGATCATGAGCTTGACACAGGGGTATTGGAGGTAATGCCAGCCCCGAAGGTGGAGGAGCAGGTGTTAAAATTCCCAGGGCAGTGGGGCGAGGGGAAGCACCTGGGTGGTTTGGCCAGTTAAATGTCCAACTCTTGATTTCAGCTCAGGTCGTGATCTTAGGGTCGTGGGGTCGAGCCCTGCCTCGGGCTCAGCACTGAGTGTGGGGTCTGCCTGATATTCTTTCTCCCCCTCTGCTCCTCGCCCACTCACAGTCTCTCCCTTCCTCTCTCTCTTTCTCTCAAATAAAATAAAATAAATCTTTAAAAAAGTCCAAGAGGGGGACCAGTTCTTTGCGTGGTCCCTGGGGCTACCTCTGACACCTGCTTCATTTCATCCTTGATGTCGAAGTATAGAACAGATTTTTCTAGACAGCAGATCAGACCCATGAGGCACAGTGGGGGTGGGGGCATGAAACACCATGCCTGTGAACTTCCCACTCATCTCAGGGTCCACTTTGCCCATGGCTTTGGCCAGTGACTGTAGGGTGAGCACGGGAGACTTGTGTCCACCAGCAGCCACGGCGCTGAATGTGGTCCTGAGTCATTCCACCTTGCCAAATATGTCATGGAGGACCTTGGCCAGGGAGAGTCCAGTGGACAGTGTCCTGTGCTGTCCAGATCCTCCTTCACTGAAGGACCTCCTGCCTGTGCTAGGGCTGCAGTCATCAGCCCCTTTGAGGGTGCCTTTGCTACTGAGCCTGACACCACACCCTTGCCAGGGTGCCCATGTCCAGTGACTGATCCAGGCAGAGGTGCAAATGCCTGGCCATCGTGGTCCCAATTTAGGAACAAACTAGCTGTTGAGGTCATAGTGGGGTTGCCGCAGGCTGTTTGGGGGCCCTTGTCACAGCTAGACATTTCCCTCTGTTCGATCCTGATTCCTTCTCCATCCTTCCATAGACACAGATACCAAGAGAACTCCTTAATAGTGTTCTGTCGTTACACTCTATTTCAGAGTCCACTTCCCCCGGGGAAACCAGCCTGCCCTGTGGGGCCCAGGTGCGGTAGCTGTTAGTCTGGAGGCTGGATCACCCACTGGCCAGCTGGCCATGGCCACAGCCAGGAATTGGCGGTAATAGGTGCAACACAGAAAGCCCTAGATCAAAGAGAGGGGTGCTCCCAGCATTCACATTTGCAGCAGAGATGAGTGGGGATGGTACGCTGGTGGAAGGAAATGCACTGGCTGCTTTGTCTCATTGAGCTGGGAAAAAAATCACAGTCTAAGATAGAAGTGCAGTAGGGAAAAGGAGTCTCATGCCTGTGCCCCAGGGAAGCTACAACTTCAAGGCTAAGAGATCGATTTTCCCGACTTACGGAAGACTGATTGTGTTACAGTTTCCTTGGATGATAAGCTGTTGGTCAGAAGCTGTCCCCTGTCTACTGTGGGAAATTTTGCCAGAGGCGTGAACCGAGGTGATGCAGGTCAGGTTGGTCTCGCCAAGCGGGCTGAATGGACCTCTGTGTGTGTGGCTGGATGGGTTCCATCTACTCAGCGAGTTTTCAGAGCCAGCCTTCCTTTTGTCATTGATTGTAACAGACCCTCCTTGAACTGTCCCTTCTTTATGTTCCCTGCCTGTCCATGGAACCCACCCCAAACCCCCAACCCTACTCGCTGGCAGCTTGCTGCCATTTGCTTGTCCTGAGTTGCAATCCCTCTTCTATCCTTGAATAAACTTTCCCATTTTGAGCTCGCTTCTGTCTACTTCTTTATTTAGGGCAGCAAAGTGTTTGAGAAAAGTGAAGGAGAGAGTAAATCCTGGACAGTGGGACTGGGTGGCTATGGCTAAGCTTGATGGACGTTTTGGGGAAAGATAGTAAAAAGCAGAGAGGCCAACCAGGCCAGATATGGGATAGTGTATGCATTCCGGACTACTCTCCTGGGCTGTGGAATGGTGGCAAGGACACACCGAGCCTGGCTCTCCTGAGCATGGAGAGTGCAAGGAGAGGAAAACATGCTGGGGGGCCAGCAGGACACCACGAGGCCATCCTGTGAGAGTACACCAGCATCACTAAGAAGGTCAATGTTGGCTCTCCTCTGCAGGTGGTGCAGAGCTGGGGAAAACTTTTACAGATCTACGTTAGGTCATTCAGTCATTCAACACTCACTGAGCACCTACCACGGGCCATGAAGGACTGGACCAGACAGTGACATCAGGATCTCCATTTCATAGAAGGGAACCCTGAGGTGAGGACATTTCTTCGAAATTAGGATTGGGCCTTGCTCCCTTGCTCCAAAGCCTGTGTCCTTCCCTGACATCCAGAGCTCTGTGTAGACACACCAGCTCCAGACTCTGGCCAGGAGGTGGGCTTCAGGGGTCTCTCTACAGGGATCTCTCCCACCTCCACAGTCTGGGCTGTTGTCTTCTGTTCACCAGTTGCTTTGTCCACTAGAGATTCCATGAGCGCCTACTCAGGGCCTGGCCTGGTGCTGGGTGACCGGGATGAACAGGAGACCACAGACAGGTGGGAGATGGACAGACAGACAGACAGACATCTAGAGAACGCACAATGTGGGGCCAGGTCCTGGGACATCTGCTCTGGTCCAGTTTCCATACATTTGGTTATTTATTTCATATGCGTTTATGGGGCACTTACTGTGTACCAGCCACTTAAGGATACAGACAGAGAGAGACTGTCCCTTTCATCTCTGTGGGGACCATGACACACAACACAGGCCCTGCGACAGTTATATGGGGTGATTCTCATGATCGCTCAATGACACTCGGATGCATGGGACTGTTCTCCAGTTTATCAGGACACACCACACACACACACACACACACACACACACACACACCCCTACACATGGTTTTCTGAGAACAGTGGGGATGATAGGAGCCCAAAATGGGAGAGGCCAGGGTATGGCACTCAGCCATCAGGAGCTAGGCAGAAACAGTCACCTAGTGTGCAGTGAGATGCAGTGCACTGGGGGGTCCCTGAGTCACGGGCTGTCTGTAGATAATGACTAGAATGTGGTATCCCCAGGGACAAAAGAGAAGGGCCACCAACAGGGGTCCTACCCAAAAAAGAAGTTAAGGATAATCAGGAGGCTTAAGTTAGTTGCCCCAATAAAATATCACAAGCCAGGGATGCCTGGGTGGCTCAGTGGTTTAAGCCTCTGCCTTTGGCTCAGGTCACGATCTCAGGGTCCTGGGATTGAGTCCTGAGCCAGGCTCCCCACTCAGCCTGCTTCCCCCTTTCCCTCTACTCTAACCCGACCCCTGCTTGTGTTCATGCTCTCTCTCTCTCAAATAGATAAAATCTTAAAAAAAAAAAAAAATCACAATCCATCGCTTGGCCATTTTGTGGATCCAGAACTGGCCGGCTAAAGACGAGGCCTGGTCTCCAGGGGGAGAAATTGACCACCCCGGGACAGGTGCACATGCCCATGGTTCCTCAGTCTGTGTCCCCATGGTTCCTCAGTCTGTGTCCCCATGGACCTGCTTCCACCTGGGCTGTCCATGCCAGATGGGGCCAATTTCCGTGGGGGGCTTTGGTAAGAGGGCCTTCACTTTTTTATCCTGTCCTGCCCCCTGGGGAGCAAAGCCTGGAGACCAGCAGGCAAATGCTCAGCCAGGGAACAAAATGATGCTTACAAGACCTGCCCTAAATCACAGCGCGGGCAGAGTGATACTTGGTCTTTCGGGTGCATTTTTCAGCACCACATTTCCCAGGGTAATAAGTGGACATGCCAGGGGCCCTCAGGACAGTGCCCTTCAAGTCAACGTAAACAGTGTTGCAGATGGAGGCTGATGGAGACTCGGAATCATTTCTACACGACCACCCCACCGCATAGGACGGAGCACCATGGAAAGATACACAAGATTAACAGGACAGCAAAACGCCAGGAGGTGGGTTCACATTTCATTATCCAAAGGAAACTGTTTCCACAAACTTCCGATAAAATGCTGAAACTTAGTTCCCAGAAGGAAGGAAGTACCTTGAGAGTATCTTGCTGTATCAGCAAGAGGGATGGAAAAGTAACAACATTCTTCTGGTTAAAATGTTTCTAAAGAGAAGCAGCATGCCTTGTTTGAATGGAATGACCCTGGCTTTAGGAATCAGAAAGTTCTAGATCAGAGTCCCTTGCTAACTGTGTGGATGTGATGTTTTTAACCTATCGATGTCCTTACTTTTCTCCTGGGCAGCAGACACGGTACTTTTTTTAGTGTCCTGTTTGCTGCAGCATTTACGACTGTGCTCTCTGGAGCCAGCACTGCCTGGGTTCGAATCCTGATTTCCCACTGGCTTTGGGCCAGTTGGTTGACATTTCTGTGCCTCAGTCCGTGCCCTGTGGGTCAAACGAGAGTGGGGAAACCCTTACCTCGAGCCAGGAATAGTGAATAGTCAGGAATGTCAGGAATAGTGAATGAGGTCAGTATAAAGCCCGTAGGTGGGGGTATCTGGCGGGTGACACATGTTTACACACATTGATTGTTTACCAAGAGACACTAGAACTGGCTCAAGTTATTTTTTCCCCCGAGTCCAGCTGTAAGGCAGAGCCACGCTCCCCTCCTCCCCCTAACCCCCGCGGCCTCTGGTTATCAGTGTGGGTCAGAGCCGGGAGTGTGCGGCCTGTCGGGGACAGGGATGACGGGTGAGAATGTGCTGTCCCCTCCCCTGCTCCGCGCCACCAAATATGTCCATGCTGTCCAATGCCTGGTCTGCGGCCACCCCAGGCTGTCGTCTCCTGGCCAGACCTGGGGCTCACCGGCTAATTTTAGAAATGACTTGTCGGCTCAGCTGCTGCCGTCACATTGGCGCAGAGGGTGGGTGTGGGGAGGATGGGGAAGGAGCAGTCAGGGAAGGGGATGTGTGTGAGGGTGTTCCTGACATTTCTCCTTCGCCCCCGCTGTCCAGGCTTGGTGGGGTCTCTGCGCTGCCCCCAGGGGAGAGCTCTTAGGCTGCTGTGTTTCCCGTGACCTGTGGCCTTGCACGGAGAAGGTACAGTGGGACTAGTTTTTATGAGGGGCACCTTGGGAACTGACGGGCATAATTTTCCAGAATGTGCTTTTGGGGGACTGGGGCGGCACGCGTTGGGACCTGCGGTCTGCCGTCTTGGGGCCGCTCTGGCTGGACGGCCTCCGACGGCCCGTACTGCCTACTCAGAAAACAAAGAGTCTTAAGTTGCAGGATTTTTTTAGAACAAAATGCTGGGGTGAGCAGACACTTCTGAGGCTCCCCCTTGTCTGTCGGGCCCTAGCCATCTGCTAATCATTTTTAAAAACTACGTTTAGAGTCCTGGATACCCTCTGGGGTGTAATCTCAACCCCGCCACGTTCGGGGTTCCTATTTTTCCCTCCCCTACCAGTGGTTTCTACTTCACAGATTGTCAGTTTATGGTCAGGCAGCCGACTCTTCCGGGGGGCCAAGTTCCGCACCCTGGTGAGGACAAGCCTTCGTGGTGGTGGCCTTTTATTTTCAATAAGCATGTGCATGGTGGGGGAGGGGCGCGCTGGTTGGAAGACAAAGCTTGGGTTTCAGGCGGCCCTGACTTGATCCTCAGTCCATCCCAGGACCTGCTTTATCTGGCCTGCCCGGTGGGGCCGGGACCTCCGGGCCTCAGAGCCTGGGTGCAGGGTTTCTACCAGAGGCGGCTGGGGGAATAAAGTCCAGTCTGGCCCTGAGCTGGCAGAGGCCTGGGCTCCCATTCCGCAGGGTCTGGAAATGTGGGCTGTTCCTTTTTCTTTGTGGCCGGCCAGGAAGATGCCTACCCTTTTTAAGAACCCAGCTCACAGAGGGGCCCACGCGAGCTTCCCGTGTCCGACATGGTGGTAGTTTCTTGCGTCTTGTTTTTGCTGCTGACCCGAGCTGTGTTCTCCCGTCTCTGCGTGATAGGTCCAGGGTGGGCTTGGGGAAGACCTGGGTCGAGTAGGCTATGAATGAGTTCTCGAATATGACAGAGAGAGGAGGCCTGGGGGTGGGGAGAGAGGGAGGAAGAGCAAAGGCAGAGTCTCTCAGTCTCCTGACTTCTGAGGAGCTGCCTGTCCCCAGTGAGTAAGTATTTGGGGCCACCTGCACACAGGCCTGGTCACCTTGAGTCACCCAGCTTGGGCTCTGCCGAGTCAGTGACCTCAGACAAGTCACTCCCCAGCTTTGGTGTCCCCTTCCAAACCTGAGGGTGTTGGGTGGCCCTATCGCGGAGCCGTCTTCTGGGACCCAACCTCTGGGGCAGCATTTCTCCAAGTGTGGGCCGTCAGCCTTCGCTGGGGACCTTCCAAAGCACAGATTCCCCAGCTCGCCTGAGACCTATGGAATAGTCTTGGGGGCAGGAGCCCAGAAACCCACAGATTTCATACCTCATAGCAGGCTCTGGGGCCCACTGAAGCCGGAGACCCCCCTTTCCTCAGGCGCGAGCTGAGAAAACCTAGAGGGGGCTGCTCAGGCCTCATTCTTGCAAAATATCTGAAGGCCGGTGGGACCCAGGGGAGAAAGACTGAACCCTTCTGGTGGCATTTCAGGATGAGAACAGAAGGCCACAAAACGAAGAGACTTCCTGGCGTGGCCAGAGAACGAGAACTCTGGTTGTTTCTACTGGGCCACGACGAGACAGCCCTTCAGTGGGGCCTGGCTTACTTGGTAGTTAGAAACAACTGTCTGAATGGTCATTTTTTCTCTCTCTTTAAAAAAAAAAATATGTTTATTTATTTATTTTAGTGAATGGAGTGGGGGGCAGGGAAGGCATGAGCAGGAGGCACAAAGGGAGAGGGAGAAAGAATCCCAAGCAGATGCCACACTGAGCACAGAGCCCGACGTAGGGCTCGATCTCATGACCCTGAGTTCACGCACAACCTGAGCTGAAACCAAGAGCAGGACGCTTCACCCACTGTGCCACCCAGGCACCCGTGAGTGGTGTCTTTTAAATAGGTGGTTGGCCGCTGTGGTATATGGCCTTTCCTTGATTTTCTTTTACGTTTACATTTTAATTCCAGTTCATTAACATGCCATGCGATATTAATTCCTGCTATTTTTTTTCATTAATAAACTTTATTTTCTAGAGCCATTTCAGGTCCACAGCAAAATTGGGGGACAGGTACAGAGATTTCCCATAAACCCCATGTCCCCACACATGGATAGCCTCTCCCCACTCTCCACATCCCATGCCCTAGTGGGACAACTGACCCAATGGGTGAGCCTGCAGGGATACACCGTCGTCACCCGGAGTCCATAGTTGACGTCGGGGCTCATTCTCGGTGGCGGACATTCTAGGGGTTTGGACAAATGGCAAAATGGACCCATCATTGCCGTAGCATACGGAGGGCCTTCCCTGTCCTCCGTGCTCCATCTGCTCATCCCCTACCCCTCCCAACCCTGGGCAACCACAGATCTTTTTACTCTCATCATAGTGGTGCTTTCTTCCAGAATGTCGTATACTTGGAATCAGACGGCAGTGGGGCCTTTACAGATTGCCTGCTTTCACTTAATGACATGTGTTTACAGTTCTCCTGTGTCTCTTCGTGGTACCCTTGTACTGTGTGAAACTGTGTGAAATGGAATGGTTTGAGAAAGGGACAAAGTGAGCTTGAGACAAGGGAGGGCCCCTGGGTGCTGTCAGACCCAATCCGGTCTGTGGCACAGAGAGGGGAAGCAACTTGCTCAAGGACACACAGATTTGCAGAGTCAGCAGTGGCTTTAGAACGGCCAGTCCCTGCCCTCAAGGCTGGCACTGGGGACCAGCCTAGGGGTCCTCATTTTGGGACTAATAGCCCTATTTTCCCTATTACCTCTGCCCCCAAAGTCTTCTCCCTCAGTATCATCCAAGCCTCAAAGGAAAGGATTAAATCATATGTCTTAAGTCAACAGAGGCCAACAAATATGATCTTTATTCACCAAACAATGTCTTTGGGATGAGAGCTTATAGGACAGTGGGCATTGCATTACTATCAAGGCAGATATCTGTCTGTCTGTCTGTCTGTCTCTCTCTCTCTCTCTCTCTCACACACACACACACACACACACACACACACACACACACACACACACACAGACCCATCAGTCAGTCTGAAGGATCCAAGGGCACCATCAGCTTCATCTGAATCACCTCCCCCTGGACAGGACTCCCCCAGCTCCGTGATTTTCCTTTCCTGCCCTGCTTCGCACTGAGCCTTTCCCAAATGCTTCATTCCCTTTAAGAACTACAGTCTCTGGCAATGAAGAAAGGATCCTCCAGAATTTGCAATGTGGGTTCACCAAATACCTGGCCAATACCCACGCTCAGGGAAACAGGAATTTCGAGGGCCGGGGTCCCAAGGGAATTTTTCTTGGCCCATAAAAGACTGAATGCATTTTCAGCTGTTTCATGGGTACCAGCTGGGGCTTGAGTTTCAATTTCATGGAGGGCAACAGGATTAGCTGTTGAGTTGAGAGAGCGAGAGAGTGAGAGCGAGAGAGAGAAAGAGAGACGCACTTGCTCAATGGGATTAAATGTCTCATCAGTGCTGGATATCCCTGTGAGTTTGTGCATGAGTTATCAGCCCCATTTTACAGATCCAGAAGTGGGATTTCGAGGTTTAAGTGCCCCCAATGTCGTGCAGAATGAAATGAAACCGGGACTCTTCTGTTCTGCTGGAGACTGTATCTTCAGTCTACTGTAATAAACAACGGGAGCTTTGCTAGTAAATTGCACCATACTGTTTCATACAGACAGGTAACAAAGCCTGTTCACACTCATGACCTCACTGGATCCACTGATAATCCTTTGGAAGGGTCTACTGCAGTGTCAGTTTTTCTGACGAGGAAATTGAGAATCAGAGAGGTTTTGTGACTGCCCAAGGGCACAGAGCTACTAAGTGATGATGGATCCAGGAATTTCTTCTCTTTTGTCAATGGTGGGTCAGCTTTTTCTCTTTTTTTTTTTCTATTATCATTCTTTGCTATTTATTATTCAAACCAAGACTATTTTGCCCTTGTTTCCAAACCCTGAATGCTTCTCTCTGCTCGATAGGGACTTTTTAGAGAATGGTGTCTCAACCAATCCATTATTGACATTTGGGTCTGGATGATTCTTCATTGTGTGTGGTGCAGGGTGGGAAGGCTGTCCTGTAGGATGTTTGGAAGCATCCCTGGCCTCTCCCTGGTGGATACCCCTAGCAAACCAACCCCCCCCCCAACTCTAGCTGTGACATCCAAAAATGTCTTCAGGCATTGCCAAACATCCACTGATGGGCACAATCACACCTACTGAAAACCACTGATCCAATCTAGTGTGATCCAATAAAGCTTCTGCAAGGATAGAAATATTCTGTACCTTTCCTGTCCACTGTGGTAGCTGCCAGCCAACTGTGGCTATTGAGCATTTGAAATATGGCCAGTGTGACCTGGAAGGTGATGTTTTCCTTGGAGTTCCTTTTCAATCATTTCAGTCATTTAAATCACGTGTGGCTAGGGGCTGCTTTATTTGACAGCCTAGCTCCAGAGGGCAACATAGCAGGGGCAGGAAAATAGCCCATCAATGGGGCACTGGACCCTACAAGCAGTCAGGGGAGCCCCCCACTCCCCTGGCAGAAGTGTGACCAGCTTCTTGCTTTACTGCAGCCAGCAGAACACCAGACAGCAAATGGCAAATACTTGGCAGACCTACCAACCCTAGCCCTTTCTGTGCTCATGGCAGGCATTACTAGTCAATCACCACATGCCTTTCTGCTAGTGCAGGATCATTCTCAGTGTAACACTCCAGGCAGTGCCCAACTGCAGATCAGCTGGTGCTGGCATGAAGGAGAGACATTGTTGGCTGTCCCTGCATGAGGTCAGGAGGCCGGTCTGTAAGGTCCAGCATCTCATCAGGCTATATGGTGGCTGGCAAGGGCATGGGGCCTGCCTAGGTCAGTGGGACAACCACAGATATGGAGAGGGAAGTGGTGATGTGCTGGAGGGACCCAGACTTTTCTCTGTTCATTTCTCCAAGAAACACTCACTGCTTGATTTGTGGGTCGAAGCAAGGGGTAAAAGGGCGGGTGGGTGCTGGCTTGTCATCCCCTGAGGTGCAGAGCTTTTGCAGAATTTAAGACCTGGGTGCCATATTCAGATGACCAAAATATATTTCTTATAAATATTTGGTTTTTCTTCATAGTTCAGAGCTCACAGCTCTGAAACTATTGGAATTCCTTAAGTCTTGAGAGTGATAAAGGTGGCTTTTGTTAATGCTAACACCATGATTTTTGAAAACCACCTAAGGATGGGGGCCGGTGGCCGGTGGAGACAACCATGGGATTAGAGGATTGGAACCTACCCCTGATCTCTGAGGCAGGAGAGGGACGAGAGACTGAGTTCAATCACCAATGACCCATGATTTCATCCATCGTACCCATGTAACAAAGTCTCCATAAAACCCCAAAAGGATAGTGTTCGGAGAACTCCTGGTTGATGAACATATGGAAATTTGGGGAGAGTGGTGCCCCCTAGATCAGGCTTGGGGCTCCCCACCCTTTCCCCATCCCCTGCCCTGAGTATCTCTTCCATCCTGACTTCTATCCCTTCATAATAAATGGGTGATTTGGGGAGCAAAAATTTCTCTGAGTTCTGAGCTGTTCTGGCAAATGTATCAGAAACAAGATGGGGGTCATGGGAACTTCTGATTTATAGCCAGAGATGGTCAGAAACACAGGTGACAACTTGGGTTCAGGACTGGTGTCCGAAGTGGAGGGTGGTCTTGTGGGACTGAGCCCTTTACCTGCAGAATGTCAAACTGTCTCCAGTAGATGGTGTCAGAATTGAGTTGAATGGAGTTGACTCTTAATCACCCTGCTGGTGTTGAGAACAGCTTGGTGTTGTGTGGGGAACGCCCCCTGCAGTTGGAGTTGGGTCCAGGAACCTGAAAGACTGTGGACAATGGGGAATAGGGATGCTGGGAATGTCACCGCTCACAGGTGTACAGAGCATCCAGTAATCCCACCGCCTTGTGAAATGGACAAGAAAGGCTGGCGCCCCCATTTGACAGGTGGCGGGACTGCAGCCCTAAGAGAGTCCACAGAAGGCAGGTGAGGCCTGAGGTTAGCTGTGAGACCTCTAAAGGGGAGGTGAGCCCACCAAGGGACAGGAGGTCTGCTGTGTTCACCCCAGCCAGCCTTTGTGAACAGAAGTGTCCACTCTGTTGCAGAGAACCATTTAGAAAACTTCCAGGGGACAGTGGCCAGCATTCTGAAGGTTCTGGGAGCCGTGAGAAATTTCTTACCTGTGAAATGGTTGAAGGCTTCAGATGAGAAAATTGGAGGCAGACCCCATATGGGTCACATGGAAAACCTTATCTGCCACTCCAGAGAAGAGAACTGAGGCCCGCATGTGGCTGTCCTGACAAGGCAGCTCTGTGGGTAGGAGGAAAAGGTGACAGATCCCAGGGAACAGGGAGATGAGGACACTTGTTGTGTGCCAGGATCGGAAAAGGTGGGTTCTATGGCCTCTGAGGGCTTTGCAGCTCTGGTTTCAAAGAAGAAAAGCAAAATGAGAGCAGACCCCGAATGTCTTACTTAGTAATGAGCTCCCCATCACTGGGTATGACCAAGCAAGGATTCATTGATTTTCCATCCAGGAGATTCCTTGTGAGCAGGGCTGGTCCTCTGAGGCTCTCTGACAGGGGACAGTGGGCAGGGCATTGCATTCTCCACCCCCTGCCTCCCTGTCTTCTCCATCAATGCCTCCCCTGCTGTTCCCTCCCTCCCTTCCTCTTCACTCTCTCTATTTCCTACTGCTAACCTCCTTTTTTTCTCATTCATCACCTCCCCTACCCTCTCTTCTCATCTTCTAGGATAATGAGCTACTTGTTAGATGTGGGTTTCCCTTGCTCTGATGAGGGGAGGGTGTCTCTGTATTGGGCAAAGTCTCTTTTCATTACTACGTGGCTCTGTGGCCATCAAACTCTAGGTCTGGGTGAGCTTGGCTGCATCATGCATGAATCAAGAGAGTCACTTTGTCCCTTAAGCCTACAGCTGGCAAATAGGTAGCAATGGTGTCTCATTCCCTCCTTCCATGCCTGGGACAGACATTAATAATCAATCAGAGCATTTTCTTCCACTGAGCCCAGATAAAAGCTCAGAGTCCTTCCCATATAACACCCCAGGAGGCAACTAACCATCTGTCAGAATTAATGCATGAGTTGAAACCTACTTGCCCCCTGGCTGTATTGGCTAGGGTCCTACGATGACAGCATACACAGGTGGTAATGTGGAGAGACTTTTTAATGAAGGAACTCTTCCAAGAGGTGTGTGCAGGGTTAAGGAAACCAATGAAGCAGGGGACAAGCGGTGGTGGGTTACTAGCATTGGGCTGGTTGCAGGGCAGAGACGGTTAATAGAGGAGCCTGGGGGCTAATGGCAGTCTGTCCCTGAAAAGGGACTGCTCCAAGGGGCTTATGGCTGTAGATGGAGAAACACAGCCTTTGCCAAAACTGGGGCCTGAGATGGAGGAAGCAGGACAGGTAGGGCAATAAAGACCCTACCTCTAGTCCCTACCATATGCAGATCTCCTTCCAGAGCCTTCCGTTGACCAAATTCAGCAGGAGGCCAGAGAGCCAGAGAGCCCTGAGGTCTGCAACCCTAGTGGTCAGCACCCCAGAGCACAGAGCAGGCTAAAGAAGGAAGCAGAATGTTAGGAAGCCCAGATAGAAGAACAAAGCCTCCACTCTTCTCTTCCCCAGCAACCTGCATAGACTCGGGGCCCTTCCATCCGGGGAATGGCCCCAGACCTGGCTGCCTCGGAAGAAGGGATGAGGAAAGAGAGCCTGTGGGGGTCCTCAGAAAGCTTGTGGTATGAATGTTGGAACTTTGACCTCCTCCTTCCCGATTTGGCCAGGACCAAATCCAGCTCTCTGCCTGGTTTAAAAAATGAAGTTGCATTGAAATGACCACGCCCCTTCATTTACATATCACCCAGGACTGCTTCTGGGGTGCAAAGGCAGAGCTGAGTAGTTGCAAGGGAAACGCTGTGACCCCAGTGCTTGACCAGCTTCCTATCTGGCCATTTATGGGAAACTTTGTGGACCTCGCCCGAGCACAGCGTGCTGGACCAGCAACAGGAGGAACTCTTCTCTCCTTCTGGACTGAAGAGGGCTGGGGGTAGGTGATTGGGTGTGGGAGATGCCGCAGGCCAGGACAGGAGTGGGGACTTTGGGAGGGCACCTTCGAGGGAGGGAGGCAGCCAGCCCGTGGGCACCCAGCAGGGAAAGCTGAGAGCCGAGAGCCGAGAGCGCAGGTGCCCTCTGATCTCTGCCACTGGGTGATTCCCATGAACTTGGTCCTACCTGGAGGCCAGTAGGTAGAAGGGGTGGAGGATGGGTCTGAAGGGGTGAATGGATGACACCCAGCTTGGGGCACCTTCCTTTGCCCCCGCCTGGCCCCTACTGGCTGGAAGCAAGGCACTTGACTGATATGGGGTCGCTTACAGAACCCACCTCAGAACAGGGTGCCTTGTGGGAGTCGTGACATGACCACTCACGTTCTCAGCACAGAGCCGTGCCCAGATCTTTGTGGGGGCCTGTCATCAGTGGTCTAGCTTTTGTTGCCTCCCTTCCAGGGTCTAAGGGCTGAGATCTCAGGGTTGAGCAGAAGGAGCAGGTTAGCCAACGAGGTCATCCCACTCCTTCCTGTGTGACCTTGAACCCCCTTGCTCCTCAAACTACAACAGACCCAGTGCTGTGACTAACACCCAACAGATACTGACCAAATAGAGCATACCCCCAGCTACCTGAGGATGTACCTTCTTGAACCCACTTCCTGGGATTACCCAACCTAGGTAGGTTCCCCAACCTAGGGGACCTCCAAGCCCCAACCTGGTGGCCCCAGATTGGCCCTTGATTCTCACCACCAGCCTGGGGCTGAGATGGGAGCAGAGCATGGGTGGGAGGGACATCTCGGGGAGGTGGAGGGACTCAGCTTGACCTTTTTGCTGGGTGACCCTGGGCAAGTGCCTTTACCTCTCTGAGTCACTGTTTGCTCTATGGGAGGATGCCAACCACAAGGTGCTGTTGTGGGAATGAACATGATAATGACTTTTTTTTTTTTTTGCCTTGAACTTTTTTTTTTTTTAATCTATAAACATATATTTTTATCCCCAGGGGTACAGGTCTGCGAATCGCCAGGTTTACACACTTCACAGCACTCACCATAGCACATACCCTCCCCAATATCCATAACCCCACCCCCCCTCTCCCAACCCCCTCCCCCCATCAACCCTCAGTTTGTTTTGTGAGATTAAGAGTCACTTATGGTTTGTCTCCCTCCCAATCCCATCTTCTTTCATTTACTCTTCTCCTACCCCCTTAACCCCCCATGTTGCATCTCCTCTCCCTCATATCAGGGAGATCATATGATAGTTGTCTTTCTCCGATTGACTTATTTCGCTAAGCATGATACCCTCTAGTTCCATCCACGTCGTCACAAATGGCAAGATTTCATTTCTTTTGATGGCTGCATAGTATTCCATTGTGTATATATACCACATCTTCTTTATCCATTCGTCTGTAGATGGACATCTAGGTTCTTTCCATAGTTTGGCTATTGTAGACATTGCTGCTATAAACATTCGGGTGCACGTGCCCCTTCGGATCACTACGTTTGTATCTTTAGGGTAAATACCCAGCAGTGCAATTGCTGGGTCATAGGATAGTTCTATTTTCAACATTTTGAGGAACCTCCATGCTGTTTTCCAGAGTGGTTGCACCAGCTTGCATTCCCACCAACAGTGTAGGAGGGTTCCCCTTTCTCCGCATCCTCGCCAGCATCTGTCATTTCCTGACTTGTTAATTTTAGCCATTCGGACTGGTGTGAGGTGATATCTCATGGTGGTTTTGATTTGTATTTCCTTGATGCCGAGTGATGTGGAGCACTTTTTCATGTGTCTGTTGGCCATCTGGATGTCTTCTTTGCAGAAATGTCTGTTCATGTCCTCTGCCCATTTCTTGATTGGATTATTTGTTCTTTGGGTGTTGAGTTTGCTAAGTTCTTTATAGATTTTGGACACTAGCCCTTTATCTGATATGTCATTTGCAAATATCTTCTCCCATTCTGTCAGTTGTCTTTTGGTTTTGTTAACTGTTTCCTTTGCTGTGCAAAAGCTTTTGATACATGATAATGACTTTTAAAATAAATAAATTCAAGTTCCAGTAGGAATTGAAGGGGAACTGGGGGCAATTTGGGTGTAACGATCTATCTCATTGCTAGGCATATAGTAGCTTCTCCCTCAATGCTGGAGAATTATCCTGGGCTGGGTTCTCCAGGCCAGCTTTGACCCATGGAGTCAAAAAATATGAAAAATATGATCGAGGGCAATTACTGGTGATTAAGAACATGCTCAGTATATAGGTGTCCTCCTCTTGTTTTAAGGCTGAGAAAAATGAGGCTTGGAGAATTTCCTGGGTTCCCCCAGGGTAGTGGTGGTGGCAGGACACGAACTTGGGCCATGATAACATGCGGCTATCCCCTGTGCCCCCCCACCGTGGATACAGACAGCACAGGAGGATGTCAGAAATCCACATCACAGTCTTGCTGCCAAGGTCCTCCTCTGTCCCTTCTCAGCCACACTCCTCATCATTACCTGTTCCTGAGCTCCTACATTCATTCAACAAACATTTGCTGAGAGCTAAGTATGTGCCAGGCACTGTCCTAGGCACTGGACCCACATAAGAGTACATAACAGTTGGAAATTCTGGTCCTCATTGGGCCATGTTCTGCAGGGTGAGTCAGAAACTAAACAACAACAAAAAATCTATAGCATGATGGACACTGGTAAATTAGCCATAAATTGCAGTGGTGGGGTGGGGCGGAGGGGGGAGAACAGGATAAAATGATGGGCAATCCTGGGGTAGGGTAGGGGTGCGGTGGGAGGGATGGGAGTTATGCCTTCATTTAAACAGTGAAGGCAGGATCAGTGACAGGATGACTCTGAGCAAAGACTTACCATGTGGAAGGAAAAGCATCTGGAGCCTAGGGAACAGAATGTGCAAAGGTCCTGAGGTGGGAACCTGTGTAGAAGTGCCTGCAAGAGGTCAATGTCACTGCTGGGGAGTAGCAAGAGGCAGAGGCATTAGGGCAGATGGTTGTGGGGGCCACCTGAGCCTCTATAAAGACTTGGGAGTTTGCTCTTTGAGAGAGGGGAAGTCACTGGAGGGCTGACCTCTGTGTTAGGACTGGACATTTAGGGGGTGAGAGGGAAAGCCTTGAGGGCCTCCTGGGGCCCCTCAGATCTAGCATGCATTCATGAAAAACTGTGTCAAGCTGTCCCTGGCTTTGGGGATCACCTTTCCTTTTCCCCAGCCTCCCCCACTCCTAAGGGGTGACTGAAGACGTTATACCATGGCTTCTGAGCTCCTGGGGCTTCCTCATCATTTTAAACGGCAGCTGATGGGGCAGGTGTGAGTTTTAGGCCTGGAAGGGAACGTGGTGATAAGAACACTTACTTAAATTAAGGCTTGACAAAGCCTCCCCAGTGGCATTGGCTCCTGGCCCTGGGTCACTGGGACTGGCCTGGTGCCTCCGAGGGGCCAGACGTGGGTAGTGATGGCCCCACGCGGAGCTCCCTCTTGTTGTCCCCCTGTGCTGTGGAACCTCTGGGCAGGCCAGCAGCCCTGGGCTGAGGACAGCTCACACTGACAGCCAGGATTCTCCCTGGAGCCTTGAAGCTGAGGGTGATCCTTGGGAAGCAGCCACTGGGCTGGCCAGGCCTGGGCAGGATGGGAAGGGGAGGGGACAGTGGACAGGGTATCTACCTTACGTCAGGGCTATTCATAACCTGGGCTCTACTTCCCAGGCACGTGGCAGAGTGGACTCTGGCTGTGAGTCACTTGGGGGCCTCCCTAGGGTCCCCCCACCCCCACAGGGATCTCACCTTATTGTGCACTCTCCAGCTTCCTCTGTCTCTGCGAGCCGGGGAGTCCATACAGTGGGGAGTTTTTTCTCAAGGCAAAGACTTGGCTCTTTGCACTGGGACATGTTCCCAGGGTCTCCTCGTTGGTTCATAACCTCATTAGAGCTGAAATGTCCCTTCTTGGATCTTTGGATCTTGAGATTTCCTCTCGCCCAGGCCCCACAGGGGTGTGTGTGTGTGTGTGTGTGTGAGGGTCTCAGCCAGTCCTGTGCTGGTAAACATTTGATGGGCGGCTCCTGGAACCAAAGCCCTGATCTGACGCATTTGCCAGTTTCTGGGACTTAAACCCTCCCAGAGCCAACTTCTTAGCGGTTAAGGTGACGTCACAGAATGTGGAGTTGGAAAGAAGTGGCCTTAGCGGGCTCCCGGGAAATGGTAGGAGCTGGTGGGAGCTGCCTCCAGCCCAACCCGTCCGGCCCCCCAGGTCTGCCCCTCCAGCTTCCAAGATAAGCAGTGGGCGGGATCACCTTGAACTCTGTGCAAAGCCATCGTACAGATAAGTCGCTGAAAGTGGCTACTTGAAGGCCAGCCAGGGCTTTGGAAACTCTGGGATGATGAGAAGGGGGGACATCTTCCAGCATGGGGCTGGGAGGGGTCGGGGAGGGACACCACTCCAAAGGCAAGCCCAGCACGAAGTGAGAATAGTCAGAAGGAGGAGGAGGAGAAGACCCCCATCCCTTCGTTCATGACCACTTCCACCAAGATCTTGGCATATTTCCTCCTGCTCCTCGCTTTCCGTGGAGTGTCTTGGGTTTTGCCCGTTTTGGACGGTTTCGTGCGCATGATGTTGGGCTCTGCCTTCTGATCTCCATCCGACGATGTGAGAACCTTCCAGGGTTTCCGTGTATGCTTCCCGAACAAGCCTTACACGCTGCAGGCAGGGTGGCCCACCGGGCAACTGCTTGGGAAAACAACCTGGCGGGTCCTTAAAAAGAGTCAAACACAACGTGACCCACCCACAGCTTAGCAATGCCACGCCATGCCCGGTGATCTCCTTAAGAGAAATGAAAGCCTATGGCACACGAGGTTTATGGGACTGCTCATGGCAGTGCTATTTGTCATGACCCCATAAACAAGATGCAAGCTATGTGCACAATGGAATGCCAGTTAGCAACAGAGAGGAGTAAAGTGCTCTGATACACAGGCACGCGGATGAGCCCCAAATGTGGTCTGCAGGGGGGCCTGGGTGGCTCAGTTGTTAAGCATCTGCCTTTGGCTCAGGTCATGATCCCAGGATCCTGGAATCGAGCCCTGAATGGGGATCTCTGCTCGGTGGGGAGCCTGCTTCTCCCTCTCCCACTCCCCCTGCTTGTGTTCGCTCTCTCACTGTCTCTCTCTGTCAAATAAATACATAAGATCTTAAAAAAAAAAAAAAAAAAGACGATCTGCACAGTGGGAGAAGCCAGACACAAAGAAGACTGCAGATGCTCAGATCCCATTTATAGCCAATGTCCAGAAAAGGGCAATTGATAACAACGGACAGAGATTTTGGGGTAGCCCTGCACTAAGGGAGGGTACAGCTATAGTGGCTGCAAATGGTCTGGAAGGGTCTCCTTGGGGTAATGGGATTGTGGTCTCGGCTGCAAAACTCTGTAAGCTCATCAAAGATGGGCACACTGTGGGGTGCCTGGGTGGCTCAGTGGGTTAAGCCGCTGCCTTCGGCTCAGGTCATGATCTCGGGGTCCTGGGATCGAGTCCCGCATCGGGCTCTCTGCTCAGCAGGGAGCCTGCTTCCCTTCCTCTCTCTCTCTGCCTACCTCTCTGCCTACTTGTGATCTCTCTCTGTCAAATTAAAAAGAAAAAAATCTTAAAAAAAAAAAAAGATGGGCACACTGTATGCTTACGAATGAGCGGATCGTAACGGCTGACCTTAGAAATGACTGTTCCATGGAGCTGTTGCAAAATGTTTCCTATGTACCCTTCTCAATGGATTCGCCACATTCCTTCAAGTTAGATGGGCTGGGATTTATTTGGCCTTCTCTAGTTAGTGCATGCCGGGGTCGTGTCTCTGGTTTGGGTGTTATGAGGGACCCAGGGATGAAAGTTTCCACTTTAGGATCCCTTCCTCAAACTTGTTTTCCAGAAGAGGACTTTCTATGTCAAAAGTTATGAACATTTACTCTTCTCCTACCCCCTTAAAGTGACTCTTAATCTCACAAAACAAACTGAGGGTTGATGGGGGGAGGGGGGTTAGAAGGGGGGGTGAAGTTATGGACATTGGGGAGGGTATGTGCTATGGTGAGTGCTGTGAAGTGTGTAAACCTGGTGATTCACAGACCTGTACCCCTGGGGATAAAAATATATGTTTATAAAAAATAAAATTAAAAAAAAAGTTATGAACATTTATCAAGACTCTCAATATGATGCTGGGGGTGTGTGGGCGGGGGTTGAGTTGGGGGATTCTTTTCTATTTTGGGGGTACACTGGGAATGTTGACAATAAATGAGCTCCCTTTGTAAAAAAAAAAATGCTCTCGGTATGATGCTAACCATGCTAAATTGTTTCCCCCCAAAGCATGGGGCCAATTGATAGTTAGGGCGCCTGTCTTTTCCTAATGCTTATGGTCGGACTGTGACACCACCTGCTTCCTCACAAAAGAGAAACACGCTATTCTATGGTATCAAAGTTAGGACAGTGGTTCTCCTCTGGGGGACAGTAACTTAAGAAGGGGCATGAGGCAAGGTGAGGGGGACTGGAATGTTTTATTTTTAATTATTTTTTTTTCTTTTAGAGAGAGAGTGCCTTTGAGCAGAGGTGAAGGGTGGAGTGGGGAGGGAGGGGCGGAGGAGAGGGAGAGAGAGAATCTCAAGCAGACACCCCCTCTTGCCGAGCACAGTGTAGGGCTCGATCTCACGAGCCGTGAGATCATGACTTAATCCAAACCTGGAGTCGGGACGCTTAACTGACTGAGCCAGCCAGGCACCCCTGTTCTGTTCATTTTTGAATTGAGATGGGATTGCCTTCCAGGGGATTAATTGTACTGGTGGGTGAATTTTTACGTGGGATGCACTCATGGGGCCCCCTCCCAGATCAAGATAAAGAACACTTCCATCCCCCCAGGACATTCCCTTGTGTCCCCTTCCAGGCCAAAGCTAATGACTCCTCTGACCCTCATCACCATAGATTAGATCGGCCCGATCTTATAAATAAAATGATAGTTTTTATTCTCCATCAGGATATTGGTTACATAGATATGGTCTTTGGGTAAGAGCCGCTTAGCTGTATACTTCTGTATTTTCTGACATATATTATGTCTCAATGACAAGTCAAAGTGTGGGATCAAGAGGAAAAGGATTTGGGGGCGCTGTCCACTTAGCCGCTGGCAACTTCCATGGTGACTGGCGTCCTCCCAGTGGGCTGTGCCCAGCTGTGTGACCTTGGTTCGTGGCGCTGGGAGGTGGGGTGGGAGGAGGGCTGTGTCCAAGAGCTAACCTGTATCTCTCTTCTGTCCCCCACCCTCACCTGTGTCTCCGTCTGTCTCATGTGCTGTGTGTGTGTCCATAAAGCCACATTTTGTGCTGTCCGGCCGAGAGCTCCGTGTCATCCCATCTCAGCCCTGACATCGCCTCAGCATGGCCATCTCGTCACGCCTCGCCCTGTGGGAGCAGAAGGAAAGTAACGTTCAGGGCTCAGGCAACAGCCATGGGGCTGACTGCCCAGTCAGAGGACAAGTCAGAGCATGGGTGGCTCAGGCTGTCCCCTCCCACGTCAGTGGGGAAGCTGGCATCCAGCCCCTCCCTGTGACATGATCCAGGCACCCCCCTCCATTCCCCTTGGCCACCTCTAGTTAGCCATGGCTTCTCCAACCCAGTTCATGAACTCCTTGAACTCCTCCCATGACTGCCCAGTCTCTTCCGGTTCTTCAGTAGGCGGGCGGGGAATGAGGGTAGACCAGCTGTCCTGTCTGGATCATCATGGTGGCTTCCACGAGCACTGAGCTTGTGTGGGCGGCGGGGGGAAGACAGAGATGTTGGCTGCCAGACTTCTGCCGTGGGGATGAGCTTCTGTGGTCCCTACCTCCTGTCACCATGGAGAACTGGAAACGGGCCCTTCTTTCCCGTTATTCTTTTCCCCTTCGTCTCTTCTCACAAGATACCACAAAGGGCTGTCTCTTTCTCTGATGCCTGCCATCTCCCTCACCGCGCATCCTGTACAATTTGATGCATTGGAGCCTGAGGGGTGGGCTGGTGGAGAAGTTCTCTCTGGCTGCCTCCTGATTGCCTTTGCCCCTCCCAGACTGCTCTGGGTGCAGTGTCAAGAACAGCGCGGCAGGAAGCAGAGGCTGACACCCGCTGAGGGTGCCTTGAGCTTCACTCTGTCTAATGACATGGCTTTCAGTTCCTGTTGAAGGGAGAGGCGTGGAGTCCATGGGAGCCCAGCCTCGCATGTTCCCTGCTTCTCTCTCCCTGGGCAGAGGTCTGCATCAACCAGCCTCAACCCCTAGCCTCTGCTTTGTCTCCTGGTCTTTCCTGTCCCCTCAAGAGTCCCCTTCCTATTAGGCGGCTGCAGAGACCAAGTCTTTGCCAGCCACATAGGAGGACCTTGATAAGGACCTTATTTTAATCAGTGTGTGGCTCTACCACGGAGGGCCCTGCAGATTTTTTGCCCCCTCCTGGGTGGTCACAGTGATGCCAGTTAAAGATACAGCCCGGTTGGCAGGAGCAGGCCCCATTGTCTCAGTCCCTATGTTGTTGCAGTCCATGCAGGAGACTCAGCGACATGCCAACTCCAGCCAGCTTGGGCTGAGGCTATGTTTCTGGTGTAAAATGCCAGCATCCAGCCTGCCAGCTTTAGGAGCCAGTGCTGGGGAGCCCCTGGCTGTCTGGATCCTGGTGTAAGGACCCTTAAGAAGCCACAGCCCTGGGTCAGGAATGGTTATAAACCATTCCTTACCCTCCCACCTTCCTGGTGTGCCGTAGGTGATCAGTCTGGTATTTTAACTGCAAGCTGAGGTGGGGAATGTGCCTGGTTTCCTGGGGTCCATCCCCTTTCAGACAATGGAAAAGTTCCTTACAGACCGGGTCCTCCCTGAGTCTGTTCCAAGACAAGGAAGGGAACTGATGGGCCGAACTCACATAATGAGGAAATTCGGTCTGGGCAGAAATTACAAGGACAAGGTGGCCTCTGCTGCTCATGCGTTCCATTTCCATGCGCTGTCTCAAGGCATCCCAGAACCATGCCCAACCTCATCTGCTTCATACACATGCTTGGTCATGTATGTCCCCCTTGGCTCCCTCCTGGGCTCCACCGCCAACTTCTCAAAGGTCTGCTTGCTCCCACTGGTTCACTCACTGAGCTTTTCCCTTCTTTGCTTCTGCAAACACAGATTCGGGAGGAGGACAAGAGCCCTCCACCGTCTTCGCCCCCTCCCCTTTTTTCTGTCATCCCAGGGGGTTTCATTAAGCAACTGGTCCGGGAGACTGAGAAAGAGTCCAAGGAAGCAAGGCTGAGGAAAGAGGCAGCACTCGCCTCTCCAGAACAAGAGGTAAGTGCCCCCCACCCTGGGGAAGGGGACTGGGTGCCAGGGGATGCCAGTCAACCCCCACTGTCCTGTCCTATGAGCCTCCCAAGTCAGCCACCATCTTGCCTTCGCTTCTGTTCTCCCCACTTGGAGGAATGTCCTTTCTTCAGGTGATCTACTGAACTCCTATGCTTCCTTCAAAACCCAGCTCAAATAGTACTTCTCTGGAAAGCTCTGCTATTGCCTTCCTTCCTCCGATTCCCACAGCACCCTCTGAGTCTGCCTTAATTGTGGTTGGCATGGTGACATATATGGAGCCCCTCCTGTAGAATTTGGCCTAGAGGGGAGCTCAACGAATGGTTGTTTAAAGACTGAATGAAGGCTATGAGCTGATGTGCAATTGTGGGGATCTTTTTACTCCTACTTTTGCAGAAAGAGGAAGCTTGATGTTAGCTAAGGACGTGGAGTTGGCTTACTTTACATGGAAAAGATCCTGAGTGACTGGTTATGTTCAGTTGTTGGTTATAGGTGTATTGGTTGTTATAATACGGAAACCTCTCCATAGCAGGGGGCAAACAGGCACGACCCCAGCTGTGCCACCCAGCGCCCTCCAGCTGCCCCTCCCCTGAGTCACTCGGAAGGGCCACATGCCAATCATTAGAGGGTTAATGCTTGGCACAAGTAGGGACCTCGTACTCAGCTGCAGCTGGCATCATTTTTGATTGGTCTGTGTCTGCTAAATCCCCTAATTGTTCTGAATAGTGCTGCAGAACGGAAGCTGTCGTAGGATAAGATACAGCCCCTGTACTTTAAGGACTTGCAAGTTCAACCCTGATGGTAGCCAGTGCAGCCTCCCTCCCTTCTCTCCCTAGCCAGGGAACCCCGGGCAGGATGATGAGGCTGGACACCAGGCAGGTGGGCTTGGGTATATTACTGTCGGACAGACAGGGCATCTCCTCCTGTCTCTCCAGCACCCCCTTGGGATGGAGCAAATACTGCAATGATTAGGCTGAGCATTCTGGTGGCCCTGGGGGCTGGAGTTGGCTTGTGCCCAGTGACCAGCCTGGCTTTGCCTCCCACCCCTGTTCAGCTGTTGTGAGCCTGTCCAGCCCCCCACATGCCCGCACCTGTCAGATTACAATGGCTTCCCTGCCTCCAAGAGGCTCTCCAGCAGCTGAACGGCAGCAACTGTGGAAATATCCCTACCAAGGCTTCTGGGGGCAGCTTACAGGGAGGATGGGCTCTGTCCCCACCCTGCCTGAGCCGGGCACATGTGGGGCCAAAGTCAACCTCCAGAGACTGTGGTTAGGTCGTGAGCGTGTGCTGTTTACTACGAGATGGGGTTCACTTTGCCGCTCACGGGCTCCCTTGAGCTCCTCTGCACAATGGGGTAGATAGGATTACACCCACTTCTCAGAGGCGGGGACTGAGGTTTAGAGAGGTCAAGCAACTTGCTCAAGGTCATGAGGCCAGACAGAGGCTGAGCCAGGACAGGAGTCTATGTGTTCTCTGCTCGGGCAAGCTGCCTCGGGAAGGGCCAATCTAGGGAGCAAGGTGGCTAGTGTGGCCACAGAGGCCTGGGTAGGCAAGTGTCCCACAAGGCTGCAGGCCGTGCTCATGTCAAGGGGCACAAGTGAAGAAGCAGAGCTGAGCATAGGATGGGGACAAACTGTCACTCCAGGACCGAGCCAGAGACTCAGAGCCAGGACACAGAACGGACAAGCCTCAGACCACAGCAGGTGTCTGGACCGTGGGCCAAGACGTTCCTGGGGCTGGAGCTCATGTGTCTGCGTGGCTGTGAGCCCTGACTGGCTTTTGCCAATTTAATTTTCTTGTCCTAAGCGGTAGCTAACTGGATTCTCTCCTTACCCTAGCAGACCTGGTGCCCCACCCGGCACAAGGTCCTCATGTAATCCTTGCAAGGAGCCATCAGACTCTGTCCCCAGTTTGCAGGGAGGTTGAACGAAGCTGAGAGAGCCGACTTGGTCTTCTGAAAGCCAGGCAGCCAGGGAGAGACGGAAGAGGCTGGGACCACCCCGAGGCAGAAAGAGACCCATAGTGAATGTTGGGAGAGCTGGGTTCTAGGTCCCACCACCCTGTGGGGTCGAGGCCTTGCTTTGCTCATCTGTAAAATGGACGTGTGTGAGTTGCCTCTTGGCCTCAGTGATTCTGGGGGCACCACCTTCCCTGCAGAGCGGACTGGAGGGTTGGGTAACTAACAAAATCCAAAGGAGGAGAGTCCATGGGTGGGATTGAGGAAGGGTAGGGTTGCTTATCTTGTTTGGCCCAAATTCTGCAGGTCAGCAAGGAGCTAAGTGTGGTTGTGGCTTCTCTCTCCTAGACCCCAGAAATTTCCACTAGCCAACCCAAGAGCAGGTCCAACAGTGGCACCAAATCCGGAAACCAGCAAATTAGCCAAGGCAACCAGTCAAGCTCTCCGCAGAACTCCAACATTCCGGCCAAGGAGACCGAGGGGGTCAGCCCCACAGACCCCGTGCCAATGACCAGCATCAATGGCGAGAAGCCTCAGGAATCTGGCACCGGGGGGACACCGGCCAAAAAACCCCTGCCCTTCAAGAGAGGTGTGCGGAGGGGTGACGTGCTGCTGATGGTGGCCAAGCTGGACCCAGACTCAGCCAAGCCAGAGCAGCGGACCCAGCCCCCTGATGCTCCCACCTGCAAGACCGCACCCCCGGCCACAGACCCTGGAGGGGAAAAAAAGGGAGGGACTCCTGGGACTCCTCGTGGTCCCCAGGATGGCACTAAGGACGCAGCCCCAAAGGCTGAGAAGACTCAGACTGAGGGTATTGGGGACCCAGGAAAGGTGCTACCAACTAAACAAAGTGCAGGGAAGAAAGGTGGCGGGGCCCCCCAGACCAAAGGGCTGAAAGGGGGTGAGGTCCAGGGGAGAGAGGGGCCATGCGAAGGGGAGAGGCAGGAGACAGCAGAGAAAGGGGGAGGGGACCCCCCAAACAAGATGGCAAAGGGAAATCTCTCCAAGGAGCAGGGTGAAGGGAAGGGGGCTGGAGCCCAAATCCAGGTGAGAAAGTGGGGAGTTTCCCTGGGCAGAAGGAGCAAGTGGGACGGTTCCCAGAGTAAGAAGGACAAAGAAGGTATGCTCCCAAGAAAGTCAGAGAAGACAGAGGAACCACAGAGCAAGGAGAACAAAGTGAGCCAACGGCAGGGGCTGTCAGGGAAGGTGGGGGAAGCTCCTGGAAAGGTAGAGAAAGTGGGGGAGTCTCAGAGTGTGCCTGGGAAGGCAGTGGAGCCCCAGGCTAAGGTAGTCAAGAAAGGGCAACCTCAGGGTGAGTCTGGAGAGGCAGGTAAAGCTGGGGGGAAAACAGAGAAGGGTCGTACAGCCCCCGAGGAGGTGGGTGCAGGCAGAGAGACCCCAGTGCCTGCTGGGAAGGAGGGCCAGCCGGAAAGCAGAGGGCAGAAAGCTGGGGAGTCCTGTGTGGGAGCAGACGATGGGGCCGAGGCCCTGGAGACGGAGCCGGAAGGACCCAGACTCTCTGCTCCGGAGGGCCAGGCAGAAAGGCCTCAGACTCAGAAGGAGAGTGAAGAGGGGCCAGACCGGCCAGAGGGGAGCAAAGACTCGGATCAGGTGAGGGACTGCAGCCCCGGCGGGTGGGGCGGGGCAAGAGGGGCCCTCCAGAGAGAGAGGGATGGGAAAGACCTGCCCCTGGGGGTGAATATGGCAGGTTAAGAGATGGACAGGGAATTGGAGAGGGACGACCCACTCAAGAAGAGGGCATAGCACTTCCTCTTCGATACGCTTCGATATGCTGGGGTCTGGAGGCCCCCATTATCCCTGTCCTGGAGGAAGCATGAAGGCGGTCCCAAGGGTGGGAGATGTCCACTCATGGTGTCACATGGTATTTCTCAAACTTGGGGTTGTGCAAATTGTAGAGTGCTCAAAATGCAGATTCCTGGGCCGTGCCTCAGAGCCTCCATTCAAAAGGCCAGGGATAGGGCCAGTGCATTTCCCTGCAAATAAACAGCCCCCTCCTTGCTCTCCCTTGGGGAAATTCTGATTTCAGTGGTCCCAGATCACACAGTGAGAAACTCCCATGTAAAAGGTTCTCTGCTGACTCGGTGTTGGGGGGTGGGGCGGGCAGTGTCCTCTTGGTCTGATTTATGTGATCTTTGCTCTCAGGCTCCCGAGGACAGATGGTATGAGGCAGAGAAAGTCTGGCTGGTTCAGAAGGATGGATTTACTCTTGGTAATCAGGGGTATTAGCACCTAAGTAGGGGAGGGTCTAAGTATTTTCTTCTCACGTCCCCTTCACTGCTAGTCATATTTGCTAAATCACAGTTTGCGGGGAGGGTGGGTGCAGGAAGGGAGGGGCAAGTATAGGATAGGAGTCTGTGGCTTTTGGATTGGGAAGAGTTGAGTGTCATTTGACCCACGCAGCTGATCGTTCCAAAGGCAATTGCCCCTCGGGAATTCATTATTTAACGGAGTCACTAATGCCCTGAGCATTGTTTGTCTCCTCTAGGGTTCCTTGAGGCAATGAGGCATAGTGCAAATGGCCAAAGAGATTTCCCCTCACGAGCCCACTTTTGTCAATTTGTTGTGACCACACTCTACTGAGAAGCAATTATGCGTCCCCGTCAGAACACAGCTGTGCAGAGTGATTGATTAGTGATGTCTGCCATGGACCCTGGAATGGGAAGTGGCAGCCCGTATGGCATTGTCTCCCCTCCCAAGTCTAGATACAAGATGGGTCAGTGCACCTCAGTATCAGGATGTCTACCCTGAGCCTGGCACTGAGCCAGATGATGAAAGCCCAAGTGACCCAGACTCAGCTTCTGTCCTCAAAAGGTTCAGGGTCATAATTTGATCCTTCTATAAGCTCTGTGGTCTGACCATTCGGCTTAGAGCCTTTCTCTCTCTCTCTCTCTCTCTGGGCTGTCACCAGGAACTGTGCTGAAGCCAGATGAGGGAACAGCTGACCTGCCGGCAGGAAGGGTACGACTTCTCATCGATGCTGACAAAACCATCACCGAGGTGGACGAGGAGCATGTTCATAGGGTGAGCCCTACATCCCCCTCCCCGCCTGTTCCACACCTTCTTTCCCCAGCCCTGCAAGAGAGGTCCTGTAACTGACTGCACATGCTGGAGGGAGTGGTAAGGAAAACCATCATTGACCTCTGTTGCTCTCCTCCCAGTATATTGTCATGGGGTCATTGCTCTATCCCAGTGTTCTCTTAGCGAGGACACAAGAACAGACATGTGTGTCAGAACTGGGAGTTCTGCTTGATACAAGAAAGTGCTTGCTTTCGTTTTATGGACATTGCAAATCGTACTACAATGCATGTTTCCCTTTTCACCCTGGCTGCCAGGGAACTCAGAGCCAAATGTGCAGCTATAGCTTAGGTTTCAATGGCCTACTATTTGGGGGTATTAACTTCTCTTTTGGTTGAGAAGCCCAACTACATTTCGTATAATTTTTGTAATACACCATAAATCTTTTTGAGATTTAGAGTCTAATGATGGGGAAAAAGGGTCCTGTCCTAGTCCTCTTCCACCTCTCAAGAAGATGTTTCTTCCAGCAGCTCCTTCTGGGTCTCATTCATTATTCCTCCTTTTCTGCCCTCTGCCGGCCCCAGGACCTCTACTCCTGCTGGTATTTACAATTTGTAGTGGGCCCGTGTCCGCTGACCTGCAAGGAGCCCAGGCTTAACCCAAACTCCAGAGCACTGGGCCCAGAAAACTCTCTGAAGCTGGAAAGAATAGTAGGAAGGCTTTTAGAATGGCTGCCCCAAGGAGAAGCTATAGTCATCCCTTGCTTCCGGAAGAATTTGGGCATATTTCCAAAGGATCAATGCGTGATGGGCTATCAGAGAAATGGGGCTGTTTGGCCACTGGCCTTCATCCCCGAGTCTCACAGAGCACCTGCAGGACTCCCTGGCAAGACCCAGAGAAGGAGTAATAGGCACGCACACTTGCTTTCTCTGGAACAACCCCCTTCTTGTGGTGTTTGAGACACGGGAGGCTGTCCTAATCTTGCTGGCTCTCTTTGGAGCCTCTCCCCTCCCTGGGCAGTGATGGCAGGGTTGTCCTTATTTCATTTGTATGGTTCTGTTTCTCTCTCTCCAGAGTCCTCACTTTCTGTCCTGGTCTGAGGGAAACAGCTCTCCAGGGAGAGGGTCACTGGGACCGTGTGTGCGTGCGAGCGTGCATGTGTGCGTGTGTGTGTGCGTGCGTGTGTGTGTGTAGGGGTGATGGCAGTAGTATGGAGGCCCACAGGACACTTTGCGTGATGCTTCACAGGCCAACCCCCCTGAGCTGGACCAGGCTGAGGACCTGGCCTCCCTGGTCAGTATCAATGAATCGAGTGTCCTGAACACACTTCTCCACCGCTACCGGGCGCAGCTGCCCCACACCTTCAAGGGGCCAGACCTGATCGTCCTCCAGTCCCCAGGGTCCCCAGCGCCCTCTGCAGGCAAGGTAAGCAGGACCATGGGGACACGGGCAAGGCAAGGGCGCCTGACGGGTGGGGTGGTGTCCCCTCTGCATCTCAGGGGAGAGGAGGGGGCAGCTGGAGCCCCCTGCAAACCTGTCTGTGAGTCTCATCCTGCCAGATATAGAAGATCTGGGGCATTGTGGGCATCGTGGGCACCAAGGACCACCTGAGCCCCCCTCCGGAGAGGGGAATGATGGATGAATCAGGGTTGGAAACAAACAGGGGCATTAAAGACTATAATCATGACAGAAATATTGAACGAATATCAGCTCTGGGCCAGATGCTACTTCAAGTACCTTTTCAGACTATCTCAGCTAATACTCACACATCCCTGAAAAGATAGGACCTTTACCTGCTGCCTGTTGCAGACGAGATAGATCTGCGGGGCCAGCCCTCCAGTTCTGCAAGGGGGAGAGCTGGGGGTGAAACCCAGGCCGCCAGTATTTTTGCGCCTCAAACCCCATACTGCACATTCGAGAATTCCAGACACCCACATAAATCGGGAACCAGAAGCCCCGATTGATTCTGCTTTTCCTTTTTTTTTCCTCCCTGCAAAGTGGAGAAATGGCCGGTTTTTGGCAGACTGTCCCAGAAAATGCAATCTCTCAGCGCCCCCTTGTGGCGATGTCTGCAGCCACACCCTGGCCACCTGAGCCAGATAGCCTCCTGGTTCCCCAGGCTGCTGAGATACTGAGGGAGAGTCTCTTCCATGCAGGGCATGGGGGGACAAAAGCAGGGAGGAAGACAGATAGACTGTCCTTGTGGTGCTTCCGTTCTGGAAGGGGAAGACAGGCCCCCATTGACAAAGACAATGGTGGGTAGAGCAGCTGATTGTTGGGGAGAGAGTGGGGAGGCCGGGACCAGCGGGGACTGATCACAGCAGGTCTTCCACATGGCTGTAAGGATTCTGGCTTTTCCCCTGAGCATGATGCCAGCTTCTGGGGGAGGGGGTCTTCAGCAGAGGTGGGAGACGGTCTTCCGTGCTGATGGAAATGGGATCTAGTGCAGGCAGGACACCTGCTGGAGGTCTTACTTGGGCACCGTGGCGAGGACTTCGTGATTAGGGAAAGCATGAGCCTCTAGCACAGCTTCTAATGCCCCCTGAGTGCCTTGGAATGATCACGACCTTTCTTCGGCCTTGTTGTTCTCTCGTCTGTTAACTGGGGATGAAAAGCTACATCTTGGGGGGCCAAGGGACAAATCTATCCATAGCCCCTGAATGATGCTAAATTCCATTAAAAAAAAGGGCTAGTGGTTCTGAATCCCCCTTCAAGACCCCTCTTCTCCAGGACACACCACACCACCCCATCACGTGCTCCCCAGCCCCGCTGTCTGGGGGCCTGTGCACCCTCCCCTCCCTTGCTGTGAGGGCTATGCTTCCGCTTGTGCAGCCTCAGGCCTCCGAGCCTCCCAAGAAGCTGCATGGTTCCTCTTGCTCCTTGGAAGCCTCTGGGAGATTTTGTACAGACCCCTACAGTGAGCCAGATTCTCGCTGACTGTTCTGGACTGAGGCATTCTTTACAGAATCTGGGCTGAGAAGCCGAAAGTGCAGGCTTTGGGAATATGCCTTGTAAGGAGTTAGGTGATGCTCCAGGCCCCTGTTACTCTGGGATGGGGATGGGACCCCCTCAAAGGTCCAGATTCCCAAACCCAAACCTGAAACCCCCTTCTACACTTTGGCTGAGTCACATGTGGTTCCTCCAATGGCCACCAGGTGGGAGCAGTGACCTGTGGTGAGCCTGGGCCTGGGGCCACCCCCAAGATGGGCTGGGCGGGCACTGGGGCTACGCTGGCGGGGAGGGCTCTCTCACTGGGGATGGCTGGGAGTTGAGTGTGTGCCTGGGGGCGCAGGGTGCGTGGGTGTGAGCATGGGTGTGAATGTGTGCAGTGTAGACGGGTACAGCTCTGTGTAACTGTGGCCTCTGCCACGGTTGGATGTGTGTGCCCGTGAGCATGCCTATGTGCCAACATGAAAGGCACGTGTGCATATGCATACCTGTTTATGCACAGAGGGGCCTGGATTAGGAGGATCCTCCCCTTCTAGCCCCCCGCCCGCCCCCGAGGGGGCTGACAGGTGGGATAGCCTGTTCCCTGAACTTCAGCGTTTCCAGAGTGGGAGGCAGCGTTGGGATTCAGATCCTAGAACCTTCTGCCTGCGGCATGCCTAAAGGCCCACCTGAAGGCCAGCCTGAAGGCCATGTCCAGCCAGTGTGGGGGCGTGTCCCACCTTTGCCAGCTCTGGGGATCCTGCTGGGCCCTGTTTTTTGTGTCAGGACAGGGACTCATTATTGTGTCTGGGTGTCTTGGGGAGGGGAGGCCAGCCGACGACTGGGGCGGCCCTCAGCCCCAGGCCAAAGGTCTAGGTGAAGGGAAGAGCCGCCATGTGGGGGTTTGAGCCCCTGGCCCTGCTAAGGCAGTGGAGAGGGTAGATGGGGTGTCGCTGGGCCCCGTATTCACCTACTTGTCATGCCAAGCTTTGGATGTCCTCCTCCAGCCGGGCCCACTGCCCTGCCCATTTTGGATGTGTGTGCCCTTTCCACATGCCCTTTCCACTGACCACTCTGCCTCCTGTCAGCCTCTTGCTTTCCACCCAAAGGCCACACTAAGCAGACTTTGCCAAATGCTCCAGTCTCTGGTTTCCCCTTACTTGCCCCACCCTTACTCCCCAGAACATTTGGCATAGCCACGCCCCCCTCCTCCTGCAGACCCTCCCTTCCTGAGCTCAGGTCTCCCCTGTCCTGGTTTTCCTTCTGTCCTGCCGGCCCTCCTCCTCAGCCTCCTTCACGGCTGGTCTCCCTGACCTCCCCAAGACCCGGTGCCTGTCCCACACCTCTTGTCTCCTCCCCTCTTGTCTCCTCCTCTTTATTTATTTATTTTTTAAAAGATTTTATTAATTTATTTGACAGAGAGAGAGAGATCACAAGTAGGCAGAGAGGCAGACAGAGAGAGAGGAAGGGAAGCAGGCTCCCCGCTAAGCAGAGAGCCCGATGCAGGGCTCTATCCCAGGACCCTGAGATCATGACCTGAGCCGAAGGCAGAGGTTTAACCCACTGAGCCACCCAGGCGCCCTGTCTCCTCCTCTTTAAACACCCACTTCCTTGGTGATCTCATTCAGGCTCATGGCTTTACAATGTCTCCCATGAGATCTAGTTTAATTCTTTGTTTTCTTTATCATCTGGCTCTTCCCAGCAGAAAGCAAGCTCCATGGGGCAGGGTTGTTTTGTTTTAAGTCAGATTCATTAACGTATAATTTACATACGGTTTGGTTCAGCCTTTCCAGCCTACAGACCTGTAAGTTTCATCCACACACGGGTAGTTGGGTAACCAACTGCACCATCAATTACAGGGCCGTTCCTAGTCCTCTGGTCCCTGTATAGTCACCCTCCATTCCCATGTCCTGCCCTTGGAAGCCACTGATCTGGGTTTTTTTTTTTTCTGTCCCTAGAGTTGGGCCTTTTCTGAAAAGTCATGTCATTGGAATGGTGCAGCCAGTCACCTTTGAATTGGCTTCTTCTACGTCCCACGATGCATTTCATGTTCACCCATGTCACTGCAGCCACTGGCCCGTGGTTCTTATATGGCGTGTGTGCCCTGGCCTATCCACTCACTGGGTGACCAGCTGTCCTGATTTCCCCAGGATGGAGGGGCTTTCTGGAACAGGGACTTTCAGTGCTCAAACGGCCATGGCTGCTTACGTTCTTTCCCTCGTTAAATGGCAATTTTTGTCAATGGTTGTTCCTAATTTCCAGTGATTTTGAATGTATGTCCAATAAAACCGGTGCCATTGAAGGTTTTTGGTGAACACACACAGTTATTTCTCTAGGGTAAATACTTAAGAACGGGATTGCCGGGTTGGATGCTGAGCATACATCTCACTCTTTTTCAGAGTGACCGTGTCATTTTAGCCTTCTTACTAGCATTGTATGAGAAGTCCAGTCGCTTTGTATCTTCGCCAGAACTTGGTAGTGAGTGTTAAAAATTAGTTTTTTAATTTTTTAGGCATTCTAATAGGTATATAATGGTATCTTTTCATGGTTGGTTGGGCTTTCCTTTCCACGATTTGTATAGTGCTGTGCCCCCCAGTGCCTGGAACAGTGTCTCACATGTAGTAGACACTCAGTAATTTTTTTTAATTGAATGAAAAGTAAATGAATGGCTGAGTGGATGGCTGAATGGAGTGAAGGATCTAAGGTATTACCTAAAACTGTTATGGCAAATACATGGTATACATAGCACTAGCTACCCCATGCCTCGTTCTGTTTCCATGGCAGACATTACTAATCAATCTTGCCATTTTATCAAGCTGCCTCATTCCGGGCAAGTACTATCCAATAATGAGTTAACACAAGCCTCTGGGGAGCAAGAGAGGAGATCCAGACTTGGAGTGGGCTCAAAGGCTGCTGAAGGACTCACAGTGGGTCAGGGCAAGACTAGACCCCAAGGCTGGGCTTTTGCTGGTTACCTTAAAGACTCCTCTGAAAAGGCTGGGGTAGGATGACAGGACACGAATCTGGGCTCAAGGCTGGGGTGGGACACCTCTTGGAATGCTCCCTCGGCACTGGCGGGGTGGGAAGACTGAAGCCTAGGATATCTTCCTGCAGGTGCCCAAGGGCCGCAGGGAAGGCCTGCCAGCCCATCTGGGCTCCTTGGTGCAGCGGGCATACTGGGCACTACTGAGCCAGCGGAGAGACCAGAGCATCGTGGCCCTGGGCCGCAGTGGTGCTGGGAAGACCACCTGCTGTGAGCAGCTCCTGGAGCACCTGGTGGCAATGGCAGGTGGTGTGGATGGCAGGGTCTCAGGTATAGTGGTCTCCAGGGGACAGGTGTTGGGGGTGGGTTGTGGGGGAGGGTGGGGAGAATGGAGTGGGCACTGGGTTTCTCCTCCTTATGTCCATTCAGCTAGCATTCACTGAGCATTGATGGGCAGACCCTGTCCTTGCTTCTGGGCAGGGCCACCTGTGGTTCATTGGACAACCTTCCTCAAGACATTCACAGCTATGTGCAGAACAATCATCATATACTGACATTGTTAGAACTAAACGCTTGCCTGCTGTGTGCTGGGAAATCATCCTAATAAATACATAAACCTATGATTGTATGATGTAAATGATGTGCCCCTTAGAAAAGGTGTCCTTGTGCAGTGCACAACCTGCTCAACTGTACAGAGAACACAGTAAGTAAAGACAGAAGGGCAGGGCCTATGCTCATGAGGATTTGACAACCAGAAGGGAAACCGAACTTCATATATATTCCAAACTTGAATGTTCTGCACACAGCGCTAGCAGAGATTGTTAGGAGAGAGGTGGGGGTTTGGAGGAAGAAGAGAGGGGAGGAGGGATTTCCTTGGAGTGGCGAGTGGAGATTTCCTTGAGGTAATGATGTGTCAGCTAGGCTTTAAGGAGAGATGTGGGTACAATGATTATTCCCATCTTCAGATGGGGTATCAGAGGCATAGAGAGGTTGACTTGCCCCAAGTTAGATAACTAGCAAAGGCAGAGCCCATATTCAAATCCCCTTACTACTGTGTGTGCTGCTGTCTCGCTGCAGTTGTTCCAAGCCTTTATCAATCACCTGCTCTTCACCTGACTCATGTTAGGGGCTGGGGATAAAATGGGGAGAGGCACTAGTCTTGGCTTTCTCAAAATGTAGTTCTGCTGTGAGTGCATGTGTTGGGGGGTGGGAGTCAGGATTGGCTGTACCCAGGTGCCTGGCACAGTGTCTAGCACATAGTAGGTACCCAATAAATAGTTGTGGAGAGACTGGAGGGCTTTTCAAGGCTGCTGCTACCCTGTGAGCTCCCTCAGAGCAGGTCTGAGAATGTTCATGCTCTGCCCTTCTGCGTCAGGCCCAGGCAGCCCCTGTCATCGGGCTGTATCTATCCTGGCCCTGTGTGTCTCCCCTCCTTGACTCAGTCTTGCTCCTCCTGCACCCTGCTTGCAGTACACAGCCCAGGCAGCAGTGAAATGTGTGTGGTTTAGTGCTGAGCTGGAGAGGTGGTGGGGAGCCTGCTGGGGCTTGGGGCCAGATGGGCTTGGACCAGTGCAGCTGCCAGCAGGGAAGGTAGTCCTGTGAGAGGTGGGGTGGCAGCTCCTGGGCCATAGGTGATGCCTTGCCCCATGCCTCCAACAGTGGAGAAGATCCGAGCTACCTTCACAGTTCTCCGGGCTTTTGGCTCTGTGTCCACTGGCCACAGCTACAATGCCACCCGGGTCGCCATGGTGATGTCGCTGGACTTCAATGCCACAGGGCGAGTTGCAGCCGCTCAGCTCCAGGTGGGTGCTCTGGGCGGACGGGGGTGGAGGGCCCTGGGTGCTGCAGTGTCCCAGTTCCACCCAGCAGAGGTCACGCCTCCACCTGGGACCCTGGCATGTATCCTAATGGTTGTGGATCCCCAAGCCATGGCCCCATCCTCCCTCAGCACCCCGGAGCATTGCTAGCCCGTCTGCACCTCCGAATGTTGCAGGGATGAAATATTCATTGGTAAATATGTAACCCAGCCTCTCATTAGCTGGCTCTTAAAAGCATAAGCTGAAATTAAACAGACGCTCGCCAGCCTTCTGTGGCCCTGCTGTGTGTAACCTCCTATCTCCACGATCACCCATGCTGCTCCCCTTCCCACCTCAAACATGCTGCTTGAGCAGAAAATAGGATTAGGTTATTAGAAGGATGGTTTGTATGCTGAGCTGAGATAATGTCCAGACTCAAAGAAAACTCACCGATGCCAAATAAGTCCTTTTTCTGTCCCAGCCCTGCAGTTCCCCTGTTAATCACCACTTGGGTCAGGTTGGTAAGCTTCTGTTAAATACAAATATGTTAGAGAGTGGCTCCATTTAATTGTTATTACCTTTGGATGCTTTCATCGGAATGAGTCTACAGCAGTAGTCAAGTCCCCAAACGGGCTCTGAATCAGTGGGAAAAAGGAGGGCGCAGGTTCCACATGGAGGTGTCTGACAGAGTGCGGCCGTGAGCTGTTGCCCCCAAGAGTGCATCAGGGCAGAGGGGCGCGCCCCAACGGGGCCGCCGTCTGGTGTACCCTGCGGGCCAGTCACATCGTGTCCATTCCTATTGCAGACAATGCTCTTGGAGAAGAGCTGTGTGGCCCGGCAGCCAGAAGGAGAAAGCAATTTCGAGGTTTTCTCCCAGATGCTGGCAGGGTTGGACCTGGATCTCAGGTGAGTGATGGCATCTTTGAACTTTGCAGGTGGCCAGAACTCATTCAGGTCGGTTGTTCAGATATGACCCCGGAGCACGTTAGCTTCTTGTCCCCTGGGTATATGTGGTTTATGTTCTTCATGTCAGGGCTTCCTGGCACTTAGGAAGGGCCACAGAAGGGCAAGGAGTGCAGAATATTCCAGAAATGGGACTAGGACCTGGCGCAGGCGCTGGGGCCATCCGGACCATGGCAGGGAGCCCTCTACCATGAGGACTATGCGCTCTGCCAGGCCCCTGGTGTGGGCAGCCCCTCCCTGACTTCCAGTCCCTCCTCTGCTTCCAGGACGGAGCTGTACCTGCACCAGATGGCGGAGAGTCACTCCTTCGGCATGGGCATATGGCCCAAGGTAAGGAGGAGGTCCTTCTGAGGGTTGTGAGGATGTGTGTGTCCCCGTGGCCAGGATGGGAGCGTGACGGAGGGGTTCCCTGCATGACTCTTCTCCTTTGCTCGTGGGGGACACGGTTGGCAAGGACCGGTCATGTGGGGGATGCAAGGGCTACCTTTGTGGGGCCTGGGCTTGTAGGGTAACTGGGACTTGTACACGTAAGGGGAGCCAGAAGGTGGCATATGGAGAGGTAAGCGTGCAGGCTCTGGGCTCAAACCCTGCCTCTGACTCGTATTAGCTACATGACCTCAGACCCAACCTCTCTGAACACCTGTCTCCTTTTTGGGCAAATAATGTGAACAGTAGAATCTGCCTCATCGGGTCGGGGTAAGGGTAAAAGAAATGATGTACACAAAACGTGGAGCACAGGGCTTGGCCTAGATCCATCAATCTGGTACAATTAAATAGATATTACTGGTGAGTCACATGGGTAGGTGCAGTCCGGGACGGCTTCCTGGAAGACACGCTCTGTGAGTAGGACCTGGAGAGATGGTAGTCTCTTGTTTAAAAATAAAAGCAAGGTGTTGACTTGTTTGCTTATTCTTTTATTCATTTGTCTATATCTTACCAATTGTTTTCTGAGTTGCCCCCACCCCGCCACACCTCCCACCAGCTCCTGCGCCAGGCCTGTGGTAAGCGTTGGGATTATGGTCTCCATTCATGAATTTTTACTCAATTGGGAGAGAGGGATGCGGGTATTAGTGCAGTTGTGTGAGATACGAATATGCCAGACTTGCCCAAGATGCTGTGGGCACCAGAGGATAGTTGAAAGAGCTACTTGGTCTCAGTCAGAGAAGGCTTCTTAGCTACAGGGACATTGAATAGGGTTTTGAGGATTGAATAGGAGTTCACCACAGATGCGAAACTCTATGAATTGTGGACTGACCAACAGTGATAGAAAATAGGGCAGTGGTTGTCTGTGCACTGCATGGGGCAGGAGGAGGGGAGAAAGGGTGATAAACAGGAACTTTTGGGAGGTGATGGATTGATGGATATGTTCATTGTCTTTATTAAGGTGATAGTTTCATGAGGATATGTATCAAAGTTTGTCAGATTATACCTTCTAAGGATGAGTCGTTTAGCTTTTGTCAATTACACGTTAATGAAGCTATCTACACATAAACACAGACACACACACACACGCACACACACAAACGCGCGCGCGCGCACACACACACACACACACAACACATTGTTGGGTACTCTCCAGAGTTACTGATTCAGCAGGTCTGGGGCAGGGCCTTGGAATCTGCATTCTTCCCAGGTTCCCGGGTGATGCTGTTGGTGCTGGTCCAGGAACCCCCCACCCCCACCCCAAGGACCACTGACATGGAGCTGATTTCTGCAGTAGGAGTAAGAGGATGTAGCTGTTCCATCTTTAAATTCTGGGGGCTAACCCACTCTTCCTCTGACACCCCATTTTGCTGGCAGGAGTCCACAGTATGGTTTTCTTCCAGACCCTGTCTCCCCATGATTGGGGAACTGTTAGGACTCCAGACCTTGACAGTGACTGCCCCGGATGAGAGGCTATCCCGGCACCAGGTTTTCCCATTTGTGTTCATGAACTTTGGCCAAATGTATCCATTTGAGTGTGCAAGAGGATTGTTTTTGAGGAGAAGAGCTCCAGCTTCTGGTCCTTGTGTGCTCTCCTCAGCCTGACTTTTTATTAACAGTCTGCACACACAGGAATGGGTCACAGCGGGAATCTGTGTCAGGCAGGCTTTTGAAGTAGATTTCTTTTTTTGTGTGTTTCTGGGGGGTGTTTTCTTTAGACCAGTTGATTTACGGAAACTGGTAGTGTGTTCCTTTGTTCTCTCTGCTACCTGGCAGGTATCCAGGGAAACTTTCCTCAGTGTTCTAAGAACAAAAATAAAATCTGAAAGCTCACTGTTCTTTGATCCCAGCCTGGGCTAGTTTTCTGGGGCTGGGTGATCCCAGTACTATCTCAGTAAGGGCATGTGGTGGTCAGGAAATACCCCCAAGAATGGGAGTTGCTAAGTACGAGCTCTCCAAGTTGCCAGGTTAAGCACACAAATATACAGGATGCCCAGAACTTCATCTTGTAACTGACCGAATGTACAGCAAGAGGACTATAGTTCCTAACTGTGATTATTGCGTACGTCTAATTTCCTAGGAGAGTGGATCTTAATTGTTCTCGCCACACACAAAAATGGTAACTATGTGAAGTGATGGATGTCTTCACTAACTTCATTGTGGCAGTCATTTCAGAATGTGTACCTATACTAAATCATCTCATTGTACACCTAAAAATACACAATTTGTACCTGTCCATAATAACTCAGTAAAACTAAAAAAAAAAATCCTACAGGATGATCAGTTAAATTTGAATTTCAGACACACATAGAATATTTTTTTTTTAGTATAATTATGCCCCAAATATTGCATGGGCAGGCCTGGAGGCTTCCTGGAGGAGGTGAGCTGGAGATTGAAGTTGGACGGGGTAATGAGGCCAGCATTCCTGCTCTATCAGATACCCATCATTTATCAGAGATTCAAATTGAACTATATGTGCTGCATTTCTACTGGCAAATCTATAGCTCACTTCATCCCTGGCTGAGTCTCCCCCTCCTCCTAGCTGGTCCCACAGACTCAGATCAGTTCTGCTCTGACATAATCTGTCTTAAGGTCCTCCTTGCTCCCAAATTAAATGAGAGGAGGTCCATCAAATACTTGGACACTCAGATTGTATTATCATATTATGATTTGGATTATTATTCGCTATTACCTTGTATGGCAACCTGGGACCAGTTGGTGGGGCAAGGCTTCAGGGACCCATGAGGCCCCTAGTCCAGGCCCCTTGGCAGTCCACACCTTGTTTTTGTCTCATTGACCTTATCTTTATCCTCTAGTTTATATCTTTAATGTAACATTTATTTTGGGGGCACCCGTCTGGCTCTGTTGGTGGGGTTTTTGACTCTCGATCTCAGGGTCGTGAGTTTGAGCTCCTGTTATGTGTAGAGATTACTTTAAAAAAACACATATATAGTGTATATACACAATATATATACAGCAATATACTCTCTATATAAAATATATACAATATATATATAATAATGAGATGATAAATATCTTTGTGCATCCATCCTGGGCCTCTGTGCCAGTATTACTATCCCCTGCTTCCCAGGCCCCTGTCCAGGGAGAGACACACACACACACACACTGCTCGTGTGTGTGTGTGTGTGTGTGTGATTCCGTTGATGACAATCTCTCATCATGTTTCACGCTGTCTGTTTGCTTATTGTCTGTCTCTCCACCATCCTAAGGTCCAAGAAGATGGAGGTCTTCTGTGTTCGCTTCACTGCTTATGTATTTTACAAGGCCTGGCACTGAGCTGGGCACACAGCAATAAATGTTTGTTGAGTGAATAAATGAACGAGCAGTCCCCCTCACAACTTGGCTAAAATCGCGTCTTTTCAATTGTTTAAATTTTGCGGCCGTGGTGGGCAGAACTATATTAATTGCAATTTAATTTATCCCGCTGCATCTTCAAAGACATTTTCTGGGGATTTGGGGATCTTGTGTCTCTCTTTGGATCCAATGCCTGTGTCCTGGGAGCTGGTTGGGTTGGGGAGGGGTGGTTTGCTGGGAATTGCAGAGGAGCCCGGAGAAGTGAATTTGAGAGTTTGGGGCTCTTCTTCTTCAGCTGGCCTAGCCTCTGGGGTCCTTGAACATGGGATTAGGAGCACCGTGGGGCTGGTGCGATGGGTGGGTAAAGTCTACCTCGGTGTCCACGGTTCTGATTCAGGGGCGCTAACCAGCAGCAGCTCATTGACATTGACTCATCAATGGGTATTTATTGATCTCATGGTTTCCCAGGCGCTGACAGAGAGCTAACTCAGCTGGGTCTCGGTCGCGAAGGACTCAATGGCCACAGTAGCAGATCATTCCAAGCCAGAATGACAGGTGCTTGAATTAGAGGTGTGTGTCGGCTGAGGTCAGGCTGGGAGGGGTAGAGGCATATCCAGGAGGGCTGCCTGGAGGAGGTGAGCATGAGCTGGTCTGGTGTGCACTGAGTGAGGTCAACCAGGGGCAGTGAGGCCAGCATTCCTGGTCCTCGGAGCACCTGATACAAAGGGGAAGGTGGAGTGTGGCTGCAGAACCCAGAATGAGGCGCGGGGGACTGTCAGCTGGAGGGGGGCCTAGGCCGGAAGCACTGAGCCCTGTGGGCTGGTTCCTGCCCCAGGTTCCACCTCCACTCAGACTGTCACTCCCAGCTCCTGGTCCCTGCCCTGTGCCCTTGCTTCCTGCCACTTTCAGCTTTTAAATGGAACTCATCTGAGATCTGTCAGGGCACTGGGACATATTTGAAATCACAAAGCTTTCATATTATTTTCTTCTTCTCTATAATTTATTTTTCTGCAACCTAGCCTGATTTTTTTTAAGTGCCCAGCAGCAGTGATAATAATAATCATCTTTGCCTCCCAGCAGTGTGCTTTTGGCTGTTACCTTCCAGGCTTTGGCCCAAGGCACATTTATTTTTTATGACTCAGTTGTCAACTGTGGAGGAATGGTCTCCAAATGGGAAGATGGGAGATCGTGTCCTCTTGCCAGGGGCTCTGCCCAGAGCCCGCCCTCCTTGAATCCTCCTAATGGTCTTTTGAGCAAAGGGATTATTATCACATCTGTCTTTCAGGAGCAGTAACCAGGCTCAGAGAGGTGAAGTTACTTGCCTAAGAGCACACAGCTTGGATGTGGCAAAGGGAGGGCTGGACCTGACCCCGAATCTGGCACTATTGCCTGGCCACCTCTGTCACCTTGATTCTGTGTAGTGGCTGAAGGCCACATGCTCTGGGGTCCGACCCACCATGCCCTCTTGGGTCATTTATCCTCAGTGTTTGCACCTGGGGAATGGGTAGAGCCATACCCAGCTCCTCCATCTGCTCCTAGCAGTGGGGACAGTAGAGTTTCTGGCAAGTAGTGAATTTTCTCCTGCCCAGTCGGGTGGCTCCAAGGGCCTCTCTGAGCCTCAGTTTCCTCCTTTGTCAGTCGGAGAGACCCACACCTACCTTATAGAGTAGAAGTGCCCAGTGTAGCAGGTGCTCAAGCCATGTTTCCTCTTCTCCCTCCTTAAATGGCTCCCAGTGCCCAGAGAGGGTGTGAATGGATCAGATTGAGCATGCAGCAGAACGGCTCAGCTCTGGGGAGATCCAGGCTCCGGGTCATCACCGGTCCTGTCCACCCCACATTCTCCATGAGGTTCACCCACCTCTGTGGGCATGGATGTTTCTTTTGCAAGAGAATCAAGTGCATGTTCAGCGTTTTCCTTCTAAGGGCTGGCTTCAGGGAGGACGGTGCTCCCGTACCAGCTTCCCCTCGGCGGCTGGGGAGGCCTCCAGTAGCCCTGGGTTCCATCAGAGAGCAGCTCCCAGATGCACCCCGAGGCTCCCCACTGCCCTTCGTGCAGTGAGACAGGCCAGCATGATCTAAGCACCACACTCCCCCAGCCGCTCATCCTTCTGCTTGGAGACACTCCCTTTCCCCGCGCCCCCCTCCCACCCGCCCACCAGCACATTCTGTCTGCTTCATGCACCACTACTTCCAGGAAGCCTCTGACCCTCCCCAGAGGCTCCCAGCCCCCTCCCGCCACCCCTGCCCTCACTCCGGCTGTCCCCCTCGAAGGGGAGCCTCTTGAGGGCAGGGCCATGCCCGGTTCACCTTCCATGGAGTGCTGGACTTGCCCTTGAGCAGCAGTTGGGGAGGGTGTCCGGGAAAGCAGAACAGCTTGGGTAAAGGTACAGTGGGAAATACTCCGCGGTGCACGGGGGCCAGCATTTATTAGGCACCACTCTGTGCCAGACACTATGCTGTATGCTTTTACACATGACTCATTTATTCCTCACAGTGGCTCTGGGAGGAGGGTGGGCTACGATTTCCATTCTACAGGGGGTGGAAACTGAGCCCCAGGATGAGGGCAGGAGATCTGGACCAAGTCACCGTGTTGGGGAGCAGAGAGTCTGGGGGATATCTGTCTCTGTCTGCCTCCAAATCCAAAGCTGGCCTCTCTCTGCATTGTAGGAATCTCTTGGGTGCTCTAAGCACAGCCCAGTCTAATGTAGAGAGAGCATTCTGGATTTTTTTTTTTTTCCTCACTAAATTACCTGCAGTCTTTGGTTGACCTTGAGTCTTTGATTGCCTCAGATAAACTCTGGGCACGGTGTGAGTTGGCTTTTCTCTTTTTTCATTATTTTATTTCACTTTTATTTATTTATCTGTTGGAGAGACAGTGAGCACAAGCAGGGGGAGTGGCAGGCAGAGGGAGAGGGAGAAGCAAATTCCCCGCTGAGCAGGGAGCCCAACTCGGGGCTCGATCCCAGGACCCCAGGATCATGACCTGAGCAGAAGGCTACACGCTAAACAGACTGAGCCACCCAGGTGCCCCTAATTTTTTTTTTTTTTTTGAATTGAGGTGAGACATAAAGCGTATACAACACACTAATTTTTAGTTTCCAACTCAGTGATGATTATATTCTTATCCACACCTGCAGCCACACCCCAGATCAACACCTAGAACATGCCTCATTCTGACAAAGACTCCCTCGAGTTTCTTTGCCCGCAGGTGTGTCCTTCTCATTCTAGAGTCATCAACCTGACTTGTCTTACCGAAGGCTAGTTTGGCCCATGCTTGAACATTGCAGAGATGGGAGTCCCAGGGGGCAGAGCCTTTGGTATCTGGCTTCTCTGGCTCAACCCGGGTCCGTGGGATTCGGGATTGCGGTCACACCCACCAGCAGCTCATTCTTGTTTGCTGCCAAGTGATTCTCCAACACTGTGCCCCAGCCACACGGCCCTTTGTTTACTCCTTCTCCTGTGAACAGACGCTTGGGCTGTGGCTTGACTTATTGCACTAGCTTCACTGATCTCTCTGTGCATGACTGGGATGGAAGGATGAAAGGAGGGGCTTACATCCCAGCATTAGGCAGCGTGTTTGGTTCCCTGGAAATTCAAGGCACTGGAAACATCTTCCTGATCCTAATTGTTTGGATCAGAAACAGATACATTTGTCTCTCTGTATTTTCTATTGCAACAGAGCCGTGGGGAGGGGGTGGGGGGTTGGGAGGGGAGGGAGAGGAAAAGAAACAGATTAAGCTTTAGGGAAAGTTTCTCCTTCTCTTCACATGAGCTAAGTGGCGGATGATGGAGTCCGCCTGTAATTTAAAGTCAAATGCTCAGAGCTGACAGTGGGAGCCATAATAAATGTGTTGCCACTGTCCTTTTGGTGTCCTTTCACTGCTGCTTTGAAATCTCATAAATAACCAAGAACATGTTGGTAAGATGCCTTCCTTCCCTCCATTTGCTGCAGCGGAGCAGCTGTGGTTGCTAGGTTGAGCTCCTGGTTGCTAGGGATTTTGTGGTCCTGTGGTGGCCCAGAAATATGATGGATCAGTGGAACATGCTTTTGCTATTAATTGAAATATTTTCCCAGCGAATCTCTCAATGTCACTGCATGCTTTGACGCCGTCCCAATTGGTTGCGGATCTTTGCAAGACTTCTTTCCTAGTTAGAAGTGGCTTGAGTGGAGAGGACAAGCGGCCTGGACTGAGAATCAGTCAAGCTTGATTCTAGCTCTGCATCTTCTGATATTCATTTGCTGTGTGACCTTGGGCTGGTGTTCTCCCCTCTCTGGGCATTGGGTTACACAAACTTCAAGAACCTGCCAGCTTTAACAGCCTACCGTTCCTCGCCCACACTCTGTAAGAGGGCCAAGTGCAAATCAGTTCCTCATTATCTGCGGGTGGATTAGTGACAAAAGAATTCTTGTCCCCAGCTCACTTCCTCACAGCCCAGCAGGTTTCTGGGCTGAGTCTCCTTGGCCAGATGGTGTGTGCAGGAGTTTCAGACTAATTTTAATATTCAATCAAACATAATTGGGATCATAAATCTGAAAAAGAAAAAAACAACACCCTACAACCCATAAACATCTGATCATGTCACTTTCTCTTTCCTCCTGCTTAAAAATCTTGGTCAGTTTCCCATCACTTGCACTGTGGATAGCAAATGGTTTCCACTTCAGTTGCTGAGACAGATCTGTTGGTGTCGGCTGCAAGGAGTGGTGTCCTGAGAAGAATCGGGGACCCACTGGCTTGCTGCGGGCTCCTGATCGATTACTGATATCTGCCACAGGTGCGCGAGTGCAGATGGGTGTGCGTATTTGCCAGTTGGGGCTGAAATTTAAAGCCCGTGCCCTTAATGTCATGGGTGAGAACTTCCCAACTGACACCTGCCAGCTTCTCGAGCTCTCTCTTCTCTGTCAGTCCCACCTCCAAAAATACCTCCTTCTGTGCCCGCACTTAGAGGCTTCCATGTTGTGTCCTCAGATCTCCTTCGGTCCTGTCATTCCCTCTGCTTGTCCGGACTTATTGCATTAAATTGGTCAGTGATGCCTAGTCACCTTCCAAATTCAATCTCAGGTTTGTTTGCCTTCTGTGACTATCTCTATGACGCTTTTGGGCGGGATTCATCAGCGCCTTCCTCCCTCGCAGATCCCATCGCTGCCCGGACCCCAGTTATGTCTCCTTCAACTGCTCCCTTGAGAAGCCTTCCAAGTCAAGTCCTGGGCTCTCTTTGGCTTTGCATCCTCAGAGCCCAGTACCAAGCAGAACCTCAAACCAAAAAACATCTCCCAAACGAACACACGGATGAATAAAAATGACAGCGCACTCCAAAGTCAGATAGAAGCAATTTCTAGAACTTTCCCTGCATTCGGAGCCCTGAGTGTCATTTTGGCACAGCCTATTTGTGGGTGATTTACTGTGCTAATAAAGCAATCGCATGTTCCCCCAACCGTGAGCCCTGAGTTGGAGCTTTGCCTTTTCTCCACCCTCATGGCCTCTTCCTCTCTCCCTTCCTTTCTCAGCCTGAAGACAAGCAGAAGGCGGCGGCTGCCTTTGCCCAGCTCCGCTGCGCCATGGAGACGCTGGACATCTCGGAGGGTGAGCAGCGAGCCATTTGGCGGGTGTTGGCAGCCATCTACCACCTCGGCGCAGCGGGGGCCTGCAAAGGTACGTGCTTCCTGCCGAGCTCACCTGCGCCGCCAGCTGTCTGTGTTGGCAGGTGCCTGACAAGGCCCTTCTCTCCATGAGGGGGGAAAGGATCCATCTGTCATCTTCTGTGTCTCTAGGACTGTTCTCTGGGAGACTGTGGGACCAGGCACAGTGAGATGGAAATGGGGCTAGGTTTTTCAAGGAAACCTCGTAGACCAGAATTGTTCTTTCTAGAACTTTCTGTGGTGATGGAGATGTTCTCCAGCTGTGCAGTCCAGAACCAGCCCTGAGCTGCCTGTGGCTATTGAGCCCCTGACATGCAGCTAATGCAGCTGAGGGTTGGAATGTTTCATCGCATTACATTTTCATTAACATGAATTTAAATAGTCATATGTAACTAGCGGCCGCTGCGTTGAGCACAGAAACTCTAGAACACCTGAGAGATAGCTGAGTCGAAGCAATAAGGGTGCTGTGTTTCTACCTAGACATTTTGGAGATGCTCCTCCACCTTATGTGCTGAAGCTCACCCAGCCATCCTTCTCCTCCTGAGTCTGCTCCCTGCCCTGAATCATCTGTTTACGGATCATCCCTACTTCAGCTTGGTTTTCCAAGTTGTTCAGGTCTTTCCTCTTGCCCTCACCCCTCCCTAGCCAATCATTATTCACCTTGCCCTGTAGAGGATCTCTGTGACAGCGTTTCTGTCCTTGTTTCTCTATTCTTACTGTTTGCCAGTCTTTTTTTTTTCTTTTGCTGGGACAGTTGCAGTAGTCTCATTGTTAATGTCTACTTTCTTCCCTCAGTCTATCTTCGTTGTGATCCTTGGGTTCTTTTCTAAAAAACATAGGCTTATTTTGCCATTCCCCTGTTTAGAATCCTCCTGAGGCTCTCCCTTGCCTGCTAACTCAAGTAATATTCCTTGACCTGGCATTCAAGTCTCCTCACTTCCCTTACCAATTTCTTTGGTCTCTTTTGGCACTGTAAAGGGTTCCGGGGAGACAGTGAGGATCAAGAGCAACCTTGTTCCCGCCTCCATGAGAGTCATGGTGACTTGTATTGTGATCATGTTTTTGTCTAGCACTTTCTAGTAGGGAGTGACTTCCTTGGGGCCCAGAGTTGGGATTTACTTGTTGAATGAAAGCATGTGAATTGAGGTCTGTCCTCTGGGGCTGTGTGCTGACTCTGGCTGACATTCTGGGTCATTTGTCTGTGGGCAGCAGACTTCTGGAATAGGCTGGCACATCATTCCAGCCATCCCCACCCTCCTGAGCCTTGGGCTTCATTCTTTTGATTCTCATACACGTGAGCTGCATATATTGGCCCACCGATTTGATTTTGGAAATTTCTAGAAGTTAAGCTGAGTCAGAAATAAGTAAGGTAGGGATCGCCCTGGTGGCCCAAACTAGGGACATACATGCTTGACTGAGCAAAGGTGAAAAATCAAATGCCACCTGCCTTTCCAAAAATGAGTCGTGGGCCACGTGCTCAACACATTGGGTACTGGGGCATCACTACGATTTTGCTTATGGGACTCTAGAGTCTCACTCTCAGCTCCCTTGTCAGACACACCATGGTGTGAGAACATGGCTGCATCTCCAACCTGAGCTGCCTTTCTTTCCCTGCAGAGCTCTTAATGATCTAGTAAAATCTCTACCCCTACAATTGGCTTTGTCTCCAGGAAGGGTCAGCCAACTATGGCTTATGGGGCTAAATCTAGTCCTCTGTCTGCTTTTGGACAGCCATAAGCTAAAAGTAGTTATTTCAATTAGATGAATATCTATCTATTTACCTATCTTTCTATCTGTAATAGTTGGGGATGTGTGAAAATTTTATGTTATTCAGATTATAGGATCCATAAATTAAAGTTTCATCGAAACACGGTCGTGCCCCTTCATCTACATATCTATGGCTATGTTCTTGCCACAATGGAAGAGTTGAGGATTTGAGAGAAGGATGGTGTTGCCTGCAAAGCTCAGATAATTACTATTATATAGACCTTTACAGAAGAAGCTGGCCCATCCCTATCCTACACCATCCCCATGGAAGATCACAGCTACTGGGGAGCTTCATGCCTCCAAAGTTCCCGTCCCCCTTGGACCCAACCATGGCAGAGAGAGGATGTTAGGAATCTGGCCCTGCCTCTGACTTGATGTGTGGCCTTAAGCAAGTCACCTCTGTCTCTGGTCGTAGTTTTATCAGATGTGACATTCTGCCGCTGGGCCAGATTCGAGGTTCTTAATTTGGCGAATTTGTTTTCTGACAGTCCTGGGGCTGGAAATTCAAGGTCAAGCTGCCAGCAGGTTGGTTTCTCCCGAGGCCTCTATTCTGAGCTGCAGAGGGTTGCCTTCCCGCAGTGACTGGCCCTGCGCTCGCCTGGGCACCTGTGTCCCGAGCTCCTCTTCTGATTAGGACACCGGTCGCATTGGATTAGGGCTCACGCCAGGGACCTCATTTTACCTTAATTATCATGTTAAAGCCTCGATCAACGAATACAGTCACAATTTGAAGTCCTAGGCCTTAGTACTTTAACATATGGATTTGGGGAGGACATAATTCAGCCCATAACACATCCCCCTCCCTGAAAAGGGCCAACATCCACTTTGTGCCCAGACCCAGCAGAGGGAGGGATATGAGAGGCTGTGACAATGGGGTGCCTTCTTGTGAATTTATCATCTTATTAGCAGACATGAGGCTTTCTAACCGGGACCATCAGCCAGCTTTGTGCATTGACTGGGTAGAGGGTGGGAATGCAGAGATCAGAGCAGGAAAGCCCTGAAGGTTCAGAGTCGGGACATCCATGGGCTGGGAAGGAAGCAAGCCTATTTTACAGAAGGGAAAGCTGAGGCTCTTGGTGCAATGAACTGGGATTGAACATCAGAATAGTCTGAGCTTCGGTGGGCCCCTCTTTCAATGGGCACAGAATGCAGTTGGTGGGAAGATCAAATGGAATATGGGAGAGGAGGCTGACCTGGACTGGGTCCCCTTAAGCAGATCCTGAGACAAAGATGTGGCTGCACATGTCCTTCTGGGAGGGTATCAGCAGTACGGGAGGGAGACAGGGAAGGGAAGGCAGGAGATACTTTAGTGAGTGCGTCACCCTCGGGCAGCCAGAACCCAGTTCTACTGGGGACCTCGGGTGACTCTGAGAAACACGGTTCCCGGTTGCATTACCCAGGAGACGAGGGAGCCGGGATATTTACTCACCACTTCTTGCTTCTCCGGTTGAAGATTTCTCCTTGGAGACATTAACACCCCCACTTCCTATCTGTCCCACGCTCGAGCTGAGTGGGTGCCTGTAGACAGAAACAGCAGAGAGGCATGGAGAGGGATCCACAGTGCCAGACCGGGACGTGTACAGGATGGCAGCTCTGGGATGGACCAGGCAAGGGATGGTGGATCGGTCATCAGTAGGGGCTGGTTCAAGGCTATCCTTCAGTAGAAGACGAGTCTAGGATTTTGTTATCCATCCCAGTGTAGGTGGCTCTCTCCAGGTGGCCCAGTGGGTTGCCTCTTGGCTGCACTGAGCTGACACAGAATTGCCCCCCACCCCCACCCCAGCACTCGGCAAGGCCTGCAGATGGGTGGGACCTGCCTTCCGATTTCCCCTGTCAACCTCCAATACCACAAAGCAGAGGCTAACAGAGTCCCCTGGCCCACTGATCGGTCACAAGAGGGATTTGTCCATGGGGTTTCTCCCCTTGGGGCATGTGGGACTCCCCCTCTGATGTGGGCTCAGGGACCTGGCCCGTACCTGGAGCTGCCTGTAACGATAAAAGGGGAAAGTCACATATATAAATATTTTATTAATACATGATTATGGCAATAATTTCTCCCAGCCTCCCCCCCACCCCTCCCCACCTTATAAATTATTTTAAGAGGAGCTGCCATCAGTCTGCCTGGGAGGCCTGCCCGATGATTTACTTACTATATATTCTGTTCTGGAAGATTTCATAATAGGTTGCTCTAAAATCAGCTATTAAGAATTTCAAAGTCATATATAAATGTCTTTGCTTTGTGTCATAACAGATCATTTTGAAATATATTAAGAATCATTTCCATTAATCAGGGTTTTTTTTTTTTTCCACTAAAATGATGATCTCCTCCCAGTGCGCCTGGCTTCCTTATTTTGAAAGCCCTGATCTTATTTTAAAAAAAACCAGTATCAGTCCATGTGGGGACATTTTAGGGCTCATAACCGGACCCGGGGTTTTTGAACTGTTAGGGCAACGACAACAGCCACCACAAATATCGGTTTAGTGTTCGGCCGTTTCAGAAGCACGGCTACCTCGGTCATGCCTCTTGATCAGACCTGATTCATTCGGAAATCCGGTGAGGACCAACAGTGCCGCTGGCAGGAGTCAGAGTCAGCCTGCTGGGTGCTCCCCAAGCCTCAGTTTTCTGCTCTGTAAAATGGAGTCAATAGTGGCCCCCGGCTTACAGGCTCATTGTGGGGATTGAGTTGGTGCCCAAAAGTGTGGGGCACAGGACTTGGCTCGTGAAGTGTGGGCCCAGAAGTGTTCACCGTCATGCCTCTCCCTCTGATGGAGTAAAGAACAGAGACTCAGAGAAAGAGATTTTCTCAGAGAAGAACTCTTTTTTCTCAGAGAAAGAGACATTGCACAGTGTGTATGTTCCAGGGCGAGGCTTGGAGGCTTGGCCGGTCGGTCTCCTGCAAATCTCCCTCCGCCGTCCTCACCTTTGCAATGGGCCGTGAGGGTCATCTGCTAATGCAGAACTGATTTGTTTTTTCTGGGCCCTGGGCTGAGAGCTTCTAGACAGGGTCACTGCCACCTTAGAATAACAGCCTGGGAAGAGAGAGGTCCATTACGATTCCCATCTTACAAATGGATTGACTGAGGCTGGCCAGAGCTTTGTCCCGATCCCCCAGCGTACACAACTAAACTCAGAGGTGGCATTTGGACCCAGGTCTGCCCAAGCTCTGGGCCCAAACTCGGGGACCGCAGGTCGTGCCTCTCTTGCCCTGTACACTGCTGTCTCTGTCCTCACAGGCTCCCAGAGGGCTGGTGGGGTCACTTTCTCAGCAGGACTCTCTGAATTGCTTCTGACACCAAATGTGTGGTGTTTTCCTTAGGCCAGCTGATGCTCTGATTCTCCAGACATCAACTGGGTGTCCTACAATTCGATTGAATTCGATGCAGATGTTGGAGTACGTGCAGACCCCAGGTTAAGGGCTTAGTCTCACAGGGCTTAGTCCCACAGGCCTGTCTGACCTCAGACCTGGACCACATATTTGGGCCATCTGTACTTCTGACCGACCCGCTATAAAGTTGGGGGCTTCCCACCACCCCCTCAGATTTGATAATTTGCCAGAGAAGCTCACAGAACCCTGGAAGGCCCTTTACTTACACGTATCTCTTTATTATAAAGGATACAAGGCAGGAACAGCCAAATGGGCAAGGCATGGGGGAGGGGCTCCCCTCCCCTACGTGCCTTCCCCCACCCCCCAGCTCCTCAATGTGTTAGTTTAGGGGTTTTACGGTGGTTTTATTATTTAGGCATGATTGATGAAGTCGTTGGCCACTGATGATTGATTACTCAGCCTCTAGCCCCTCTCCCCTGCTCAGAGGTCCAGGGTTCAAGGTTTAAAGTTCTAAATTTCTATTCATGACTTGGTCTTCCTGGTGACCAGCTCTTGTCCTGAAGCTATGGAGTACCTCCCCCACACCCCTACCCCAACCAGACCCCAGCCATTCATTAGTGTGCAAAAGACCCTTCTCCCTTCAGAAATGCCAACGGTCTTTGGAGTCGTGTGCCAGGGACTGGGGACAAAGACCAAAGGTCGTTATCCCAGGGGCCAAGCCCGTGCCACAGCCCCCAGACCTGGTTGCCCCATGAAAGGCCATTGAGCACGTGCGGGTAGTCTCAGGCTGATGGGGCCCCAGACCCTCAGATCACCGTGGGATCCCAGTGTGCTCATGGCTTCTGGTTTGTTTGAGCCTTCAGCACCTACATCACACACGCCAGGCGTCACCCTCGGGCCCTGAGCCTCCTCCTTTGTGGGGAGGATCATATCCTGTTCTTCCTAAAGTCGCCTCAGGCCCCCTCGGGCCCCCTGATCTCCTGCAGAGCTCTCCCACCATGCCTCTCCCCGACCCCCTTCACGGTCCTGTTGGCCTCTGTGGTGGCCTTTACCCCAAGAGGCTGGCTGCCTAGGGGGTTGTGGAGGGGAGCTGGGAACTCTCCTGTCATCAGCTGTGCCCTGGACAGCCTGGAAGTTAGAGGCTTGCCTTCCCCCAGGATTAGGAGGGGAAAGGACACGGGAGTTTCGCCATCAGCCAGTTCTGATTTGGATTTCAGCTTAGCCTTTTATCAGCGGGGTGTGACCTTGGCCAAGTTATGGAACCTGCCTAAGCCTAGGAGGAAGGAGGAGGAGGGGAGGGGAGGAGGGAGAAAGGATGTTCTAGAGCTGTCTGGGGGCTCCCTCGAGGTGGCAATGCTACTAATGGCCTGACTCTGGGCCACCTCCCATGGACAGGCAAGGTAGCTCCTGGCTTGCTTGGTTCATTATCAAGTGACTTCTTTGCAGAGGTCAGCCCCAGCTGGCTGTTGGGTCTTAGGAGATGCATTCTTCTGGGGGAAGAGGGACTGCGGATCTCCCCCGCTCTGCACAGCATCTCCGCCTCCCCTCTGTCTCTCAGACTTGCTGTCCCAGAATGGTCCCTTGGGAAGGCAGTGGGAGGACGCTTGGGGGCTGGCTCCGCCTGGCAGGCAGAAAACCATGGGTGATTCGACATCATGGTTGGTTTGCTGTTAACCGAGGCTCCTGGCCTGGGCCATCCCTTGGGAGCCATCAGGAAACCATTCATCCAACCTCCTGTTTCTTCCCTTTGGCAAAAAGTGGCCCATACAACAATTAGCCAGTGCCCGTGGGCTTCATGTGGCAGCAAATGGATGCTCTCTGGAGCTCACTTGATTGATAAGGACAGAGAGAGGGTAAAGGGAGGAGCAGGGCCCTGGCTTTGAATCCAGGCCTCCCCACCTCCTGGCTATGGGATTTAACTTGTGCAGAGTGATCTCCCCTCTCTGGCCTCAGCTTCTGGGTCTGTGGGTGTGGCACATGGGAAGCATTCAGCGAGCTGGGACTTCCTTCTTTGTGCCAAGTATCTTGGTTGCTTGGCAGTCTCCACTGGCATTAAAGCCAGCCCGCAAGGTGGGCTGGGTGGTAGGTGAGAGCCCCTTTGGTGGATGAAGGACATGAGCCTTAAGAGGATGCTCCTCACCAAGGGTGTACAATGAGCCATCTGTGCTAATGAACAGCGTGTTCTGAACCAGAATCCAGGTGTGGACTCACAGTCCAGTGCTCTCTCCATGGCTCAGCAGAAGTTCCTGAGGGCCAAGGGCAGTGCAAGGGCAGTGCTCAGAGCAGGTGGGCTCACGTCAAAGCGAGGACTCCGTCTCTTGCTTCGTTGGGGGCTGGCCAGGTTACTGTGTTATGTAACAAGTCAGCCGCAAGCCCCATGCCTTACACACAAGCACTTCACTATCTCCCGAGGCTCTGGTGGGTCCGCCATTTGGAAGGGCTCAGCTGGTGGCTCCAGTTTGAGGTTGATCCTGAGGCTGCAGTCTCATGGTGGCTGGCAGGGAAGGAGCAGGGGCTTGGAGGAGGCGGGGACTGGCTGGGCATCTCCCTCTCCTGTGCGGTTTCCAGTCTTCCCACATGGGCTCATTTGGACTTCCTCTTGGCATGGCGGCTTCAAGTGCAAGTTCCCAGCGAGCAACCTGGAAGCTGTATCCCCTTTTCCGAGCTGGCCTCAGATATCATGCAGTGTCCCTTCTGCCGTGTTCTATGGGTGATAAGCCTTTGACAGCTTCAAGGGCCAGGGGAGCCAGGCACCACCCTGGGAGAGGGGCAGCCGCAAGTTTCTAGAATGTGTAGGCAGGGAGATAGGGTTGCAGTCAGTGTGCCACAGTGGCTTTGAGCAAGTCACTAGCTTTCTGAGGCTCAGTTTTCTGACCTATACAGTGGGACTGAAAAGAGCATTGACCTCACAGGTCCACCATATAGATGGACGGAGATGCTGTATGTCCAGGGCTGAACCCAGCGCTGGGCACGTGGTAAGTTCTGGCTGTTGGAAGTTAGGATAATCACAGAGCCTGTAGAATCCAACAGCCAAGGCTTCCTAGCTCCCAGCCGAGGTGGCAAGAAGACACTTCTGTTCCCTACTTTCATTACGTTCACATCTCCCCTAAGAGCTCCTCCTGAGCTCCATCTAATTGCTATTCATGTCTCTGTTCAGTCTCCACTCCCTGTTCCTGCATCTGGAAAGTTACCCCGTTAAGCAAGATCAAGCTTGGAGAGCTCAGAATGGAGGCTAAAGGTGTGGGTCCTGGGACCAGGCTGATCCGTGTTCAATCCCTGTTTTCCTGCGTGATCTCGGCCATTCCCTTGACCTCTGAGACTCAGTGTCCTCATCTGTAAAATGGGAATAATAATAGTTCTTTCCTCCCAGGGTTCTTGTGAGGCTCCCATCACTTAATCTGAATACGTGAAACTCCGTCATCGTGGTTATTAATGCTAGTATGATTATTAATGGAAAGTCTGTCCACTCCCATATGAGGAGGAGTTGGTGGGTTCCCCAGCAAAGCTGGAGTTCGCAAGGCTGACGCGGACTCTTCTTTCAGGGTTGCTGTGGTCCCGTCACCATAAGAGATGATGAGCCCTCTCCCTAGAAAGCCCGAGACTGTCACTCTGCCTACTATCCCTCATTACTTCACAAAAGCGACAATCATGTTCAGAATTCCCAGTCGCCCCAGGATGAGTGATGCCTGCCTGGACGGCCCCATTGCTTTGCTTTCCTTTTGCTCTGAAGGCCAATGGGAGGTTTAATTTATTATTTTTTCACTAAATTTGCCAGTCCACTTGCTGCTGACCCTTCTGCCTAATATATGACACTGCCAAGCCCATATATAACCCGAGGAGGGGCGTCGTAATAGGATGATGAAGGGAGGTTGCCAATCAGATGGCAGGTTCCCCGCCTGCTCTAATAAAGATGTCAGCCCCGGAATGAAAGGGGTCATAACTTGGGGAGCCCTGGTCGGGGGTGGGGGAGACACAGGAAAGAGAGACAATAGTAGTCATGACGGAAGCCCAGCCCCCCCACTCCCCCGCCTTCTGCTGGGACACCCTGATATCCAGCAGCCAGAGCCATGCATCCAAGGATTGGAGGAGGGGGTCAGAGGCTCCCCACGCTAGCACGAGACCCCACTTGCAGAAGGCAGGTGGGAGCCAATACAGGGATCCCATCAACCCGAAGCATTTTACTGGTTTGGGTTTATAAACCATCAAGAACATCCCACTGTAAAGTTGTCTTCCTATGAGAAATGGAAACCATGCCAAAGAATAGAGGAGAAAGGGTCCCTCTGCCCTCAAAGGGATCATTGGTCATGGTGCAAAGGGGATATTAATTACAATGGATGTACCTAGACGGACCTGGTGTTATTAGCTCAAGGCCAGAGTTTCCACTCGGGCTCATGCGTGCCATTTTGCCTGTTCTGCATTGTGACGAAGGTATAATGGCATGTCCCACCACGATGGTGTCATATAGGGCAGTTCGCTGCTCTCACAGGCCAAGGTCTGTTTCTGTTTGTTTCTTCTCTGGGATTTTTTGATTCAAAGTCACGGCAGACTCAAGGGAGGTTGGGGTAGGAACATGCAGTCCCGTGGGCCTCCTCCGACCACAGCCCGGTCTGCAGTGGTGGGGACCGGCAACTGGGTTATCGGGAAGTCCTTACTTCTCTTTGTTGACTGCAGAGATCTGCCCGTTATGGGGAGGGGGGTCTCCATAGGTGTAGCTGCCCTCCTGTGGGCCATTCAGGTGGCTTTCTCAGTGTTGGTGTTCTAGACAGCGCCGCACTGGACATGCTCATAGGCAGAGCTGGTGTCTGGGAGCGAGCATTTTGGAAGCATGGTCTCCTGGACACAGAATTGCTGGATGGAAGGGTGTGTTCAAGGCTTGACTTTTGGATGTACTCGGCCCAGTTCACATCCCCTGGATGTTACCCAGGTTGGCTCATGGAACCTTCTCAAGCCTGTGGCATAGGCACTTCTGTTTTCCTTTCCATTTGTAAGTGGGGAAGTTAAGGCTCTGAGAGGTGAAGTCACTAGCTCAGGGTCACATAGCTCTAAGTGGCACAAAGCCGGACCTTCTTTCTGCTGGGCCCTGTGTCCCTCAAGGGCAGTGGAAGGCTTGACATTTCTCAAAGGACTTACTGAGTCCACTCTGGGGACACTTCCTCTGTCCACCACTCTTGTCCCCTCTCTGCTTGTGAATACTCACTTCTGTTTCCACAGATGAAGTACATCAGGTTCTGGGTGGCGTCAGCCAGGACCCCCCATCTGCAGTTCCCGCACCCTGCCCGGGCTCCCTGCCCCTGGCAGTGGCTTCTCCCTGCCTGGCCCACAGCCCCCCTGCCTCCTGCTCCTAAGGAGACAAGCTGCACACCTGAGCTCAGCGTCCATGCACTCCCTCTGTATTTTTCCCGGGAGCACTGAGACTGGGATTCTCTGCCATAAGAGATGATGAGCCCTCTCCCTAGAAAGCCCGAGACTGTCACTCTGCCTACTGTCCCTCATTACTTCACAAAAGCGACAATCATGTTCAGAATTCCCAGTCGCCCCAGGATGAGTGATGCCTGCCTGGACGGCCCCATTGCTTTGCTTTCCTTTTGCTCTGAAGGCCAATGGGAGGTTTAATTTATTATTTTTTTATTATTATTAATTTGGGTTGGTGTCTGGGCCCCAGGTGGCAGGAGACCAGGACTGTTCATTTCTTCAGGATCTGGGCAAAGGGACATCAAGTCACTGAGTCAGGAGGAGCAGGACAGCTGCAGTCTGGGCCCGTATGTTTCCTCCTTGCAGAGGGCCTCAGATGGTAAGCTCGGCCACTCATAGCCTGGGTCCACCCCGGCAGAAACCAGGGAAGGCATCCCACCTGCCTGATCTGTGAACACCCCGTGAGGACAGAGACCCAGCTGCCTAGACGGGGCTACAATTGTGCCGGCCTGAGCCCCTCTTTGGGTCAGGCAGGGATGGAGGATCAGAGAGGGATAGGGCCTTGCTCAAGGTCACACAGTGAGGTTGTGGGAGAGACAGGTCCAGAATCCCAGTCTCTGGGTTCCTGGGTCATTTCTGAGTTCATTTTGCTCAGCCCTTCCTCCTCTCCTCCTTCCATCTTCCTCCTCCTCTCCTCCTTCCCTGTCTTCTCTTCAATGCCTTGGCTGCCCTGGGACACCACCCAAACGTTCCAAGAAAAAATTTTAGTCTGATTGAGGGAGACGGACCCAGACAAGTGCACAGAAGATACTCAGAGAACACGGTAAGCAGGAGACACTAAGTTCAAAGTGGATAGCCCCATCCAAGGGGTCCCACCCTTCTAGGGGACCTTGAGCTAAATCTCCAAAACTGAGAAGAAAGTAGGGAGGGTGCTCCAGACAGAAGAATGTCACCTAGTCAAGGTGCAGTGGCTCAAGCAAAGCCTGGGACCTCTGTGTTCCCACCTGCAAGGTACCAACTGAAGGGGTGAAGCTGGGTTGACATAGGGCTCTGATTAAGAGGCGACTGGGCCCTACAACCTAGAACTTGCACTGATATGCTTGCACTGATCTGCCCTTGGACCCAGCATCCCCCAGGCTTGTCCCTGCCCCAGGCCAGTCCCGCCCGCCTGCCTTTGTGCAGACACAGTCCCTCCTTTTCAGCCGCACCCCTGCTGGTGGCTTGGCTCCCTGCCCGACAGCTGGTGCAGCCGGGCCTATTCTGGGCCACAGGCAAGGATTTATTCCACGTTTTTGGAGCATATTGAATTCATTCATTAAGCTGAAATGGTTGCTCAGGGATGTAAACAATTATAGTTTTAAAAAGCCGGGCAAAACCCCCAAGTGGCCACGGCTACAAGGCTCTGCTCGCCGGTGGCCCCATGCCTGGGGTGGCCGGAGTGGGATGGCTGGAACACCTGGACAACCAGGTTTCGCAGAGGCCGAGCCACTAGCCTGCGGCTGGCCCTGCCAAGGCCTGTCCTCCCCTCCCCCCTTCTTTGCCTCCGTTTCCCGTAAATAATAACAGGGCAGCTGATGCTTATCTCTGGCTTACGTTGTGCGAGGCACAACTCTAAGAGCTTTGGCCATCTCAGCCATTTCACGGAGTGAGTGCTATTGCCCCATTTTACAGATGCAGAAACTGAGGCTCAGAGAGGGGAAGGACTTGCTTCATGGGGTTAGAACAGATGCCCTCTGGGCTCTCTTTAAGCCTTGATCACCAGAGAACCTACTAACCTGTTGTTGGGGCAGAGCTGGGGGTGGGGCGTGGGAGGTGGGGGTTGGGGCTGGGACTGGGGCGGGAGGGGGAGGGGAGAAGATCGCTATGGCTCCACTGCGCATGCCCAGACTCACCATTCCCATAAGGCGTGCATCAATAGCGCGGATACAGTCGCGACCACCCTACGGACTTGTTCACGGTTACTCTTTGTTGAGAATCCACTCTCTGCCAGACGTGATTTGCATGCTGGTTATTCCATTAGATCTTCATAGCCCTGTATGGGAGGTTGTACCCATTTTATGGGTGAGTCCCTGGAGGCTTGGAGAAGTCAAGTAAGTTATCTAAGGTGGTGGATTTGGGGAGGGGAGCAACCCAGTTTGGGGCCGAGGAGTTCCATCCTTAAAGCCTTCCTTCCTGTTCTTTAGGCCACGTGATGTGGACTAGTCCATGGCATCATCAATAAATGCAGATCGTAAGGAGAGCTCTTCACGTGGCTGGGGCATTTGTGAGATCATGTGCTTACTCAGCACCGGGCTGGACATGGGGTGAGCGCTGGGGAAGCACCAGCTGTTCATTGGCTTTCCTGGGGCCCCAGGAAGCAGCTCCAGAGGGGACAGTGTGATAGGTGGAGTGACCCGTTCTTCCTGTCTTGCTGAGGGACACTTGACTGTAGAGGAAAGCATTTGGCTTGGGGCCAATCAAGACTGCTTGGGTCCTGGCTTCTGTCTCACTGGCTGTGTGGCTCAGGCAGGCACTCAGGCACCTGCTGCTGGCCCCGCCCCTGAGCCTTTGCTCCTAGCATTCCCCAGGGTAATCGACCTGTCATGCCTTCCCCCTACCCTGCTCAGATCACCGGCGCTAGGGACATTCTCAGCCAGCTTCACATCTAGTGTCTCATTTCATCTTTCAAACAACCCTCTGGGAGAGGAGTCATCCATTTCACAGATGTGGAAACTGATGCTCGGAAAGGACATCTCGTACTCAAAATCTCGCAGCCAGTCTGAATCTGTTTTTGGATGTCCAGCCTCCCGCTTCTTTCCATGGTTCCCACCACTCCAAAGATGCCATGTCTGTTTTTTCCTTCCAGCCTCTTGATCATACTAGCTCAGGAGACTCCTACCCATGCCCTCTTCTCTTGTAAATTCCCCATACCCATTGGCATACTCCAGGTTCTGAGAAGTCCCTCGAGAATGCAGCCCTATTTCCCTTGGTTTAATCTGATGCTACCCCAGGTGATTTGTCTGGTGAGACTTCTTTTTCCAAAACACCTGCTCATGTTCCCCAGATCATTGGGAGTGGTCTGTGCATTGTCCTCTAGGGTGTGAGCAGTGATCCCAGTTGGGTTCTGAGTGATTCCGGTTGGGTTATAGATGGCTTATAGGCCAGGCCTTGCAAGGGAGCACAGACTAGGCAGGCAGGCAAAGGTCCTGGGGCAGATGGCAACTTTCTCCAAAGCCAAATATATGGATCAGGTGGGGAGGGCAGAGGGGAGGCAGCAAGGAGTTTCAAGAGAAGCCATAAGAAGAAGGAAGAGCAGGGGCGCCTAGGTGGCTCAGTGGGTTAACAATCTGCCTTCAAGCTCAGGTCATGATCTTAGGTTCCTGGGATCAAGCCCCACATTTCGCTCTCTGGTCAGTGGAGAGTCTGCTTCTCGCTCTCCCTCTGCCCCTCCCCCTACTCATGCTCTTAGGTGCTCTCTCTCACTCTCTCAAGTAAATAAATGAAAATCTTAAAAAAAAAAAAAAAAAAAAAAAAAGAAGCAGCAGCAGCAGCGGGAAGGGCTTTGATGTTCCAGTCTGTAAGAGGGTTGCCTTTTCCATGATCCCAACAATAGGACTTTGCTGGGGACCCCTGAGCGGGAAGCCACAGCCACCTGAATTGAATGGGCTCCTGGGGTTTCTCTGGCTGACCCATTTGTTCCCTTTAAGAGCAGAAATCTCAGAGCGTGATCGTCATTACAGGAGCCGATTGATCGCTATTGAACAGACGCTGTGCTAAGTGACCTGCAATTGTAACCTGACTGAGGCTTCCCAAAACTTCCTGGGAGCAGATTCCCATTTTACAGAAGAGGAAACAGAGGCTCTGGGAGGTGGCAGGACCTCCCCAATGTCACAGGGCTTTAGGTGGGAGAGAAGGGATTTAAACCTAGGCAGTGTGTCTATTGTTTTTTCTTCTAGCATCTCTAGACTTTTAGGCTTATCTCTTCCCTGCAGGTGGCCTCCTTCTTCTCGGGCCTCCAAACTGTAAACCTCTGTGTGAGGAAATGTGACCCAGATGCACCAGTGTTGTAAATATGTCACGTAATGCTCAGTAATTCAGCAACAGCACGGCTATTGTTGGAAGTTGTTGGAAGGGGAAATAACTTGGTTATTATTAAATGCAGGAGGCCGCAGTAATTGATAGCAATTGAACTCGTGGTGCACGGGGGAAAGCAGTCTTGTTATTATTTTCTCTCTCTCTCTCTTTTTTGTACTGAATATATGCAGGTGGATTTGAGCAACTCAGAAACTGGTCCCATTGCATTCCTTTCCTCCTTCCTTCTTTCTGTGTCTCATTTGCTCCTTTGTGCAGCCTCTCCATTCAGATCCCAGCCTGCCTCTTACCAGCAGAGTGACCTTGGGTGAGTGACTTGGGAAAGGCTGTTGGTCCAGGGTTCCTCCTAAACCAGCGTTTTCTAAACTAGGGTCTCGTGGGACATTAGACCTTCAAGATGCTCCTAAAAGCGGTCTGAGGCCAAATTGGTCTGAACAGAATGTTCCCTTCTTGGAGATTCATCAGACATGCTTTCAAGGCTCTGAGAAGTCCTGCAGTTAAGAAAGTTGTTTCAGCAAACAAAGACCAACTTGATATGATACAGGATTCATCTCTTCCCACTGACATGGATGAACATTCTATGGAACGATGGCTATGAGGAGCCCCTTTGGGGAACTGAGCCCCAGCTGTATGGCTGCTTTGCTCTGTTCCATACCACTCTGCCACATGGAGAGTTTCTGACTCAGCCCTTCCCTCGTTGGCACACTGGCTGGAGCCAGGCCTTCCCCAGATGTGCAAACGTCTACAGAGGAACAGACAAAGACACAAAGAAATAGCAGCCTGTCAAGCCTTGGGTGCCTTTCAGAGAACTGTCCTTTGGCCTCAAAAATTGAAGGGAAATCGAAACCAAACTTTGCTAAGTGTGATCAGCCTTTCAAACCCTCTCCGAGTCTTAGCACCTGACGTGGGTACAGCTGCTGAAGCAAGGGTTCAAGGCCAAGACGGTTCCTGTGGGAGGTGATCTTGGGAAGTATTGGGAGAAGCTTGGGGAGGGGAAGAGGGGAAGGAAGGCTGCCGCGGAGGGTACGTTACCAAGTTAGCCACTGCTGTGGGCAAACTGTGGTTCAGTCCTGCCAGAGACCTCGGGGGGGGGGGGGGGGCAGCATAGAACACACACCCAGAGTTATCCTGCTCAAAGGGCACCTGCTGTCACTGATTGAGGGCTGAGGATTTTAATTCCATGGCCCTTCCAGCCTCCGCTTGCATGAGCAAGCACTATTGGGAGAGAACGCCCTGGTGAGGAGGGAGCACAATAAGCCCCAGGGCTATGGCAGAGCTGTGACAGGTCTGCTGCAGGTCTCCCCCACAAACCCGCATGTTGCCATCTAAAGTTTGTCCCCGTTTCGTTTTGACTTGACCTACATACAGCCCCTGTGTATGCTCCAGCTAGATCTAAAGTGGGCTATGTAGGGTACCAGAACCGCCCCAACCCCATGCCTCTGACCCGGGGATCAGAGACCTCCACTCAAGTTCTAGGTCAGCCACTTACATGCTGTGTGACTTAGGGCAGGGCAGTATCCCTTCCTGTGTCTCAGTAGCTTCTCCTATAAAATCAGGCTTAACAATTCCCAGCCTGCAGACCTAACAACGCAGGTAGTCGAACGATCAGCCAAGGTCACACAACTGTCCTTTCCCTCAGCATAGACACTCTCGGGTGTGTGTCCTCCAGGCCATGGTGAGATGCATGGACCATCTGTCACTAAGAATCAGAACAGATTTGGCATTTGCACATAATTTTTTTATAATAGAGAACAGATTCAGGGGTGGGTGGTTCCAATCATACATGCGTTGTATTTATGTAAATCCAACCATGCGTGCAAAGCAAATGCGAGGCTGGAGGTTACGGGTGCATTTCTTTTTGTAAGTCACGGCCCCCAAAAGCAAGCCACCCATTTCCTTGTTCTGCCCGAGGGAAAACTTGTTGTGCTGGACTTGTGAAGATAATTTACAGTACTGTATGCTACGGGCAATGTGAGATTCCCAAGGGGGATTTTAAGGGTCCTGGAGTTTTTGCCCTAGACTCTGACTTGAAATCAATATTGATTATGAGAAAAGACCCCTCTGCACGGCGTTGTGCTTAGAATATTGAATGCGGAGTCAGGAGACTGGAATTCAAATCCTGTCCCTGCCTCTCACCAGCTTCATGGCCTTGGAAGGTCACCCTGAGGTTCAGTTTTCTCGTAATTCAAGGGGTGATGTTATTGTTGACCTCGCAGGGCGGTGGGGAGGATTAAATGAGGCAGCAGTGTTCAGCGCTCCGCCCAGCGCCTGGCATGGGCTAGGTGTACAGCTCATGCTGCTGGCTGATGTGATATTAAGGCCCCCTTTGTGATGCTGTCAAACATGTGCATTCTGATTTCTTTTTCCTGGGTGGCTGAGACAGAGGCGGGATAACGGGTGGGCTGCCAGGGAACATTTCCTACTGCTCAACAGCACACGTCCTGTGCAGGGCTTGCAGGAGAGGGAGAAGATACCTGCATGACGTGTGCAGAAGCCAGACTGTAGTTCTACCTGACTCGGAGTCCTGGTTCCCGCCAGGGCAGCCAAATACACCAGCCTGAAATGATCTCCGCATTTAGCTTTGGCATCTTTCTGGGCACAGGCTCCTTACCTCCTAGTGGGTGGCGGGAAAGCACCTGGATTGGGTGTGTGATCCCCTGTGGAGCGGGCTAGAGGCAGGAGGAAATCCACAAACCTGCCCCACAAAGAGCACGCTCCTCGGAGCCAGCTCCGTCCTGGCTCTCTGTTTCCATTTCTGTCTCTCAGCCTCCCTCACTTTTGTTTGGTTTCGTATTTGATCTTTTTCCAGTACAAAAGGCTGTCTCAAAGGTTCCGATGGCAAGTGCCATGGGGAGAGGGGAACAGAGATGCTGTCTCCCCAGTCTTAATGGAGAAGCAGGGAGGGAAAGTAGGCAGGGCTGGCCATCATCGAGAAATGTGCATTCCTTTCTTGATTTCCTTCCATCATTTAATCACCCACTTGACAAATGTTTATTGAGCACTTCCTGGCACCGGCTCTAATCTGGATAGAAGGATGAATATACAGACTGTGTTGGAGCAAACCAGCAGGCGGCTACCGCACGGTCTGAATATCCGCACAGGAGCCTGGGAATCCCGCCGCTCGGCCACTACTCCCTGTGCGGCTTTGGACCAGAAGCTAGACCTTGCTGGGTCTGTTCCCCACCTTTGAATGATCTCAGAGGCTTTTGATGAAAGTAAAGAAGAGGCAAAGGAAGCACTTAACACAGTGCCTGGCACATGGCACGTGCCATTGCTTGATGGCTGTCCTTGTTCATCAAGTGATGGCTTCTCAGGAGAGGGAGCCATCGTGTCCATGCGCATCCCATGGGCAGGGATCTCCAACCCCGGCAGCATTCGGAGGACAGCTTTGTCCTTGGCATTGGCGTAGGTTGGTGGGAGGTGTTGAGCCAATATGTGTCCACCATTCCGCGGAGTTGGCTCAGAATCCTTGGGGCATGGCCCATATCTGGAGTGTGCTGGTTTGTCATCCGTCCCCCAAATCCTCTTGCGAAGCCACAGATAGACAGATCTGCAGGAGGAGTCCCTGTGGCTGCCAGAATGAAGCAGTCCTTGTTGGGTGAGTGGTGCCTGCTTGGGTTTCACAGGTAGAGATGGGACTAGAATGTTATTGATTGCTTTCTCAGGGCCAGGCACTCTGTTGGGAATCTTCCATGTAAGTGTAAACTTGTCACCCCATCCTTGCATACCAATGAGGAAATGCTTGGGGTTTTATGACTCCATTTTATAGAAGATGAAACTGAGGCCCAGAAAGGCAGTGCAACTTGCCCAAAGACTAGAGCTGGGAATGGTAGAAGGCAGGAAAGGGACTCAGGTTCTGTCTGGTCCAGTGTCCATGTTTCTGTCCCTTTCTCAGGCCCCACTGAAGAGGTTTTGGATTCCACCTGTGTCTGAAGAAAGATAGAAGAACCCATGGGGTTGAATCTTGTGAACCAGCCAGGCTTCAGGGAACTGGAAACAAAGTACATTTTCCTGGCAAAGCTCCCTGTGTGCTTCCTGGATTTCCCCAGCAGGGTGTCCTCAGTGAGCACACTGGGAAAATATCCCCCTTGTCAGGCAGGATTTGGAGTCGGGTTGAGTCCGTTCGCTGCTCCTCTTTTCACAAAGAGCCATTGCCAATTCCCTTCCTGACTTCTCCTCAGCTCAGAGAGGTACAGAAGGTCACTGTGGGTGGTGTGCGGGGGGGAATATTTTGGAGAGTGGCAGAAGAGGGTCAATACGTCAGGAGAGCGACAGGACATCACCCACCTAGAACACTATCTCTTATTTTAATTCCCTTGCAACCCCCAACACAGGAAGAAAGAAGTCTTATTCAGGGATAACATCTTTAAAATCTCTAATACTTGCTAATCTTGGATTTTGACAAAGAGAGAACCAGAACTCTGGCTCCCAGGTAACTGTATCTAGTTAGAATCTAAAGATACTTTTGTGCTCATATTGTATTTATTTCTACTTTCTGTTTGTGACAGGTGATAATAGTGTTGGTCTGCGAATTGACCCCAGCTCACAGAGGGGAAGGGGAGGTCAAAGAAAGTAGTAGACCACTCCAGATTGGTAGGCAGCATGTGGAATTAGCAAGGGAACTTGTACACGAGGCTTGCCTCCACTGGCCCGCCCTGTACAATTCCACACCCCCCACCCCGAATCTTAAAAGTTTATACAGAGTCACATATTTAGTCCAGATGGTCTCAACAACACCTCACTCCCTTAAGGTTCCAACCTTAAAGATGGCTCCCCAGGGGAACAGGGGCCGAATGTCTGTTTCACATGGGAGGGGTTGAAACCATCCTCTCAGTGACTCCCTCCAGCAGAGGGGTTCTCATTTAAGATAATACTATAAAATTCCCTTTCACAATGTATTTAGTTGAGTGAAAAAGATAAATGAGTCCATTTTAAAGAAAGTCTGATCTAGGGTCACAAAGATATGGCAGATTTCCTAAAAGAGGTATTTGATGGATTGACTTTGGTGAAATAGTAGTTCTAGTACTTCGCGTCCCTCTGATTTCTGGCGATGTCTCTGAGTCAGTTTTCTCATCTGTAAAATGAAAATGACAAGATGGCCTTTGTGAGGATTTCATGATGATGATGATGATGATGATGATAAGAAGTAATCACAGCTAACATGTACTGATTTTTTTCACGGGTTGCACTTGGGACTCTGATGCAGACTTTCTGACACCAGAAACCCTGAGCTGCACAAAGATGACATGTTGAATAAAATGGGGTCAATGAATGGTGACTGCTTCCTTCACCACCATCATCACCTCCTTCATCATTTTTGCAAGTGGCAGGACTTTTTATTAGCTGTGTTACTTCCTGAGATTCAGTATTATCATCTGTGAAATGGGAATCATCTCTTGTGATGATCAGAGCTGAGTAGCTGGCACTGAGGCAGTTGTCAGTAAGCATGGCTGTTTGTGGCCCCTCAGTGACCTGGGGCCAGAGCTCCTTTTCCTTGAGTAGTGAGTCCCACACAAAGTCCTTGTCCAGATGTCCAGTTTTGCCTTAAACCAGGCTGATTCTTCAAGAGGTTATCTTGAAGAACTTGGCCCTTATCTCTTTCTGATGGATTGAAAAATCTGTTGGCAGTTCTGATTTTTATTTCAAAGAAGGAAATACATTTATGGGGAGATAAACAATGGGAGGAAATTCTTTAACGATGGCACTGTTATTTGTTTTAATCAGCCATTAATTTTTTTTTATTTGGATTACAAAATGAAGACACAACTCTGGAAGAAAATTTAGAAAATACAAAATCCCTTTAGCCAGCTATGACTGTTAATATTTGGAAATATTTCCTTTTTACTATTTTATTTACTTACTTTTTTATTTAAGAGAGAAAGAAGAGAGAGCAAGGTGGGGGTGGCAGAGGGAGAGAGAGAATCATAAGCAGCCTCCATACTCAGCATAGAGCCTGATGTGGGACTTGATCTCACAACCCTGAGATCGTGACCTGAGCTGAAATCAGGAGTTGGATGTTCAACCGACTGAGACACCCCAGCTTCCCTTACTATTTTATTTTATAATTTAGAATGGTTTACAGAGTTGACATCATTCTCTAGTACAGTTTCCTAATTTGTTTTTTATTTAATGTTTGGCTGTAAGCATTTTTCGGGTTGTATAATCTTTGTTGTTAATCTTAAATGGCGTTATAATAGTTCATAAAGTGGTTCCCCATTGCTTCTTCAATCTCATTTGATTTCTCCTCATCTCCCCCTTACATTCCAACCACCTGGACTTCTTGGTCTTTCTTGGATACACTGTGTTTGTTTCTGCCTCAGGGCCTTTGCACGGTATCACCTTTTGACCCCTAAAGTTCTTCCCTGGTTATTTAGGTAGTCAGCTCCTTCTCACCCTTCATAACCCAGTTCAGATATCCCATCCTCAGACAGAGCCCTCTATGACAACCATGGATCCATAGGGATGCTCTCAACTTCTCTTGACCTCATCTCTTGGTTTTATTTTCTCCTTAAGGGGAAAAACTTTATAATATTATCACCTGAATTTATCTTATTCATCTATCTGTTTACTTGTTTATTGTCTTATTCTCTCAATAGATTGTAAACTCCAGGAGGACAGTCACCTTGTCTGTCTTGCTCATCATTGATTTCCCAGTGGCTAACCAGTTCCTGTTACATAGTAGGAGCTCAACAAGTGTGTGTTTTGAATAAATGGGTGGGTGGTGAGATGGTGGAATGTGTGGCTGGGTCAGTAGTATAGGTAGGTGGCAGCAGATGGTAGTGGGTGGGTGAATGGACAGGTAGGTGGATACAGGAGTGGATACTTTTACTAACAATTCTCTAATTCCACCTTTAGAGGGTCCTCGTGATCATTTTAATTGCTTTGAAAAAGTGAACAATGCAAATTGTGAAGAAGTAGGATAAGCATGTCTCTTGGGAAACCTGACCCCGGCTCAGGCCAGGTGTTGAGGCTCCCTGCTGAGGGTGGGTAGCCTAGAGGGTGGGAGGTGGTGAGACCCCTGAGGTCCTCTTGGAAGCCCACCCACTCCATACCTAGGACTTTACCACCATACTTGTGCTGTGTTCCTCCCACAGTGGGCCGGAAGCAGTTCATGCGGTTTGAGTGGGCAAACCACGCAGCTGAGGCCCTGGGCTGTGAGTACGAGGAACTGAACACGGCCACCTTCAAGCACCACTTGCGACAGATCATCGAGCAAGTGACATCTGGGCCAAGCCGACGGAGCCTTGAGGAAGAGGAGACCAGCTCAGGTGCTGTGCTGCTGCCTCTCTGGGTAGGCTGGGTACCCCCCAGCTCAGGCCCTATGGAAGCTCCATCATGCCTTCACTTACTCATCAGGACCTGTTATATGCGGACCTTCTAGGTGCAGGGGAGGCCCATGTGGGCAGAAGTGGACTTGGTTCCTATATGCATGGTTCTTATGGCCAACTGGTGCTGTCCAGGGTTCTGAAGGTTCTGCTGAAACCTGGGAGGGTGGCCTGTGATGAGCAGTACCAAGGGGCCCAATGCTTTTCCATTGGCGATTACATCTGTTGAGCCCCTACCTTGTCGGGGGAAGACTGGCCTTCCAGTTTGAGGCACAGAAATAAAGCCAGGATGGCTAGAGGTCCTGGGAGGCTGGTAGATGAGGCCAGTAGATGAGAGGTGATGGGGGGGACTATGCAAACTATGGTTTTAATGCTCAGGGAGGACTCTGCAAACTGTGGTTTTTATGCTCAGACCCATGAGAGACCATGCAGGGACACAGGCAGGGAATGCCATGATTTGACTTGTTCCTTGAATGGCTCAGGCAGGGGGAAGCCTGGGGAATGACTCGGAGAAGGGAGGCCACATGGGAACCTAACAAAATCGCCTGGTGAGATGCTGGTGCTTGCACAAGGACATGGTAGTGGAACTGGGTTGGGTGGGACACAGTCAAAGTCTGCTTCATACATAGAGAGGATAGCATGGGCCTGAGGGAGGAGGTGGGAAAAGAGGGATCAGGACAGCTTCTAGGATTTTAGCCTAGGTGGCTGGAGGAATGGGGGTGCTTTGAACTGATGTGGGAGAAAGCTGAATGGCCTTGCATGGCACCTGCAGGAGTGTGATCTGCTAGGTTCCAAATCTGTAGCCATCACCCATCAGATGCTTTGGCTGCAGGAGGTGAGGGCCGAGGGACCCCCTTGGGGCCCCAGGAGTCTCTGGGTGGTTGTCCCAGAGACCTCGGAGTCTGGTATTAATTAGTGGGTCGCACTGTTTTGAACTGTGGTTGTGGGACTCATCTCTCAGAGGCCCCTTAGTTCCTCAGAGCTGCTCCACTCTAGGGGTCTCAGCTTGGTGGCTAATGTCACTTGGAAGCCTTTTGTTTGCTTCTAGGTCCAGGTATGAGCTGTAGTCCACTCTTGGTTCCTCCTCCTCTCTGAAACACACGCACACACCCCACAAGCACACACATAGCACACATACACAACATGCCCATGGACACACACCTCATAGGCATGTATGCACATGCACAGACACACACACCACACACACACACACACACACACACACACACACACACTGCAGGAAACACACAGATGTGCACAGACACATGAGCATACGTGCACACGCATTCAGACATTAACACTAATTACCTCTCGGGCCAAGGTATCAAGGGTAGGTGTGAAGCAGACAGGGGACCAGCAGGCTTAGGAGAGATGCTGAGAGGCTGTGGGTTGCCTAGCAACAGCCCAGGTTGGTGGGGGTGGAGCTAACAGAAGGAAGGGAAGTGCTTTGGGGCTGCAGCGGGCTGCCTGGAATGTACAAGCAGGACTGCTGTCTCCAGCCACAGTGCAGATGTGAAAATCGTGTTTCCGATGCTGTGAATGGAAGCAACACCTAAGGGTCAGGATTTCCGATGTGACCCACCCCTCCCACATTCTTGTTCTGCTTTGTTCCATGCACCCTCATCAAGGCTGGCTAATTTTAACAGGCCGCCTTTGTGTTTAAACAAAATCGAGACCATTACTATATTAATCGTTTGCAAAGCATTTTCATTCTTCCTAACGTGACAGGTAGACTCTTTTCCCTCTCATTCCATATTCGTCCATGCCTGGCTTTAAGCACTGCTTTGTATGGACGACAAATTGTCTAACCCATTTGCTATTGTTGGATATTCAGGTTGTTTCAAAAAAAGGCGATTTTCATCCAATTTAATCAACAATTGGGAGAACATATGTACCCAGAAATCTTTGTTTCTCTGAATATTTCATTAGGATAAAAGCCCTAGCGTGAAATTATGAAGTCCAAGCATACGAATATTTGATAGCTTCTGACACAGAACTGCCAAACTTCCCTCCAGAAAGGGGGAAACACCAAACATTATCTGAGTGCCTACTACGTGTCAGGCACTGGGGTCTGGGAGCCAACACACCCAGAGACGATCCCCATCCTCGGGGCGCTCCCAGCCTGGCACGGGGCAGGGTGGGCACAGGGCATTATGAACAACTAACCACACAAATAAAAATATACTGAACTCAGAGTGCTTTAAAAGCAAGGTGACTTTGTCCTGGGTCTGGCCTGTTACACATAGCGTAACATCCTCTGGGTTCATCCACATTGTAGGGAATGGGTGGATTTTCATTTTTTACGACTGGATCATCTATTTCATGTCCCCATTTCTATGTGGGATCTAAAATAATCACACTCCCAGAGGCAGAGAATAGAGTGGCGGTTGCCCGGGACTCAGGGGAGGGCCAAATGGGAGAGAATGATTGACGGGTACGTAGTTTCATTCACGCAGGATGAATGAACGCTAGAACGCAGATGAAAAAGTAGACGACTAAGATGACCAGCCAACGAATAGGTCTACTGGGCAGCATAGAGCCACTGGTTACCATGCTGTATTGTCCATTGTTGAGACTTTTTAGAGGGTAGATCTTATGTGAAGTGTTCTTATCACACACATAGGCAGAAAGAAGGAGGGAGGAATCTCTTAGAGTTGACATCTTCAAGCTCATCGCGATGTATAAATACCTATATATAGGTATAGATATCTATGTATTGTACGATTTATACGATGTATAAATACCTATAAATAGGTAGGTATGGCTTTTGGTAGGTTGGTCATACCTCAGTCACAAACTGATTAAAGAGAAAGGAGCAAGGTAGGACTGGGAATTGGGTTAATGGGGTGGTAATCAAGGCAGGCTTCCCTGAAGTGGTGACATTGGGCTGTTCCCCGGGGGATGAGCAGTAGTGCTTGCTGGAGAAGAGGGAGGGCCAGGTGACCCAGAACCCCATCAGTCCTGATAAGGCACTTGAACTTGGTTCTAAGAGTGTGGGTACGTAATTTCAGCAGTGGAGGGATGTATGTGAGGGAGGGGGTTTCTCTAAGGCCACCAGCGATGTCTGGAGAATGTTGCCCTTGGCCCCAGGAAAGGTCCTAACCATGGATGCCCACCCTTCCCTCTCCCTCTCCAGGGCTCAAGATGACAGGCGTAGAGTGTGTGGAGGGGATGGCCTCAGGCCTGTACCAAGAGCTCTTTGCGGCCGTGATCTCACTCATCAACAGGTAACAGCAGATACACAAATGAGCACTTTAGCACAGTGGGGTTTTGGAGGGGCTGGAGAAGAGTGAGGTTTTGAGCTGGGGAGCTGGGTTTAAATTCCCCCTTGGCCACCCAAAGGCAAATGTTCAACGCCCTGACCTCACCTTCTGCACCTGTAAAAGAGCTCTGTACCCCAGGGTCATGGCGAGGATTAAAAGGGATAATGCATGTAAACAGTTCTTCCTAATAGTGATCACAAACTACCAACAATAAAATCTGACAGTCTGGGGGCCCCCTGCTAAGTAAGGACAACAGCTGGAGCTCATGGTTTCCCGTCTTGTATCATTGACTCTGCACGCCAGCCCATTATACAGCTGAGCTAATAGAGGTGAAGAGAGGTGGGGCTGGAAGGCAGCCAGAGCTCTGGACTCCATGTTTCTCTGAATAACCCACTGTGCCGCTCTTGTCCATTTCTTTTTAAAATTTCCTCGGGGCGCCTGGGTGACTCAGTCGGTTGAGCCACTGCCTTCAGCTCAGGTCATGATCCCAGGGTCCTGGGATCAAGCCCCGCATCGGGCTCTCTGCTCAGCAGGGAGCCTGCTCCCCGCCCCTCGCCTGCCTCTCTGCCTACTTGTGATCTCTGTCTGTCAAATAAATAAATAAAATCTTTTAAAAAAATAAAATTTCCTGCTAAGGGTGGGGTGCCAGTGTTTTGTTTTGTTTTTTTTTTTTTTTTTGTTTTTTTTTTTTTGGAGTGGGCCAGGACATGTCTCTGAAATGTGTCTACCAGGCTGCAGCAGGCAGGAGTCAGGTGTCTAATACCACAAGGGCTTCCCACCCTCCTGCCCAAAGGCGGGAGGCATCCTCAGGCTTTCCACATCCTGCTAGCAGGTCCGAGGTCTGGTGCAGGGCAGCTGGGGTTCTCTGGTGATTCTGGGACACGGAATCCGCTTGCTCTCCTGTTGCTAGAGCAATTGCCATCCGAGGCCACAGACATAGCATCTAGAAACGAAGAGGTTCGCGCGTGCTTAGAGGAAGGTGTCCTGGGGGTGGGAATTGCACTGCTGGCAGAAGAAGCTGCCTCAGCCTCCGGAGGGTGGCTGCTGCTTCGCATCCTTTAAACCGCCTCTCGCTGATATAGAACCCACTCCCCCACCACCTACGAGCACCTCGTAGATGTCTGGCTTTCTGAGCATTAACTGACAGTCTTCACGCATCTGTGTGTGGCAGCTGATCTTGGCCTTGCGGTATAGGAGGAAAACCTTGGCAGGTTGTGCAGAAGAGCTAAGCGCCCTGCAGAGCCTAGGGCTGATCGTGATAATCATCATGATTAATAATAATAACAGGCCACCTTTACTGAGCATGAACCCCACCGCCAACCTGGCCCTCAGAGCCTGTCTCATCACCTCCAGCCTTCCCAGCGTCCTTCTGGGTTGTGGCCATCATTGACTTTTTCTTGGCTGAGGCTCAGAGAGGTTGGGCAGCTCTCCCAAGGTACACAGCCGCTCTGTCGCAGAGGGAAGGTTGGAGCCCTTGTGTGACTGTCTCCAACAGCTTTCAACTCCTGCATGTTGATGCCAATAATCCCTCCTCTGTCCACCCCGACAGATTCATCAGATTGATCCAAGGCAGTGAGGGCTTGGAAGAACCATCATTTAACAGTTGGGAAAACCTTAGCTCAGAGAGGTTAAGTAATTTGCCCCAGGTCACACAGCCCGTAAGCGGTGAGCCTCAGTCTCGCACCAGATCTGCTGGATTCCCCACACCCACCCAGTGTGCTGCCTCAGTTTCACCATATCTGCAATGGGGGAATGGGAGACATGGGCCGGCTGGGCTCTATGATTCCACATGGTCTTGAGGCCTTGCCTCTCTCTCCCCAGGTCCTTCTCTTCCCACCACCTCTCCATGGCCTCCATCATGGTGGTGGACTGTCCGGGCTTCCAGAACCCACGGCACCAGTGCAAGGACCGGGCAGCCACCTTCGAAGAGCTTTGCCGCAATTACGCTCACGAGCGCCTGCAGCTGCTTTTCTACCAGCGGACCTTCGTGTCCACGCTGGAGCGCTACCGGCAGGTAGGACTGGGCTCCATGGAGGGCGTGCGGCTGGCCAGGGTGTGGGGAACAGTCTGGTTCTTCAGTCACCCTTGGCTTCATCACGTTTGCCCCCCGCAGTGAACTGTTTGGCTCCCAGCTCTGCGGACCTCTGCTACTCCCCTGTCTCCACACACGGCTCCCTACAGTCCATGGACACCAGGGAACTTGGGGCTCCCCAAGCCTTGTTCCCCCAGCTGTCCCCCTGTTGAGGTGACCTGTTCTCCCTCGTCTACTTTGCCCAAGCTACATGCACCCCCCCACTACACCTTGTGGCTCACAGCTTCCCCACGGAAAACCCTTTGTGCTCTGGGTGTGGGTGAAAATTCTGGATGGGAGGGTTTACCCAGCCTTTGGATCCTAGAGTGACAACACTTAACAATGCCCTAGATGCACTTCCTTCCTCGGATCTACCCTCGGGACGCTTAGAGCGTGAACCAGAAAACACATGCAGACACGTTCCTGCCAGCCTTCTCTTCCTGTTTGAAAAAGTTTAAATGAGAATGTTACATTTGCCCAGAAAATGCACACCCCAGTAGTATACAGCCCAATAAATTCATCCAAATGAACGTAATCACGCACACACCCTGCCCCAACCGGGGGAAAAGTGGAACTCTGCTGACACAGGTGCACCCAGGACGGCCCCATCTTATCCACCCCCTCCTCTCTTTCCGAAGGGGACACCTCTGACTCCAGCAAGTGCTAATAGCAAGACGTTGGAAATGGCCATCTTGGTTATCAAGAGGGTAATGGGTATTGAAATTATGGTCATTTTTAAATTTTTTTGGTTGGAGCTTACACAGCAAGAAACATCAACATGGAGGAAACTCAAACAAGTGATGCCAATGATGAGTCCTGGGATCTGACCTTAACTCTGCCACTTATTGGCTGTGTGGCCTCAGGAAAGTTACTCACTCTCTCTGATTCTTGGTTCCATCCCATGTAAAATAGGAATAGCAATATTCCTGTATCATCTATCAGTTGCCACAATAATGCTAGATAATGAAGTACCCCAAAACATAGTGGCTTTAGATATTATCATTTGTTATTGCTTACTTCGGGTTTCCTGGGCAGTTCTCTGGTCTTGGCTGAGTGAGTTCTTGCGTCTCTGGGCAGATATAGGGCAGTAGGTGGTTCTGATGGTGCTGGCCAGTTCTCTCCTGTGTCTGGGAGTCAGCTGGCTATGAGCGGATCTGAGCAGGCTTTGGCTAGGATGACTCATCTGTGCACCAGGACTGTCCTATCCTCTAGCAGACTAGCCCAAGCTGTTCTCATGGCGCTGGGCAGGGCTCCAAGGGATGAGCAGAGATGTGCGGGGTCCATTGAGTCCTAGTCTTGGAACTGACAATGTCCCTTCTGTATTCAGTGGGTCATGGCAAGTCCAGGGCTGAGCCCTGAGCCAATGTGTGGGGAAGTAGGTTTCAGTTCTTGATGGGAGAAATTGAGATAAACAGAAGGGGAGAGGATTTTGGGGGGGGGGTTTGTTGTGGTTTTTAGAGACAAAGAGAGGTGAGAGGGGCCAGAGGGAGAGAGAGAGAGACTCTTAAGCAGGCACCAAACCCAATATAGAGCATGACATGGGGCTCAATCTCAGGACCCTGAGATCATGACCTGAGCTGAAACCAAGACTCAGACACTTAACCGACAGAGCCACCCAGGCGCTTCTGTTTCGCTTATTTCTGGTGATCAAGGCAATACATGTTCTTTATTAAAAACTGGGAAGTACATAGAAATATCCGTAAGCAGCAAACATAACCTCCTTTAACCCCAACACCCACAGGAAAGCCCTCTTCCTGCTGTCTGTACTTTATACCACTTAATTGCCCATATATCATCTTCTCTGCAGATTTCTGATCCGTCCCTACACACGGGTTTGTTGTTGTCTCTTTTCCTCACAGCAGCGGGCTATTGCCGTGTTCTCATTCCATTGGCAACTTTTAGTAATCGCACATTTCACTGGTTACGTCCGCTCTCATTACGCTCCACCATTACACCATCTCAAACGATGCCGTGACTGACATCCGCATGCTGACTTCTGAATGGCGACTGTCATTAACCATAGTGTGTGCTCACTCCCTCCAGCACCCAGTTATCAGCCCCATGCTCATTAGTAACTCAGCAAATAAAAGCAAAGTTTGGACTGAATGATTAGCTCCTGATAAAGCTCTCACCGCTATTGCTGATGGGCCGGCAGAATGAGCGATGTCAGGAATTTATTGGAATGTTGGTCTATAACCTCTCTTCTCAAGCAAAGGCTAAGGGGTGAAGATAAAACAAGCAAGCTAGGGGCGCCTGGGTAGTTCAGTGGGTTAAGCCTCTGCCTTTGGCTCAGGTCATGGTATCAGGGTCCTGAGTCTGAGCCCCGAATCGGGCTCTCTGCTCAGCAGGGAGCCTGCTTTCCCCACCGCCCCCCTTTGCCTGCCTCTCTGCCTACTTGTGATCTCTGTCTATCAAATAAATAAGCAAAATCTTTAAAACAAACAAACTAGCTAACAAACAGCCTGATTGCAAAAAAGGCAAAAGTTCTGAATACATTTTTTTCTTCAAAAGATAGACAAATGGGCAATAATTGCCTGAAATTTAGGGAAATGTGCATCAAAACATCAAGATAGCCCTTCATACCCGGTAGAATGGTAATGATAAAAAACCAAACCAAACCAAACCAAACCAGAAAGCAGCAAACATTGGGAAGGATGTGGGGAAATTGGACCCCGTGTGCCTGGCTAGTGGGAATACGAAACTGTGCAGCCACTGTGAAAAACAGTATGCTGTTCGTCTGAAAAAAAAAAAAAAATTGAATTACCCTGTGATCCAGCAAATCTGCCTCTGGCTATCTACCCCCCGGAGAGTTGACGACCGGGTCTTGAAGAGATAATCCATACACCTAGCCAAACGGCAGCTTTACCAATAGCTAAAGAGTAGGAGTGACCCTAGTGTCCACGTTGGGGCCGGGGGGCGGGGCGTGTGTGTAAACAGGTTTGATCTGTCCACGCAATGGGCTACTGTTCAACCATAAAGAGGAAGGAAATTCTCATCTATTTTGCAACATGGATGAGCCTCGAGGACATTGTAGGGAGTGCAAATAAGCCAGTCACAAAAGGACGAGTCCTATGGGACTCCGCTCACACGAGACACTTAAGTGCAGTCAACTTCATAGAGACAGAAAGTGCAACGGCGGTAGCCAGGGGCTGGAGGGGGAGGAGGGAGAACTGGAATCAGTGGTTAATGGGGACAGCATTTCGGTTTTGCAAGATAGAGAAGTGCTGGAGGTGGGGACGTGGTGACAGGTGCACAACATGTGAGTGAACTTAATGCCACTAACTATATGACCCAGGAAAAGGTAGATTTTATGTCGTGGATATTTTACTGCCATTGTTCAGTGGAGCATGTGACTCTTGATCTCAGGGTCAAGACTCACGATGGAGGTAGAGCTTACTTAAAAGAATATTTTTAAAATGATGATGGTAATAATAATAATGATGATAATTATAAAGCTTAAGGGGAGGTGAAAGTCCTTACTTCTCTTTTCTCCTCCGGAAGTTTTCCACCCTCGTCAGCTCATGGAAGGAACTAACATGGAACTTCTGTGACTTTCCAGGAAGGTATTCCTGTGCCCTTTGACCTCCCGGAGCCTTCCCCGGGGACCACAGTGGCTGTGGTGGACCAGAACCCTTCCCAGGTAAGGCAGGGTCCAGCATGCCCGGGTCCACCCGGGCTCTTAGATGCCACGAGGCTTTGAGTTGAAATCCCAGATGACTTGAGTCCTTAAGCCGCAAGTTATCGGTGCTGTCTTCCCCTAGAATCACCTAGGGATTGGGAGAGACCCTGAAGCTGGCGATCCACTCCCAGCCTGGCCCGAGAATGTGGCCCGGGGCAACTACTCTCCAAACCCCCTCAGGTTGAGAACCACCTCTCTGCCTGGTGTCTGAGATGGGCTCAGCTGGCACGTGCCTGGCAGCTCATGGTGCGCTGAGGGGGCTCGGGGCCAGTGCCTGGTGGCCACTTGCCTGGGAAGGCCAGGTGTTCAGCCGCAGATGCTGTGTCTGCAGAGACTGGGAGAATAGGGGCTGGGGGGGATGGAGAATGGTGGAGTGATGAGGGGTCCACGCATTTATGGGCTGTGTATGTGGGGGCATACCCAAGCCTTTACTTTCTCCATCTCAAGAACCCTCTGGGCTGACCCCAGACCTGCACCTCTGCTCTGCCATCTCTCAGAATGGCCCTGAACCATTTCCCTGACTTGCCAAGTTCGGGTCCAATGTCAGTGATCCTGAGTGCATCCCTTTGCCTCTCTGGTTCTCAGTTTTTTTCCCGTCTCTAAAGTGGGAATGATAGCATGACCTGGGATGGTTGTGAAGGTTTAGGAGATCTGGAGCATAGAGCACCCTGCCAGGTGCTTGGCCTACAGGTCATGTGTTTCTCCTGCCACGTGATAGCCCAGGCTGCCACTTTTCTCCTTCTTTGTCTCCTGTTGGCTGCCCCTGGCCTTCTCTTCCAAGCCCTCTCTTGGCTCCTAGTGACGCACCTGTTCCTGCAAAGCTGCCTTGTCCATGAGCCCTGTCTGGTCACTGTCTGTTTATGCTTCCCGTTGGCACCCTCTGGACTGGCTCCCCCTCCGTGTCATGCTTCCTGACCTGGAAGAGGCAGGCCAGAAGGGACAACCTGGACAATGTGAGGAGGGAGGGATTGGGGTCCCCTGGATACTTGGACGGTGGCTGGGAACAGCCACCTTCTGAGGACGGACTGGCTGTGAATTTCAGCCCCCTAAAGAAAGGCAAGGTGAAGGCTCAGGATATCTGGGATCCGGTCCCCGTTCTGCCCCTGTGCCTCTCCATGTGACCCAGGATGTGTCCTCTCTGGGCCTCTTAGCGGGGGCAGTATTTCCCAGTCAGGGTTGCCCAACTGTCCCGGCTTGCCAAGGGACTTTGCTGTCTCTAGCGCTGAAATCCTCATATCCTGGGAAGTTGCTGAGTCCCAGTCACCAAGCTGGTCGCACCGTGTCTCACGCACATTTCCTCCATAACCACTTGGTACTGTTTTCGGTGACGCCAACTCACTGGGGCCCTCGAACGAGCTTCTTTGCTTCTCTAGGCCTCTCTGGTTCCCAGGAACAAAACTTCAGAGTTACCTAGATGGCTTCTGAAGCTCATGGCCAGATTTTGAATTCCGTGCTACTGAACCAAGTTCACCTTCTCCTCTAGAACATTCTTTCGGCCCTCCCCTTCTCCTTAAGATTTTAGTTAAAAAAATGCAGACTTCTCAGAAGTGATGTGGATGGAATTAATCCTTTGGTGTTAGGCTGTGCACAAATACAGAGCCGCCTTTGTGTATGTAGAATGTGTAATTTACAGAGTGCTTTCCCTTGTTAATTCCCCACTACAGCTCTCTGAGGAAGGTATTGTCAGTCTCCATTTTACATAAAAAGAAATGAGGCTCTGAGTGGGGCAGTAAGTTCCCCAAGGTCACACAGGAAATGAGGACAGAGGCTGGTTTCAGACCTCCTGAAACTGAGGGGTTGTAACAGTTTTGAGGTTTCCTCACTGGGAATCCTGGGGGGGGGTGCATTGGGAGCACGGCTCTGGGCTGGTATGTCTGGGTCGTGATGCTGGGGGTCTTAGAGGCCCTGACTCCCAGAGGTGGGAAGAGAAGCCCAGGACTCTGGCCTCCGTCAGGGATCAGGGCTCCCCAGTGATCCTGGATTTTCCACCAGGTCCGCTTACCGGCCGTTGGAGGTGCTGAGGACGCCAGGGGCCTTTTCTGGCTCTTGGACGAGGAGGTCCGGGTGGAGGGCTCCAGTGACAACGTGGTGCTGGAGCGTCTCTGTGCGGCCTTTGAGAAGAAAGGTGCTGCGGCCGAAGGTAAGGGAGTCAGGCTTAGGGGACTCAGGGAGAAGGGGTGCTGCATCCAGCCTGGAGTTGGAATCTGTTCTTGTCTGCTGCAGAGAAAGTTCTGACAAGGTTTGTATGCGGGGGATGGTGGGGGGAGGTGTTCTGAGTGCACAGATGTCTGTGCACATGCCTGTATGTGCTTTCATTCATTTATCAGTGAATGAAATTTATCAGTCACTTAATTAATCAATAATCAATTATTTACCAATCAATCATTGATCAGTGATCAGTGTGGTCAGCAAATGTGTTGACTGGCTACTGTGTGCTGGGCATTGTGCTACGCAGTGGCAAGCCAGCCGGGGGAGGATGTAGGGAGAGCGTGGACAAGCTAACAGAGGAGCCTGGGTTTAACCCCAAGATGACAGACCCTGGTGCTTGATGGCGCGTCAGACAGACCAAATTCCTGCAGAAGCCAGGGGGTCTGGGGGAGAGGCGTGCAGACAAATGTGCCAGAGAAGAGGAGACACTGTGCAGGATAGCAAAGTCAGAGATGTTGCCTAGGCTCAGACCACTGGAGGCCCCGCTTGTGGGCCACACGAAAAAAAACATTAGCCTCAACCCTAGAGCTCTGAGAAGCCATGAAGGACTCTATGTGGCAGGAAGTAAGGTCAGATTCATGTTTCGAAAGTTTCTGCAGGCAGCAGTATGGAAGGCAGTCTGGGAGGTGAGAGAGGAGCTGGGCAGACTCTGAGGGTATGAACCCAGGGCAACTGGCCTTGGGCTGAACTGGAAGGGAGCATCAAGAGGCAAGATGGAGACATCCGGATGGAACCACAAGGTCAGAGGTCCTGGACTCTGACTTTGGAATTTGGCTTCATTCAGCATCAAGTTCAAGTCTGGCTATCCATGCATCACTGAGGGCAACTCTAAGCAAACCTTGAATAGCCCCAGGGAGAGTGCTTACATGAAGAGGGTGGAGGGGGGTCACCCCTGCCTCCCTTTCACCAGGATTTCTGTGATAGTGATTGGGGGAGAGATTATCAGCTTTGTTATTGGCCGTGGAGTGTCATGAGTGCCGATCGATGAGCACAGGGCTGTTGATGGCGATGAAGACCGTTTAATCCCCGGCACTTCAGGGGTTGGAAGAAAGCTGTCTGTTCTCCACACTTGGCTCTGGGCTCAGAGCTTCATGTATGCTGTTTCATTGAATCCTGTCACCAGTCTGGTGGCTGGTGTTCTTACCCCCCAGGGTGAGGACCCTGAGCTCCAGAGAGATGCTTGTAGAGAGGTCTGAGATCCCCCAGAGGGAGTCAGCAGGCAGATACAAAGCAATCTCTGTCCGCAACAGAATCTCTTAAGACCCTGCCTCCCCAACTCCACCCAGATGCCCGGAGGCTTCTCTGGAAGGCAGATGGGCTCTGAGATCTTCCACCCCCACAACCATGTGACTCATTTAGCAGTGTTTCCAGAGCCCCTCACACGTGGCAGCCACTGTCCTGGGCCAGGAGATCCATCCCGAATAAGACAGATATCTCTGCCCCCTGGGGTGGACATTCTAGCAGAGGAGATGGAAGATAAAATGAAGAAATCCGTAAAAAGGTTGAGGACCACAGTTCTGGTTGAGATCATGCAGGGAATCCAGGTTGGCAGAGACAAAGGCCCAGCGGTCAGCTCTGGGACATTCCAATGTCAAGGCCCAGGGATGAGGCTAGTGACCAGGAAAGGCAACCGAGGAGGGGTGGCCGGGGTAATCCTTTGGTGTTCGGCTGTGCACAAATACAGAGGGGGTGGGTTAGGAAGGAAGCCATAGGCAGAGGGAGGGTGAGGCATGGCTGAGAAGTGGCCAATGATTTGGCCACATGGAGGTCACTGACAACCAAGATGAGTACCATTTCGATGGAATATTTGGGGCAAACGTCCACCTGGAGTAGTGTACGGGAAACTGGGAGAATATTTGGCAGAAGACGCATGATGGCTCTCTTTGCCGTGGTCCGCTGGGCAGGTAATGGCAAAAGCCTATACCCCAAAGGGACTTGCCAAGGCCTCCATCCAGGACGTCCATGGAGCCTTCCTGCACTCGCATCAGGACCCGATTTTCTGAGCAGAAACAGCGGCAGCATCCGAGGGCTCTGGCCGTTCTCCCTGGCACAGGCTCAGAGCACCAGTACCCAAGTTCATCCTAGAGGATTTGGCCCAGGGCTGACTTTGCCAGGCACAGCGCTTTTAGGGGTCCATACAAATGTTTTAATTTCTGCAAAAAAGCAACAGAAGAAAAAATCCACTCTCAGGTCAAATATGATATATATGTATACACGTATGTGTACATATATGCACATGTATGTGTATGTGTACATATGTGTGTATGTATGTTCTGGGCTGAGTATCCCACCTCAAACCCACAGGGTAGTTCTGGCCTCCAGGAGTTCAGAATGTGACTTCTGGGAAGTCACCTCCCCTGTTTGTAAAATGATAATAGTGACACCTGCTTCAGGGGGCTTGTGTGAGGACGGATGATGCCTTGTGAAAAATAATGACCTCTCCAGCCCGCACCCCCTTCTCTCTTCTCCTGCTTTTCCAGTCTCCCCTGCAGCCCTCCAGACGGAATGCACCTGTCCTCACAGGAACGTCAGCTCATGAGGGCAGGGGCCTGGCCACTCCTCTCCCCTCTGCCCCACAATGGCCCTGGCCTGGAGAAAGCTCCAGTACATCCTTGATGCAGAATAGATGAATATGGCAAAACCCCATGATCCAGAAGCAGATGAGATGGTTTCTCCAACAGAATGTTTTCTGGATCCCGACTTTTAGGAAGGTGACCCAGAGGAGGCTCAGAAGGAGAAGGCAACAGGGGGGTGTGATTGGGGCTGGAGGGGATCTGGGGAGAGACATCTGTGGCCCCCTCTTCTCCTCCTGTGAGGCCCGACTTGCCAATTCCAGACACCTTGAGCAGGGTGGTCTGATGCTGTCCATTCCTGGAGGGAGACTTTGATGTCCTTTGTCCTGGCCCGACAGAGATAGACCCATTAAATCAGATATTTCGGTTAAAAAAAAAAAGATGTTTTGTCTGTGGGGCTTTCTGATTAGCTCTGAGTTAATGAGAATGTTCAGTCAGGCAAAACATGGGGGGCTTTCTGGAGAACCCAGTGCTTTGCTGTTACGTCTCTGCTAAGTATCTTTGCTGGGCTGGCGGGCAGCTCTCATGGGGCCCAGGCGCAGTGGACAGTCAGGCGAAAGGCATCTGCAAAGCAGATGTAGAGGGTGGTTGCCAGGGGTGCAGGGGCCCCAAGAAGCCCCCTACCCCTGTCTGGGGGTGTCAGGCTCTTGGGAGAGGTGATGGTACAGAGTCTTGAGAGGGGTGTAGTGGGTCAGACTCTGTCTTCAAGCTGTTTCCATGGGGCTACTGAGATCAAATGAAGCCTATGAATGCTTGGATGAACAAAACTGGTGGAAATCACCTCCTGAAGAAAGAGGAGGGTGAGAGGGCTGAGCAGAGCCCCTGGGAGCCTGGGAGTGGTCTCCTGAGGCTGTTCCTGGGACATAGGATGCCTCTGTTTGTCAGGCCAGCACTGGGGAGGAACATGGGCTTCGGACCAGCAGACCTATGTCCTCATCCTGGCTCTGTCCCTATGTGCTGTGCCACTTCAGCCAAGCGGGCTCATCTCTGAACCTCAGTGTCACCTTCTAGAAAACCAGCCCCAGCGATGCTCACTTCAGAAACCAGAGTGGGATCTCGTGACCTCATGTGTGGCCATGTGTCCAGCAGAGGCTGGCTGGGGCTTAGTCTACATGGACGTCCTTTCTTCTCTCTTGCCTTTGGTCTCCCCTCTCCAAATGCTCTTGGGATCTTCACTCAAAGCCCAGCTCTGTGCTTGCTGCGAGACGTAAAGATGCGTAAACACAGTTGCTGCCCTCAAGCCGCTTCCAGTCCACGCAGGGAGGTGGCCATGCAAACAGATAGCATGGACATCCTACAGGCAGCGTGGATGGACGCACCAGAGTGAGGCGGCCACTTTGTTCCCTTGCTTTGTTGGAAGGTGGCCCCCTGATGGCAGGGACCGTGGGCTCCGTAGGCCTCACGGAAGTGCTAGATGAAGGGATACGTCACTTCACCAGAAGTGTCCCTTGCTGATAACTTCGGTCAGCCCTGGGTCTTGACCACAGTGGACCTCCAAGAGACTACACACCCTACAGCACCCACATCACTCACGCATCAGAAGCCCTCAGACTCCCAGACGGCGTTTGCTGCGTACAGAATTCTGAGAAATGTGGCTTTCTCGTTTCCTTGCTCCCTGCAGCAGAGAGGTGGCAAATTGCATGGGAGGGAAGGACTCAGGACCCTAGAATGTGCTGGGGCATTGACAGTAGGAAGATGGGAACTCATAGAAATTCAGAAGACAGACAGGAACCGAAACAATACTACCGCTCCTGAGAGTAATTGGTCTGGGACCATTACTCAACCCGAGAGCGTCTCTGCAATTAGAGTGATTGATTATTTACTAGGATTCCTTTCTTCCCTCCTCCCTTCCTTCCCTCCATCCCCACCCTCCTTCCATCCCTCCCTCCCTTCTTTCCTCCCTTCCTCCTTCTCTTCTTTTCCTTTCTTACTTTCCTTCCCTCCCTCCCTCCCTTGTTTCTTATCTTCCCCACCCTCCTTCCCTCCCTCCTTTTCCCTCCCTCCCTCTCTCCCTCCCTTCCTTCCACAAGCACTTCGGGGATTCCATTCATGTACCAGGCACCGTGCTGGTGTTAGGAATATGGACACAAAGGCTTTGTGGCCCCAGACACTGGCACAAGGTTGAATGTAAGAAAAGGTTGTGACACCCACTAGGGCTTACTAAGTGACAACCAAGGCCCAGGCACTATGCTAATGTATGTCACGCACATTATCTCCTTTAAGTTTTGTGCCACCCTGGGAGGCATGTATTCACAGTTTACAGAGGAAGAGACTGAGGGTCAGAGATTGAAGAAGCTTGACCCCTGCCACAGAACAGTAAGTCGTAGTGGTAGGATCTGAACACAGGCCCGCTCTCACTCCTCCAAACCCCTTCCTTTCTCCCACCTTGTCCCTTGCAGTCAAGCGTGTGTCAGCATCTTCCAAGAGTGTGCTGTGTGTTTATTCGGTTGGTACCATTCAAGACAATTTTCGGTGGCACACCAATATTTTCAAAATGCATAATGATTATGTTTTTATTTCCATGACTATCAGAAAATACAGCGTGCACACCCAACCTGCCATGCAATGCTTCTTTATAAAGGGACTTACATGTTTATGAATGTGTGTTGATTTAAACAAATAGTAAGTAATAACCCAGGCAGTATGCAGGTATGGCAAAAAATCATGACGATTGTGCGCACTGATGGCATGTGGGGAAAAGAGGTATCTTGTGTTTAAGAAAGCAAGGAGGAATCGAGTCAGCGTTGGAAAGAACGCACAGACATGCATACAGAGGAGAGGGGTGGGTGCCCAGAACTGTGATCTTTGGCTCTCTGGAAACATACTTAAGTGGAAAAAAATGTGTTTTTAGTGATGCCAAGCGATCGCAGAGTGTCCCCCACACCCTACACCCCAACACTCACAGGCTATGTCTGCTTTCAGGGACCTCTGCCTTTCGGTCCTGTGAGCAGCCCCTGCAGTTCGAGATCTTCCACCAGCTGGGCCAGGACCCGGTCCGCTATGACCTCTCGGGTTGGCTCCACAGGGCCAAGCCCAACCTCTCGGCCCTGGACGCCCCCCAGGTGCTGCAGCAGTCCAGAAGGTGAGCCCGGCCGGCGGGGATTGGTCCGGCCTCCCCACTGGGGCTGTGCCGTCCCGATAATTCGGTGATGGAGGGTCTGTCCAGCAGCCCTGTCCCCAAGATCCGATGGGACCCTGGGGCTGGTACAGGACAAAGGCCAGAAAGCCAAGACTTCTTCCTTTGGCTGCTTGCCTTTCATTAAGTAGCTGGGAGATGATGTGACTGGAACGATTTTATGGACATCCTAGAACTAGGGGGGTCATAAAACAGAAGCAATAAAGTTTGGTGGTGTTAAAAAAAAAAAAAAAGCACACCGCCTTCCCTGATGGCCCTGCTCAGAAAATGCTGGCGGCGAGGGTGGCTTGCAGGTCACAGTTACTGGAAATGCTTCTGTGGGTGTGTGCCTGTACCCGCAAGCTTGTAGGCTGATCCTCCCAACTTCGCTGCTGGAACCCTGCAGGGGCAGAGCTAGGACACCAGAGAGAAGCCGAGGGCACCAGGGAGGTGCTGGAGGGTGGGGTGGGGTGCCGGAAGAGGGAGGTGATCCTTACTGACCACCCATGGCAGCATGCCCTACAGTCAGGATAAACGCCCGCTAAGTATCTTGTTAATCCTTACAACAACACTGCCTCCTTAGCCCCATTACACAGATGAGAAAACCGAGGCCCCAGTCGGTAAAGTGGCCCTCCTTTGATCACAGCGGCAGGACTGGGACCGACTTGAGTCTATATACGTGGTCCTTGCAGAAGTTCTCAGCCCACGATGGTGCAGGAGGGTTCAAGGGCAGCTCCTGAAGGGAGAGCACGCGGTGGGGTGGGGCTGAAGGAAGGTCCATGAGCATGGAGGGCTAGGGGACCTGAGTCAGGTCCCAGCCTTGCCCCTCGCCACCTGGGTGACTGTGGGCAGTCACTGTTTCTCCTTTGGGTTTGTTTGCTTGTTTGGCTTCCTTCCCCATAAAAGAAGCGTGTGTTGGACCAGGCTGCATGATCCAGCGAATACTACACTGCTTTGGAGTCAGGCAAATGTTCAACTTCTGCTTTCACGGCTTTTAAGCTGCACGATGTGGGCCTCAGTTTCACAGTCGGAGAAATGGGAGGTTCTGGTGGCATAACATAGCTGAGGGCTTATGAAGGAGCCTCCTCTGCCTGTACTAGCGGGTGGTGCCCACCTCCTCCGGGGCCCTGACCTGCCCTCTCAGAGCTCCTGCTTCCGGGGGGGGGGGGCTCCCCCAGGTCTGCCCCAGCTTTTCATTTCAATACCAGTGTAGTCAAGCCATTGTGAATCTTCGCCCTCTGCCAGGAATTTAACCACCCCAAATACCTTTGGATCCTTTGGATAGTCTGAGGAGGCATAGAGGGAGGCAGATAGTGGGGCTGCAGGGCTGGGGCTGGGGCTTGGCCTGGATGGCAGACAGTGATGGAAATTGCCTACGTGCTTTCACTGGAGGGGAGGGGGCTGTTGGGACCCGGGAGGCCCACGAGGCCTTCTCTGGGTCGCAGCCCTGTCCAAGGGCACCACAGGACCTCCGCGGAGTTCTTCGTCCTTATTAGCCCAAACAAGAAGGCAAGGCATCTCAGATTTCTCAGAACAGACACTTGGGAAGCCTTGGCCCTATAGCTGTGTGTTACAGGGGGTGCCGAGGGAAGGCCCTGTCTGCCGCTGGGCATCAGGCCGGGCACTTCACCGATGCTAGCTTGCAGGGCCAGAACTGCCTCTTCAGCCCGTGAGTTGTTCCTTCTCGCATGAAATGTGTGGCATAAACACCTACTGTGTGCTGGGCCTGCTCTAGAGAGAACCCAGGTGCCTTTGCTCCCTAAGCGAGCACAGGCTCGGTGGGATTCCCCCAGGCGCATCAGTGACGACTGACATCCAGTAGGTCTTTCACTGTTCTTGCTGCTGGAGAATCAGGGAGGGAGGAGCCTGGAGAAAGAAGGTGGTGTTTGCCACCAAGCCAATGCTTTTGTCCGGCAAGAAGGGACTGAGGGTTAAGTGGCATCTGGGAGGTGTGATAGGAGAGGAGGTTCAGGAAGCAGGTTTGCAAGAAGCAAGGTGGGCCCATTCCCATGAGCCCCTAAAGTCCCTTTCCTCTTCCCCACCTCCCCGCCAGGAGGAGCTGAGGAGCCTGTTCCAGTCGCGGGCCAAGCTGCCCACCGTTGTGCCGGGCCTGTGGCGGCCTGGAGGGCACCTCACAGCAGGCCCTGCAGAGGAGCTGCGCGGTGGAGGAGGCATTTGCCAGCAGCTTGGCCGCCCGTGAAGAGGAAAGCCCCCGTGCTCCCAGATCAAGCTACAGATGGTAAGCGGGAAGCCCTGTCCCCATGGAGCCATAGCCGTGCCCTCCTCCAGGATGAGTTAGCAGCCTGCATTCTGCCTCTCTCCTCCTCAGCGAGCCTGGAGGGCAGGTTTCACACTGCGCTCTGCAGGGAGGGGCTGAGGTTCAGGGCAGCAAAGAGACGTCCTCCATCAAGTCCCTGATCTATCCGCGTCCTAGACCAAAGCCTGGGCTGCTCTGCGTTGCCTTGGGCAGCTGTGGGAGGTTCCTAGGGTCCTGACCACAGTGACAGATATCCCAGCTGACCCAGTCCCCCTGCCTTCCTCAGCTCTCAGATGCCTATTTTCATCACAAGTCTCTCCTTGGGGGAGGGCGGCAGGATCTAGCACTGGCTGGAAACAGGTGACCCAGACACATCCATCCAGTAACAAATGAGGGCGCTGTGACTGGTCAGTGGTCAGGCTGAGTCCAGAAGGTGGACCACGGGAAGAGCAAGTTTTGAAAAAGACCTCACAATGTATTCTATAGGAAAAGCCTATAGGCCCGGGTCCTGGGTTCTAGCTCGCCTCTTCTGGGAGGGGTCTGTGGGACCTGGGGCCCTCAGTCTCCCCATCTGTTACAAGGGCTGTTATAAAGTTCCCCTTTTCCTCTTGAGTGTGAACCAGGCTGTAGATAGGCGATCCTTGGCATAGAACTTGGGGACCCCCAGAGATGCCAGGCTAGGCTGAGTGGATGCTAGGGGATGTGTCTCTGTCCATCGTACCCCAGGGCAGCGGGCCATTGACCCCGTCTCCTTTTGGTCCTAGGATGCATTGACCAGCGTGATCAGACGGTCTCAGTTATACTTCGTCCACTGCCTTGCGGTGGCGAACGGGGGCGGCAGGGATCTCTGACCCCATTGCAGCCTGGCGGAGATAAGCCAGGGACAGGTGAGCCCCTGCCCTTGGACATCCCAGCGCTGAGGGTGCAGCTTGCCGGCTCCCACATCCTGGAGTCACTGCGTCTGCACAGGACAGGTAAGAGAAAGCCAGGGAGTGAGCACCTGGTGTCTGAGTCCTTGACAAGCTTGCAAACTGGTAGTAGCCAAGGGACGGGAGCGTTATGTGCTACATGCCTCAGCTTTCCACGCAGCGTCCTGTTTATTCTGTAAAATAATGAGCCCGTGAAAGGGAAGCTGTGGTTACAGATGGGAAAAAGGAAGCTCCAAGAGGTGGAAGGACATGCTCAAGGTCACACCGTGGTGGGGGCAGGGTAGAGCCAAAGCCCACCTTATCTCCTGAGTGACATGTGTGCTCCTGGAAAGCTCGGGCTATGTCTGGCCCACCTTCCTTTCAAAAGCAGGTATCCAGGGAGCTTGTATGTGGGGATGGAGAGTGAGATTCCCACGGTGACAATACCTTGGTCTTCAAGATGCTCAGCCTGGTTTGAGAACTCAGGCGGGAACACGTGACAGGGACATGCATTGCCATCCGGGGGATGTAAGAATTCCCAGATGCCTAGAGGAGGGAGCTCCTGCTTTCCCTGGGGAGACCAGGGCAAGCCTCCAGGAGGAGGTAACCTCTTACTTGGGTCATGATACAGAGTAAGCAGCTGGCGTCTGGGAGGTAGAATATGCAGCTCAGCAGATGCAAAGGCCCAGAGGCAGGGAAGAGCTTGGATTTCCAGGGACTGGGGTTCAAGATGCACAGGGCACTTGTGGCTGATAAGCAGGCCACCCACATTTGGAGGTTTGGTTTTCAGTGGGTTGAGGTGAGGGGGTTGGCCGGGGGAAGATGGGCGTTGAATCAGAGGAATGAAATCTTTAGGTCTCTATTTTAGAAAGCAAGCATGTGCCTGAGCTGTCCGTACAGCTCATCTCGAGAGCTGAGTTTGTGCTGAATCCTTCGGATTCCTTTCTGACATTAGAAATGGCCCAGGCACGGTCTCTGCAGAGGATGGGGTGGCTAGGGCTGGTGGGGAGCCTGGGAAGCTGAGCACCTGTTCGCTGAACTTCTCTGTGGTCAACTTCGCCTGGCCATGGCCCCTTCTCCCACCGCATTAATAGCCAGCACCTGGAGCATCAGGAATTTGACAGAGAAGTTGGAAGCAGCTGGAAGCAGCTGGAAGCAAAGGAGAGACCCTCACTTTTCTGAGCGTCTCATTGATTTTTTTTCCCTCCTGCTTGCATGACCACAGGCGAGGGGTGACAGATAATGTCACAGGAGAAGAGCAGAATGGTCACAATCATGCCCAACTGATTCTGTCCTGGCTGGCTGGCAGGAGGAACTGGGCCTTTGCAGACACTCTGGACTACCGGTTAGAACCCCCGTGTGCCTGCCTGGGCCAGCCATCACCCATCATCTCAGCCTTGGTCCTCACCTGCGTTGTCTGCCCTCTGCCTTCTCAGTGCAGTCTGCCTGGGGCAGGACGAAATTTTTCCAACCACATAAAGATTTGATGTCTCACGATAGCACTTTCGCTGTCTGCCTCCGAGGCCTGGTCAGTTCCTCATTTTTTCCCCGCTCCAAGTGTCTCCTCTTTTATGCCGTATAAGAGAAATGTATGTGTGCACACAGATACACGTACCTATCCAAAATTTATGAATTTGAATCACACACATATCATGTCTCTGTGTGTGTATCCAAGTGCACACATGACACACATGTACATGCTGAGTACTGAATGTCTACGACATGCTGGCACAGCATTAAGACATCTACTGACTGATGTCATTCTTACGGAGCCCTTAGCCCAGTGCCTGGCATATAGCAAATTTTTAAAAAAACCTTTGAAATAATCCAGTGCGACATTTCCCACACACAGCCTGGTGGGAGGGTCAGACCCTGGAGCCGGTCGGCTTGGGCGTAGCTGTGGCTGACCCGGGCAAGTTCCTTGATCATGCTCTCTTTCTGCCCTAATTGCTCAGGTCCCAGGGAGCTGACAGGCAACTTGATGAGTTAGTAAGAGACTAACATAGAAGAGTTGCCCAGATGTGGGAAAGCCTCAGTGCGTGTTAGTGTCTTATACACACCCGTCATTGGATTCCTTATGGTGACCCTGTGACCAGATCCTGTTATTCTCACCTGATATTAGTGAAGAACTTGAACCTCAACGAGCTGGGGTCATTCATGACGGGTCAGAGGGCTCATAGAGCAGAAATGGGAAGGGAGCCCAGATCAGTCTGATCCAAATGGGCGTGCTTGTGACCTCCCAGTCCCCGTCTCTGAGTGGTCAGCCTCCTGGGAACCTGGCCTGAGGTTTCTTCCCCCAGGAAGTCTTCCTGGACTCACCACACGTACCCACCACCATCACTCTGCCTCATGGTTCATGCATTTGGGCTTCTTGCGAAGGTCTCAAAGTGGGGTCAGATTTTGCCAGACCTTCTCTACCATCGCCCATCTGCCAGTGAGGGGGTCTTTTGAGCCCCCCTTGTATCCAGGACCAAGTCCAAACCTTGAGGCCTAGAATTTGACTTCATGTTTCTTTGAGATCAGGTCCCTGCTCGTCTTTGACTTTATTGTTGGCTACTCTCTACTGGATGACTGTCCGGGTCTGAACCACATCCAGGGGAGTTACTATCCATACCACTTTGGCTAGGTGACTTGAACTCTCTGGGCCTTAATTTGCACATCTATAAGATGGGTCCAATGATGGAGGCCCCTCAGTGTCTATAATGCAAGGAAGTTGTTAATCTAGCGTCTGGTGCACAGAAGTGTTCACTAAATGCTGTTTTTTGCTATGACCAAGGAGACGCCTTGGTTTCCCCTCTCTGGCCCCCTCTGTCTTCCACACCCAATCCTGTGGCAGATCTCTTATGGCTCCTTCAGAGGACTTGCTCTAATGTCACCTCTCGGGAGCTTTCCAGAAGGGTACACATGTCCATCCTACATGCTAGATTTAAAACAAACAAACAAACCTTTGAAAATACCCAATGCAGCCTATCCATGTAACCTGTGGGGTGGTCATAAATGGTGGACAAAAAAAATTGTTTCCCATTGTCAAGGAAGTTTTCAGCAAAGCCGATCTGGCATCTTCCCACAGCGGTCCAAGGAGACTTTTGACATTGGCACGCAGTGTGACCCTCCAGGGGCAGATGAGAGTGCTGCTTTTTCAAATGTTCAATGGAGCATTTTATAGGGTTTGGGTACTGGGGAACACATTTGTAAAATGCTGATTGAACCCAATCTGTTAAGTTGACAAGTGGGGAAACTGAGGCCCCAAGAAGTGAGTCTACCCAGCAAGTTCACTGACAAGCTGGGAACAGGGCAGGGGCTGCCTGCGAGTCCAGGACCCGGGCTGGTCCTTCTCACTTGGACTCCTTGTTTCTTCTGCTTGCTCTGGCCCTGGCCCCATCTCCCCTCCCACCAGGCTATGCTGACCACATGGGGCTCCCTCAGTTCCGCCGGCGATTCCAGGTGCTGGACCCTGTCCTCATGAAGAAGCTCATGTTGGTCTCCGAGGGAATAGATGAGAGGAAGGTATGTGGGACAAGAGGGGGTGCGGGGCCCTGGGTGCTTCTGCTCCAGAGGGATTGCCTGGAGGGGCATCTGGACCAGCAGGGATCAAGAGACCTGGGCCTTGGGGCAAAAGTGAGGGCGGAATGAGGTTTGTCTCAGGCCCCTGCTCCAGACTGCACCCCCCTGCACTGTCACTTAGGGATGACCTCGTGAAACCCTGCGTGAGGAAGTGTGGGGAGGACACTATTAAGGCCATGAGAAGAGCGCATGCACACTAGAAGGGCCCCAAGCCAGATGAAAAGCCACACTTTCCAAAAGGAGTTCCACTCAGCACCAGAACCCCAGGGTAGTCTATGAAAAGAGAACTTCAGTCCCCAGTGTTCAGGGAAGTACTTCACACCAGAGCCCCCCAATCTTAGAGAATCATCATGAATGTTGCCTCAGGACCTTTGCACTAGCTCTTCCCTCTGTCTGGAGCACTCTTGACTGGTGCCATCTTGCTATTCAGATGCTGGCTCAGAGCTCCTCACATCATCCTGTTCTAATGTGCATGTAGCCCTTCCCTCCTCTGAAATTGTGTTCATTTCTTACACGCTTTCTGGCTTAGAGCAAGGGCTCAATAAATTGTCCATTGAATGAATGAATGAATGAATGAATACAAACGCATCACTTTATATTTCTGCCCCCGTGTGTCTCCTTTCTCCAACTCCACCATAAACTCCCATGGCTAGGACCTTGTCTTTATGCTAGTGTCAAGCCATGGATAGATATTTTTGCTAAGAATGGCCACTGGTCGGTTGATGATCACAGAGCTCTTTAGAATTTGCAAAAGCCTGCCTCCTCCTGACAACCCTGTAAACTGAGAGCCATTGTGTCCCTCTTCCAGATGAGAAAATGGAACCTCAGGGACATGAACAAAGCCAAGCATTTGTGGGTTTTGTCTGTGAACCCATGTTTGTGGCTTCCAGGGGGGCAGCTGAGAGAGCAGGGCTCCAGAGTCAAACAGGGCCACCATTCGCTCCCGACTGGGGCTGCGTGAATGTAAGCGAGCTATGGCATCTTTCTGCCTCAGTCTTCTCCTCTGTAAAGTGGGCAAGACAATAATGCCTCCCTGTAGAGAGTGTTTTGAGGATTACATGCAGTGGTGGAGTTCATGGGCTGGGCACGGGGCTACATCACAAGGGCTCAGTGTACATGAACTATCATCATCATCATGAACGTCAGTACTGGATCGGGACCCTCTTGCAAGACCAGAGGGATGGCAACTGAGCCACACAGACCTCATGTTCACAACCCCATTGAGACTCCACCTGCAGGGGAGTGTGCCCCCATGTATGGTCTGAGATCATCAGCACTGGAACCCTCAGTCGGGTGGTCACGAGGCAAGAAGAGTAAATGGAGTCCCAATTCTTAGGTCCTTTATGGCTTTTTGCTGCGGTAGAGACCAGGGCACAGGTCCCTTTCTGCCGACAAGACAGGGCCTTCTACGTAGCCCTCCTAACTCACCATAGGGAGGGGACATCAGACCCGACTGGTGTGGTGCAGGGAAATCCCTTCCCTTGGTGGCAGCCCCTTTAGAAAGTCCTGAAGCTGCTGGACTTGATGCCACCAGCCAGTCTGTACCAATCTTCATGTGGGGTTCCTTGTCCTTGGTCACGCCCCACTTGATCTGTGTTCTGAGCATCTGGATGGAGCCATGGAAAAGGTCTTAGGCTCTTCTGCAGTCAAAAACAGCCCCGATGTGGGGTGTGGGGAGTTTTTCTGCGGGGGCAATAGGTAGAGCATATGGTAACATGCTATTCTGGACGACTCAGCGGTCCTCTGTTGTAGCCAAACTGAAACCACCTCCATACGCATGCTGGAGGGCCTCAGAAAATGGAAAATTACAAGTGGAATGGACTTGGTTGGGAGTTTTCACTTCTTCTCATTCTCTTTTTATTTGCTCACAAATTTCATTTGCTACAGCATAGAATTTTGGTAGCAACAAAAGGAAACACCACCCTGCCTCTTATGAAAAAGCTGATAAATATTCATTTGCCAGGCAATGTGATACACCATGAATTATACATGAACACGTGCTTGGGTGGGCAAACTGTCAGCTTCTGTGTGCAAAGCAGTTAAGACCTCAGGATTTCAGAAGACAAGTTTGACAGTGAGGAAAGGTCAATATGGTCATCAGACACTAGATGGCAGCAGAGAGAATTCACTGTCAGGGTGTGAAAGGGGCCCTGATGAGGTCCCCTGTGGGTCTAATACGTGGCACCCCCATGGGACTCTTTCCTAACAATGGGCACTCATTTGGTGGGCACCTGCTGGATTCTTTGTGTCCCTTGAACAAAAAGAGCACATGCCTTGTACCACGTATGCGCAAACTCTCATCGCAACACAGGCACGAAGTGAAAAAATTTCAGATGCTTCGCCTGAAATAGACCTCAAAAGATAGAGTCTTCCCACTCTGGGAATTATCCCCATTTTGCAGCAGAGGCAACTGAGGCCATCACCGCCCAGCCAGGTACTGATGGAGCTGGGATTTGAACCCGGGCTTTCAGATTCTGCACGCAAGGCTTGCTTTCTTTTTTTCTTTATTTTGACTATTGTAGCCCAGTACACACGGCTTCAAATTTATCATTGTAACCATTTTTAAGTGTCTGGTTCAGTGGGATTGAGCACATTCATTTCATTGTGCAAGCATCACCACCGTCCATCTCCAGCACCTCTGTTGTCTCCTAAAACTGAAGGTCTGCCCCCATGAAACACGGACTCCTCATTCTCCTCCAGCCCCTGGCAACTGGCATTCTGCTTTCTGTCTCTATGCAATTGATAGCTCTAGCTCGTATAAGTAGAATCGCACAGTACTTGTCCTTTTGTGATTGGCTGATTGCACTTCACAGAATTCCCGTAGATTCATCCATATCTTAGCAGGTGTCAGAACCTCCTTCCTTTTAAAGATGATTAGTATTCTGTTGTGTGTATCTATGGAGGATTTTCCTTATCCATCTGTCAATGGACCCTTGAGTCACTTCCGCCTTTTGGCCATTGTAAAAAATGCTGCTAAGAACATGGATGTACAGATAGCTCTCGGACACTCTGCTTTCATTTCTTCTGGGTATATGCCCAGACATGGGATTTCTGGGTCATATGGTAATCCCGTGTTTAATTTTTTGAGAAAATGCCACACTGTTTTCCACAGCGGCTGCCCCATTTTCTATTCCCACCAACAGTGCACGTGGGTTCCAATTTCTCCACACACTTGCCAGCACTGGTTGTTTTCTGTTGTTTTGGTTTTGGTTTTGATGGGAGCCATCCGAAGGCGGGTGAAGTGGCATCCCACTGTGGTTTTTATTTGCATTTCCTCGATGATCCATGAGGTGGAGCATCTTTTTGTGTTCACATAAGACTTTTGAATGGGAGCCCTTTGAGGATAGGCAGGGGGTCTAGTGAATTTCTGTACAGAATGTACCATCCGTAATATGTTAATTTAAAATCATTATCCTTGATTCCGTTCAGCTTTCACCAAGTGTCTGCTTTGCATTAGGCCCTGTGCTGGATGCCAGAGATACCGGAATGGACAGAACATGGTCTCATTGGGCGAGGGAAAGACTCAGACAGGCTCTTTCTATGCAGAGCAATGGCTTTGGGACACCCCAGTGAACACCACTAAAATGTTCGATGTTTGCAGTCAGGGTGGGGGGTTATTCAGGGAAGACTCCTCAGAGGAGGTGATGATTGAGTTGAGCCCTATGGGACAATTTGGAGGAATGGGTAAGAGAAAGAGTGAAGGCAACCCATACTGTGTATGGCGTGTGCAAAGGTCCAGTGGTGAGGTTGCATGGCTTGTTTAGTGTGGCTGGAGCACAAAGGATGCCATGCGTCAAGAAGAGAGACTGAGTGTATTGTCAGGGGCCAGACCATGGATCCTTGTTGGCAGGACAAGATAATCTGGGCTTTATCTGGTGGTCAGTGATGGTCAGCTGAGAAGTTATTGGTAGGGGCATGGCCTAGAAATCTGATCTTCATTATTTGAACTGGCTTAAGCAAAATGATGAAGGAAGTCCTGTCCACTCTGATCTTCTGTGGTCTGGTCTAGGGAGCAGTATCCTCACTCTGATCTCCAGATGTTTAGGCTGTCCCTGTCCCATCCAGACACCCAGGCACATGCTCGGTTCTCCAAAATGATCCTGTCCCCCTATCTGATCACCTTGGGTCTCATTCCTCTCCCCTAGATTATCCTGTCTAGCTAAGATTATGCAGCCGCCTGCACTGAAGCCCACCCAGAATGACCACAAATGGTGGAATCTCAGGCAGGTCACTCAAGGGGTTCTGTCAGCTCACCTTGGCCATGTCCCAGATTCTGGTCTCTTAGATCTCTCTGCTGCTCAGGCAGGACTTGCCAAGTCTCCTCGATCAATGTAAGGAAATCCCAGGGCCTGCCCTCTTCTCCTTAGAGTGCTGAAGTGTTGATTGATTTAACCAACAAAATCTGTCCCTGCGGGTGTGATCTGAAGAACACAATTAAGTGATGTCATCTATCTTCTTGATGACAGCCACTCTTGTTCCATTTCAGACCTTTGTGGACACCCCCAGGTTCCTCTGAATTTGTGGGAGCCCCTCTCTGCTGGGGAGGGACCCCTAGGAGCCCAAGGCTAGGAGGGGAGCTGTCCACTGAACAGTGCTGAACCATTATTGAGGCGTTCCCATGGCCTTAGCCCCTGCAATATATTCACTATTCTTTTGTTGCCCACCTTACTGTCTTCCTCAAGTTGGGGTTTTCTGTTTTAATAATTGTACACATTTTCCATTTACTTTTTTAAAGATTTTGTTTATTTATTTGAGAGAGAGAGAGAGAGAGAGAGAAAGAGGGAGAGAGAGCACAAGTGAGCTGAGGGACAGAGGGAGAAGCAGGCTCTGCTCTGAGCAGGAAGTCCAATGTGGGGGTTGATCCCGAGACTCCGGGTAGATGTTTAACCAACTGAGTGACCCACGTACTCCTCCATTCAGTGTTAATCAACCCAACTGTGTGAGTGTGTATGTGTGTGTGTGTGTGTGTTCACACAGCATTCTATAGACAGTTATGAGCATATGCAGTTAAATAATAGAGACATAGTCCCATCCTTATGGGTTGATTTGATCATTTTTCAGTGGTTGAAAGCATGCAGTTTAGAATCAGACAGACTTGTACTCAAATCCTTGTTTATGCCATCTCTCCATTCATCCTTATCCCTTTTATATCTGATAGCTGTATGAACACAGACAACACTCCTAGGGCATAGCAAAGTGCCTGGCACCTAGAAGGTACACAATAGATGGCAACCATTGGGCCATGGTGACCACTAGGTCATGTTGTGTGTTTCAGGAGAGAGGTGCTGTGCTCCCAGCACCCAAATGGCTCCCCGAATGAGCATTCGATTCCACAGACACAGATTCTTGACACCACCCTTGCCAAGGTGTGATTTGGGGAAGGATTCCCATCCCTGACTCCCCATTATTCCTGGAGTCTCTCATTGCCTTTCTGGCATGACCAGGTTAATGTGAGAAGTCAGATCACATGCTTATTGGATGCATCCTTGTTGAATATTGGAGAGAAAACTCTTTGCAATATTCTAGGACACAATGGGGCTCTGTAAGTGGAGGCATGAACTGGGCTTCTCCCACGTGGTTCAAGGACTCATAATCTGAGCCTAGGACGGTGGAGGGGAAGGATGTGTCATCACTCCACAGAGCCCAGGAGGACCTGGTAACCTCTGAACCTCTACCAGTTATTAGGACTTGCTGTAATGGATCATGAGCCAGGCATGAGTGAGAATTCTGCATTATGATAGTTGCTTGGAGGTCTGTGTTAAGTCACACATCGAAGCCCATGAAGGGTTTCTACTGACTAATTTTTTCCTTTGTTTCCTTGAGAGCTTAGGCCATCACTTTCCAGTTTCTTTGTATGTTTTGTTTTGTTTTGGTTGAAGACTGGACATTTTAGATAATACATAATAGTATCTCCAGATTCTGATCTTTCCCCAATTATTTAGTAATGTACGTGGGCTAGATTTATGGAGTCTGTCTTCCCCACTGTATGAGGTTATTGATGTCTCTGCTTGGGTTTTTCATTCCTGTTTTTATTATAAACCCTGGATTCTCAGGGGCTGCCCCTTTGTCAGCAGAGTGTAACGGATGGCACAGGTTGTAATCAAACACTGCGAATCTGTGAGGCTTTCCCTGATACAGATGGAGCTATGTGTGGGTTGAGAACTGTAGTCAATGGTCAGACACTCACCATTGTGCCACAGATTGGACTCTTTGGCTCTTTCACAGATTTTCTGTCTGTGTACATGACCTTGCCTTTAGATAGGGATGTGTTGATAGCTGGGGGTTCTCTCAGTCTCACCTGAGCCTGCGTGTAGCCTCAAGCCTGTGTGTGACCCTCCAGATGGCCAGGAACATGTGGGGGCTTGTCAAGGCCCACAGGGCTGTCCGTTCCCCATGTGTCTTCATCAAGTTCATGGCGGGTCAATGTTCATTGCTTGCCCCAATCCAGATAACAATTTCAGGCTTGCTGTGCTATTGACCTTCTCCATTTCTTTGCTGCCAAGATCACTACTGTTTGTGACAATGATCCTGGGTGTGGAATTTTCCTGTTCTAAGTGAGCCCCCTCTGGCAACAAAGCCACTAGTTTTTACAGCTTGCCTCTCCCTGGGCGCATTACCATAGTGTGAGGGCTTGGTGGGGGACTGGGACAGCCCTGGTGGAGATTGTTGCAATCTCCTGCTGTTCTTAACTGAGATTGAATAGCTGGGTTTTGTTGTTGTTGTTTTTTAACAAATGCGTCTCCATTTGTTGTATCCCCTTGCTCAATTTCCAGAGTATTGACCTTGTTGCTTTCAAAAATTATATCCATTTTTTTAATTAACTAATTAATTATTTTAATAAACATATAATGTATTTTTATCCCCAGGGGTACAGGTCTGTGAATCGCCAGGTTTACACATTTCACAGCACTCATCATAGCATATACCCTCCCCAATGTCCATATCCCCACCACCCTCTCCCGTCCCCCACCCCCGCAACCCTCAGTCTGCTTTGAGATTGAGTCTTTTATAGTTTGTCTCCCTCCAATCCCATCTTCTTTCATTTTTTCTTTTCCTACCCCCCAAAGCCCCCACATTGCATCTCCACTTCCTCATATCAGGGAGATCATATGATAGTTGTCTTTCTCCGATTGACTTTTTTTGCTAAGCATAATACCCTCTAGATCCATCCACGTCATTGAAAATGGCAAGATTTCATTTCTTTTGATGGCTGCATAGTATTCCATTGTGTATATATACCACATTTTCTTTATCCATTCATCTGTTGATGGACATCTAGGTTCGTTCCATAGTTTGGCTATTATGGACATTGCTGCTATAAACGTTTGGGTACACGTGCCCCTTTGGAGCACCACGTTTGTATCTTTAGGATATATACCCAGTAGTGCAATCACTGGGTCATAGGGTAGCTCTATTTTCAGTTTTTTGAGGAACCTCCACACTGTTTTCCAGAGTGGTTGCACCAGCTTGCATTCCCACCAACAGTGTAGAAGGGTTCCCCTCTCTCCACATCCTCGCCAGCATCTGTCATTACTTGACTTGTTAATTTTAGCCATTCGGACTGGTGAGAGGTGGTATCTCATTGTGGTTTTGATTTGTATTTCCTGATGCCGAGTGATGTGGAGCATTTTTTCATGTGTCTGTTGGCCATCTGGATGTTTTCTTTGCAGAAATGTCTGTTCATGTCCTCTGCCCATTTCTTGATTGGATTATTTGTTCTTTGGGTGTTGAGTTTGCTAAGCTCTTTATAGATTTTGGATACTAGCCCTTTATCTGATATGTCGTTTGCAAATATCTTCTCCCATTCTGTCAGTTGTCTTTTGGTTTTGTTAACTGTTTCCTTTGCTGTGCAAAAGCTTTTGATCTTGATGAAATCCCAATAGTTCATTTTTGCCCTTGCTTCTGTTGTCTTCGGCCATGTTCCTAGGAAGGAGTTGCTGCGGTTGAGGTCAAAGAGGTTGCTGCCTGTGTTCTCCTCGAGGATTTTGATGGATTCCTTTCTCACATTGAGGTCCTTCATCCATTTTGAGTCTATTTTTGTGTGTGGTGTAAGGAAATACTCCAATTTCATTTTTCTGCATGTGGTTTTCCAATTTTCCCAGCACCATTTATTGAAGAGGATGTCTTTTTTCCATTGGACATTCCTTCCCGCTTTGTCGAAGATGAGTTGACCGTAGAGTTGAGGGTCTATTTCTGGGCTCTCTATTCTGTTCCATTGATCTATGTGTCTGTTTTTGTGCCAGTACCATACTGTCTTGATGATGATAGCTTTGTAATAGAGCTTGAAGTCTGGAATTGTGATACCACCAACTTTGGCTTTCTTTTTCAATATTCCTTTGGCTATTCGAGGTCTTTTCTGGTTCCATATAAATTTTAGGATTGTTTGTTCTATTTCTTTGAAAAAAATGGATGGGATTTTGATAGGGATTACATTAAATGTGTAGATTGCTTTAGGTAGAATAGACATTTTCACAATATTTGTTTTTCCAACCCATGAACATGGAACATTTTTCCATTTCTTTGTGTTTTCCTCAATTTCTTTCATGAGTACTTTGTAGTTTTCTGAGTATAGATTCTTTGTCTCTTTGGTTAGGCTTATTCCTAGGTATCTTATGGTTTTGGGTGCAATTGTAAATGGGACTGACTCCTTAATTTCTCTTTCTTCTGTCTTGTTGTTGGTGTAAAGAAATGCAACTGATTTCTGTGCATTGACTTTATATCCTGACACTTTACTGAATTCCTGTACAAGTTCTAGCAGTTTTGGAGTGGAGCCTTTTGGGTTTTCCACATAAAGTATCATATCATCTGCAAAGAGTGATAGTTTGTCTTCTTCTTTGCCAATTTGTATGCCTTTAATTTCTTTTTGTTGTCTGATTGCTGAGGCTAGGACTTCTAGTACTATGTTGAACAGCAGTGGTGATAATGGACATCCTTGCCATATTCCTGACCTTAGTGGAAAAGCTTTCAGTTTTTCTCCATTGAGAATGATATTTGCAGTGGGTTTTTCATAGATGGCTTTGATAATATTGAGGTATGCGCCCTCTATCCCTACACTTTGAAGAGTTTTGATCAGGAAGGGATGCTGCACTTTGTCAAATGCTTTTTCAGCATCTATTGAGAGTCTCATATGGTTCTTATTCTTTCTTTTATTAATGTATTGTATCACATTGATTGATTTGCAGATGTTGAAACAACCTTGCAGCCCTGGAATAAATCCCACTTGGTCGTGGTGAATAATCCTTTTAATGTACTGTTGGATCCTATTGGCCAGTATTCTGGTGAGAATTTTCGCATCTGTGTTCATCAAGGATATTGGTCTGTAATTCTCTTTTTTGATGGGATCCTTGTCTGGTTTTGGGATCAAGGTGATGCTGGCCTCATAAAATGAGTTTGGAAGTTTTCCGTCCATTTTTTTTTTTTTTTGAACAGTTTCAGGAGAATAGGAATTAGTTCTTCTTTAAATGTTTGGTAGAATTCCCCTGGGAAGCCATCTGGCCCTGGACTTTTGTTTGTTTGGAGATTTTTGATGACTGTTTCAATCTCCTTACTGGTTATGGGTCTGTTCAGGTTTTCTATTTCTTCCTGGTTCAGTTGTGATAGTTTATATGTCTCTAGAAATGTATCCATTTCTTCCAGATTGTCGAATTTGTTGGCATAGAGTTGCTCATAGTATGTTCTTATAATTGTTTGTATTTCTTTGGTGTTGGTTGTGATCTCTCCTCTTTCATTCATGATTTTATTTATTTAGGTCCTTTCTCTTTTCTTTTTGATAAGTCTGGCCAGGGGTTTGTCAATCTTATTAATTCTTTCAATGAACCAGCTCCTAGTTTTGTTGATTTGTTCTATTGTTTTTTTTTTTAGTTTCTATTTCATTGATTTCTGCTCTGATCTTTAGGATTTCTCTTCTCCTGATGGTTTAGGCTTTTTTTGTTGTTCTTTCTCCAGCTCCTTTAGGTGTAGGGTTAGGTTGTGTATTTGAGACCTTTCTTGTTTCTTGAGAAAGGCTTGTACCGCTATATATTTTCCTCTCAGGACTGCCTTTGTTGTGTCCCACAGATTTTGAACCGTTGTGTTTTCATTATCATTTCTTTCCGTGAATTTTTTCAATTCTTCTTTAATTTCCTGGTTGACCCATTCATTTTTTAGAAGGATGCTGTTTAGTCTCCATGTATTTGGGTTCTTTCCAAATTTCCTCTTGTGATTGAGTTCTAGTTTCAGAGCATTGTGGTCTGAAAATATGCAGGGAATGATCTCAATCTTTTGATACCGTCCGAGACCTGATCTATGACCCAGGATGTGGTCTATTCTGGAGAATGTTCCATGTGCACTAGAGAAGAATGTGTATTCTGTTGCTTTGGGATGAAATGTTCTGAATATATCTGTGATGTCCATCTGGTCCAGTGTGTCATTTAAGGCCTTTATTTCCTTGTTTATCTTTTGCTTAGATGATCTGTCCATTTCAGTGAGGGGAGAGTTAAAGTCCCCTACTATTATTGTATTCTTGTTGATGTGTTTCTTTGATTTTGTTCTTAATTGGTTTATATAGTTGGCCCATGTTATGGGCATATGCCCATGTTAGGAGCATAGATATTTAAAATTGTTAGGTCTTCTTGTTGGACAGACCCTTTGAGTATGATATAGTATCCTTCCTCATCTCTTATTATAGTCTTTGGCTTAAAATCTAATTGATCTGATATAAGGATTGCCACCCCAGCTTTCTTCTGATGTCCATTAGCATGGTACATTGTTTTCCACCCCCTCACTTCAAATCTGGAGGTGTCTTCGGGTCTAAAAATGAGTTTCTTGTAGGCAGCATATTGATGGGTTTTGTTTTTTTATCCATTCTGATACCCTGTGTCTTTTGATTGGGGCATTTAGCCCATTAACATTCAGGGTAACTATTGAGAGATATGAATTTAGTGCCATTGTATTGCTTGTGACTAACAGTGACTGTTACTGTATATTGTCTCTGTTTCTTTCTGATCTACTACTTTTAGGGTCTCTCTTTGCTTAGAGGACCCCTTTCAATATTTCCTGTAGAGCTGGTTTGGTATTTGCAAATTCTTTCAGTTTTTGTTTGTCCTGGAAGGTTTTTATCTCTCCTTCTATTTTCAATGATAGCCTAGCTGGATACAGTATTCTTGGCTGCATGTTTTTCTCGTTTAGTGCTCTGAATATATCATGCCAGTTCTTTCTGGCCTGCCAGGTCTCTGTGGATAGGTCCGCTGCCAATCTAATGTTTTTACCCTTGTATGTTACAGACTTCTTTTCCCGGGCTGCTTTCAGGATTTTCTCTTTGTCGCTAACACTTGTGAATTTTACTATCAGGTGATGGGGTGTGGACCTATTTTTATTGATTTTGAGGGGCATTCTTAGCATCTTCTGGATTTTGATGTTTGTCCCTTTTGCCATATTAGTGAAATTCTCTACAATAATTCTCTCCAGTATACCCTCTGCACCCCTCTCTCTTTCTTCTTTTTCTGGAATCCCAATTATTCTAATGTTGTGTTGTCTTATGGTGTGACTTATCTCTCGAATTCTCTCCTTGTGGTCCAGTATTTGTCCCTCTTTTGCTCAGCTTCTTTATTCTCTGTCATTTGGTCTTCTATGTCACTAATTCTTTCTTCTGCCTCATTTATCCTAGCAGTAAGAGCTTCCATTTTTTTATTGCACCTCATTAATAGCTTTTTTGATTTCAACTTGGTTAGATTTTAGTTCTTTTATTTCTCCAGAAAGAGCTTTTATCTCTCTGGAGAGTGTTTCTCTAATATCTTCTATGCCTTTTTCGAGCCCGGCTAGAACCTTGAGAATCATCATTCTGAACTCTAGATCTGTCATATTACCAATGTCTGTATTGATTAGGTCCCCAGCCTTCAGTACTGCCTCTTGTTCCTTTTTTGGTGGTGAGTTTTTCCGCCTTGTCATTTTGTCCAGATAAGATTTGCTTTCTCCTCCTCTGGAATTCTGCTGTTCTCCTTGGTGAGTGAAGTTGGTCTTGGCTGGGTTTCTTGTTGATCTTCTGGGGGAGGGGCCTGTTGGAGTGATTCTCAAGTGTCTTTGCCCCAGGCGGAATTGCACCGCCCTTACCAGGGGCCGCGCTAAGTAATCCGCTCGGGTTTGCCTTCCGGAGCTTTTCTTCCCTGAGCGCTTTCCGTAGAATTCCGGAGGACGGGAATGAAGATGGCGGCCTCCCAATCTCCGGCCCAGAGGAGCCGAGAGCTCGGGGTCCTGCTCCTCAGTGCGCCCTCAGAGAAAAGTGCCCAACCATCCCCGTCTCCCTGGCCTCTGGTCGCACTTGGAGAAAAGCTCCCGGTTGCTTTCGTCTCCATGGCCTCCAGCCGTGCTTCAAGTTCACCCAGCCTGCGACCGGTTCAAGGTAACCGCAAGCTGAGAGCTCACTCCTCGGCTTTGTCGCTGTAGCCGGCTTCCCCGCTCTAATACCTGCGAGCTATGCGACAGACACTCAGACACCCCCGGTCCTTCTTTGATCCTGTGGGACCTGGGGTTACGCTGACCCTGCGTGGGCTTCCTCCTGGTTTAGCCTCTGGAGCGATGTCCCTCCGTGGAGCAGACTTTTAAAAGTCCAGATTTTGTGCACCGTTGCTCCGCTGCTTGCCGGGAGCCGGCCCCTCCCCCCGCGGTCTATCTTCCCGTCACTTTGGATTCACTTCTCAGCAGGTCCTACCTTTCAGAAAGTGATCGATTTTCTGTTTCTAGAATTGTTGCTCTTCTTCTCTTCGATTTCCCATTGGATTTGTAGTGTTCGCAATGGTCAGATAAGCTATCTAGCTGATCTCCTGCTACCTGATGTCATCTCAGCCTGCTACTTCTCTCGCCTGTATCCATTTCTATTACTGTTTTTTGGGAGGAACAGAGGATCTCTCAAGCTCCTTCCTCCACCATTCTCTAAGTCTCACTCCTACATGCTACCTTGCGGCCTCATTAAAGCTCCACTCCATCCTTGGAGAAGAGGACATGGGGGATCAGAGAGGATGTATGGCATGCTCAGGGTCACATGGCCAGTGAGTAATGGGGCTGGAGAGGATCCCAGCATCAGAGGGCAGAGAACAAGCTCAGGAATCTGATTCCCTGGAGTTGTATCTCCCTCCGCCATTCCCTAGCACGTGATTTCATCACACGGGACCTCGCTTTCTTTGCAAAACAGGCATCAAGTAGTATCTGTTGCAGAGGTTTGGAAATAAAATGAGTTATGTGGAAAGCACCAAGAGCCATACTCAGACTCAAAGCGCAAGAGCTAACTTTTCTTGGAGCGAAATGGCCAACATGTTACTCTGCATTCCATGTGGGGAGGGATAACCTCCAGGGTCTGGATAATGAGGGTGGAAGAGCTGATTCCTTAAAGAGGAGGGACAAGGAAGGACTCTGTTACAGTAATTCAAATTCTTGCCCTGTCATCCATCAGCTGGCTGCTGGGTAGCGAGGGACATTGTGTAGAAATAAATCCAATCACTGGTAATTGACCTAAAAGAGGGCCAATTTCATATGGTTCAATCTAAGAGTAATATTCATCATGATAACAATAAGAGCAATCAAGTGTAAGATCACTTCCAAAGACATTTACACAGAGTCTTAGTTCACCGGGCCAGCACCTGTATGACTACACAGGGCATCTTAGCACCATTTTGGCAGCAAGGAAAATGAGGGCAAGAAGGATGGTTCAGTGCCTGCAGCTCCCTGTTCACTCTATCCTTTGGGTCATAAGCTTTCTTACCTATAAAATGAGATGAACAAGACAGAATGCCTTTGTTAGGCCTGATCTTGGCTATGCAGGCATCTACTGGGCTCTAAGAAAGTGGGGAGAAGGGAAAGAATCCTTGGATATTGGGTGATTGGGAGCACACTTGAGAAAAGGAGGCTTGGTTTGTGTTCTTGGTTTGTGTTCTGCTAAGTTTAGACCAAGACTAAACCAGTAGGACTCACTCAAGGACTTTAGTAGGACTAACTCCTCATGTCTGTTGAACACTTAGCATGTGGCAGGTTTGACATGGAGTCTTCTGCAGGAACAACCACAGAACCTTCCAGAACAGATTCTGGTATTTCTCCCTCCTGTTTCTGAAGAGGAGTCTGGAGCTTGGAGCAAAGGGCTTGTCCAAGGTCACACAGTTATGAGTGGTAAAACCAGTCAGGATCTCCGTCCAGGTGGATCTGCCTCCTCCAAATCCTGATTTTTTTTTTTTCACTTCAAACATCTACTCTGGGTGTTAACACTAAGGTCGACTCAGAAAAATTTCATTGGCTGTAGGTTTCATTTATTTTTTATCCATCCGTCTTATTTTCAGTCAATTTTTATTTTGTTTTGCTCTTGTGCAGAGAGAAAAGATGTTGTGTTTTGGATATATTGGTTTTTATGCATTCTGCTGCCTACTGCTCCCTGGGAACATTTTTGGCTAAAATGTAATAAGTAAAACCACTGAATTGGGGGGAAGGGCATTACAGAATGTTCTTCCAGGAGGTCAGAGGAGGAAAATTGCTCTTAGATGATAGGCTTGGACCAGACTTTTAATAAGCTTTTTTTTTTTTAATAGTATCTTAGGAAATTTTCTGTGGTGCCGATGACCCATGGAACTGAAACTTATCTAGTAAATTACACGAGCCCTGAATACCTTTTGTTTCTTGAATGTGCGGTTACTTTTCTGACCGTTTATTCCAGAAACAGACTGTGATTTTCAGTAAATGGAAGGTCCATGAAGGGTGGCGTAGAGGGGAATCACAGGCACCAAGGAAGCAGGTGTGACCTGTATTTTCCTGAGGGTACACATTTCTGGCAAGGCCGTTTCAGAACCCACATATCTTGATGACAAAGGAAAATCCTACGATATGGCTGTGATTTGGCCAAGGCTGCATTCAGGAAATGTCTCTGAGTGAATTCAGGTCTCCTGCATGGGCCTGCCCTTCTCCTTCTGCTCCCCCATGACCTCCCAAGGATGGTTCCTCTCTTTGGTCTCTCCATCATCATATTTATTGAGCTCCTACTGTGTGCCTAAGACAGTACCAGGTGAAGCAGAGGAAATAAGAAATGAAGAAAACACAGCCTCCTCCAATCCGTACTCTGGGTCAGGCACAGACACTTAAGAGCCATGCCATTTACTCAGGAAATATTTGTGAAGGTGAGGTTGTTTCTGGCAGGTAGAATGGGGGAAGGGTAGAGTCCTGGGCAGGCTGTCCCAGCAAACTTCAGGGATATAACAGGTGATATTCCTAGTGGCCTAGGGACCTCTGGAGCCATCCTGGGCATGCAGGGAGGTTAAGTCATAGTTGGTGCAATGTGGCCTGACAGACCTCAGTTCTAATCAGGCTCTGCCCCCATGTGACTTATAACCTTGGAGAAAGAACTTCCACTGGTTGTTGTATTTTTTTTTAATAATTTTTTAAATTTTTTCAGCATAACAATATTCATTATTTTTGCACCACACCCAGTGCTCCATGCAATCCGTGCCCTCTACAATACCCACCACCTGGTGCCCCCAACCTCCCACCCCTCACCCCTTCAAAATTCTCAGATCTTTTTTCAGAGTCCATAGTCTCTCATGGTTCACCTCCCCTTCCAATTTCCCTCAACTCCCTTCTCCTCTCCATCTCCCCTTGTCCTCCATGCTATTTGTTATGCTCCACAAATAAGTGAAACCATATGATAATTGACTCTCTCTGCTTGACTTATTTCACTCAGCATAATCTCTTCCAGTCCCCTCCATGTTGCTACAAAACTTGGGTATTCATCCTTTCTTTTTTTTTCTTTTTCTTTTTTTTTTTTTTTTTTACAGCTTTATAAACATATATTTTTATCCCCAGGGGTACAGATCTGCGAATCGCCAGGTTTACACACTTCACAACACTCACCATAGCACATACCCTCCCCAATATCCATAACCCCACCCCCTCTCCCAACCCCCTCCCCCCATCAACCCTCAGTTTGTTTTGTAAGATTAAGAGTCATTTATGGTTTGTCTCCCTCCCAATCCCATCTTGTTTCATTTACTCTTCTCCTACCCCCTCAACCCCCCATGTTGCATCTCCTCTCCCTCATATCAGGGAGATCATATGATAGTTGTCTTTCTCCAATTGACTTATTTCGCTAAGCATGATACCCTCTAGTTCCATCCACGTCATCGCAAATGGCAAGATTTCATTTCTTTTGATGGCTGCATAGTATTCCACTGTGTATATATACCACATCTTCTTTATCCATTCGTCTGTTGATGGACATCTAGGTTCTTTCCATAGTTTGGCTATTGTAGACATTGCTGCTATAAACATTCGGGTGCATGTGCCCCTTCGGATCATTACGTTTGTATCTTTAGGGTAAATACCCAGCAGTGCAATTGCAGGGTCATAGGGTAGTTCTATTTTCAACATTTTGAGGAACCTCCATGCTGTTTTCCAGAGTGGTTGCACCAGCTTGCATTCCCACCAACAGTGTAGGAGGGTTCCCCTTTCTCCGCATCCTCGCCAGCATCTGTCATTTCCTGACTTGTTAATTTTAGCCATTCTGACTGGTGAGAGGTGATATCTCATGGTGGTTTTGATTTGTATTTCCCTGATGCCGAGTGATATGGAGCACTTTTTCATGTGTCTGTTGGCCATCTGGATGTCTTCTTTGCAGAAATGTCTGTTCATGTCCTCTGCCCATTTCTTGATTGGATTATTTGTTCTTTGGGTGTTGAGTTTGCTAAGTTCTTTATAGATTTTGGACACTAGCCCTTTATCTGATATGTCATTTGCAAATATCTTCTCCCATTCTGTCAGTTGTCTTTTGGTTTTGTTCACTGTTTCCTTTGCTGTGCAAAAGCTTTTGATCTTGATAAAATCCCAATAGTTCATTTTTGCCCTTGCTTCCCTTGCCTTTGGTGATGTTCCTAGGAAGATGTTGCTGCGGCTGAGGTCGAAGAGGTTGCTGCCTGTGTTCTCCTCGAGGATTTTGATGGATTCCTTTCTCACATTGAGATCCTTCATCCATTTTGAGTCTATTTTCGTGTGTGGTGTAAGGAAATGATCCAATTTCATTTTTCTGCATGTGGCTGTCCAATTTTCCCAACACCATTTATTGAAGAGGCTGTCTTTTTTCCATTGGACATTCTTTCCTGCTTTGTCGAAGATGAGTTGACCATAGAGTTGAGGGTCCATTTCTGGGCTCTCTATTCTATTCCATTGATCTATGTGTCTGTTTTTGTGCCAGTACCATGCTGTCTTGATGATGACAGCTTTGTAATAGAGCTTGAAGTCCGGAATTGTGATGCCACCAACTTTGGCTTTCTTTTTCAATATTCCTTTGGCTATTCGAGGTCTTTTCTGGTTCCATATAAATTTTAGGATTATTTGTTCCATTTCTTTGAAAAAAATGGATGGTACTTTGATAGGAATTGCATTAAATGTGTAGATTGCTTTAGGTAGCATAGACATTTTCACAATATTTATTCTTCCAATCCAGGAGCATGGAACATTTTTCCATTTCTTTGTGTCTTCCTCAATTTCTTTCATGAGTACTTTATAGTTTTCTGTGTATAGATTCTTAGCCTCTTTGGTTAGGTTTATTCCTAGGTATCTTATAGTTTTGGGTGCAATTGTAAATGGGATGGACTCTTTAATTTCTCTTTCTTCTGTCTTGTTGTTGGTGTAGAGAAATGCAACTGATTTCTGTGCATTGATTTTATATCCTGACACTTTACTGAATTCCTGTACAAGTTCTAGCAGTTTTGGAGTGGAGTCTTTTGGGTTTTCCACATATAGTATCATATCATCTGCAAAGAGTGATAGTTTGACTTCTTCTTTGCCGATTTGGATGCCTTTAATTTCCTTTTGTTGTCTGATTGCTGAGGCTAGGACTTCTAGTACTATGTTGAATAGCAGTGGTGATAACGGACATCCCTGTCGTGTTCCTGACCTTAGCGGAAAAGCTTTCAGTTTTTCTCCATTGAGAATGATATTTGCGGTGGGTTTTTCATAGATGGCTTTGATAATATTGAGGTATGTGCCCTCTATCCCTACACTTTGAAGAGTTTTGATCAGGAAGGGATGCTGTACTTTGTCAAATGCTTTTTCAGCATCTATGGAGAGTATCATATGGTTCTTGTTCTTTCTTTTATTAATATGTTGTATCACATTGATTGATTTGCGGATGTTGAACCAACCTTGCAGCCCTGGAATAAATCCCACTTGGTCGTGGTGAATAATCCTTTTAATGTACTGTTGAATCCTATTGGCTAGTATTTTGGCGAGAATTTTTGCATCTGTGTTCATCAAGGATATTGGTCTGTAGTTCTCTTTTTTGTTGGGATCCTTGTCTGGTTTTGGGATCAAGGTGATGCTGGCCTCATAAAATGAGTTTGGAAGCTTTCCTTCCATTTCTATTTTTTGGAACAGTTTCAGGAGAATAGGAATTAGTTCTTCTTTAAATGTTTGGTAGAATTCCCCCGGGAAGCCGTCTGGCCCTGGGCTTTTGTTTGTTTGGAGATTTTTGATGACTGTTTCAATCTCCTTACTGGTTATGGGTCTGTTCAGGCTTTCTATTTCTTCCTGGTTCAGTTGTGGTAGTTTATATGTCTCTAGGAATGCATCCATTTCTTCCAGATTGTCAAATTTGTTGGCGTAGAGTTGCTCATAATATGTTCTTATAATTGTCTGTATTTCTTTGGTGTTCATTGTGATCTCTCCTCTTTCATTCATGATTTTATTTATTTGGGTCCTCTCTCTTTTCTTTTTGATAAGTCTGGCCAGGGGTTTATCAATCTTATTAATTCTTTCAAAGAACCAGCTCCTAGTTTCGTTGATTTGTTCTATTGTTTTTTTGGTTTCTATTTCATTGATTTCTGCTCTAATCTTTATGATTTCTCTTCTCCTGCTGGGTTTAGGGTTTCTTTCTTGTTCTTTCTCCAGCTCCTTTAGGTGTAGGGTTAGGTTGTGTACCTGAGACCTTTCTTGTTTCTTGAGAAAGGCTTGTACCGCTATATATTTTCCTCTCAGGACTGCCTTTGTTGTGTCCCACAGATTCTGAACCGTTGTGTTTTCATTATCATTTGTTTCCATAAATTTTTTCAATTCTTCTTTGATTTCCTGGTTGACCCATTCATTCTTTAGAAGGATGCTGTTTAGTCTCCATGTATTTGGGTTCTTTCCAAATTTCCTCTTGTTATTGAGTTCTAGCTTTAGAGCATTGTGGTCTGAAAATATGCAGGGAATGATCCCAATCTTTTGATACCGGTTGAGACTTGATTTAGTACCAAGAATGTGATCTATTCTGGAGAATGTTCCATGTGCACTAGAGAAGAATGTGTATTCTGTTGCTTTGGGATGAAATGTTCTGAATATATCTGTGATGTCCATCTGGTCCAGTGTGTCATTTAAGGCCTTGATTTCCTTGTTGATCTTTTGCTTGGGTGATCTGTCCATTTCAGTGAGGGGAGTGTTAAAATCCCCTACTATTATTGTATTCTTGTCGATGTGTTTCTTTGATTTTGTTATTAATTGGTTTATATAGTTGGCTGCTCCCACGTTAGGGGCATAGATATTTAAAATTGTTAGATCTTGTTGGACAGTTCCTTTGAGTATGATATAGTGTCCTTCCTCATCTCTTATTATAGTCTTTGGCTTAAAATCTAATTGATCTGATATAAGGATTGCCACTCCTGCTTTCTTCTGATGTCCATTAGCATGGTAAATTCTTTTCCACCCCCTCACTTTAAACCTGGAGGTGTCTTCGGGTGTAAGATGAGTTTCTTGTAGGTAACATATAGATGGGTTTTGTTTTTTTATCCATTCTGATACCCTGTGTCTTTTGATTGGGGCATTTAGCCCATTAACATTCAGGGTAAGTATTGAGAGATATGAATTTAGTGCCATTGTATTGCCTGTAAGGTGACTGTTATTGTATATTGTCTCTGTTTCTTTCTGATCTACTACTTTTAGGGTCTCTCTTTGCTTAGAGGACCCCTTTCAATATTTCCTGTAGAGCTGGTTTGGTATTTGCAAATTCTTTCAGCTTTTGTTTGTCCTGGAAGCTTTTAATCTCTCCTTCTATTTTCTCTGATAGCCTAGCTGGATATAGTATTCTTGGCTGCATGTTTTTCTCATTTAGTACTCTGAATATATCATGCCAGCTCTTTCTGGCCTGCCAGGTCTCTGTGGATAAGTCTGCTGCCAATCTAATATTTTTACCATTATATGTTACAGACTTCTTTTCCCGGGCTGCCTTCAGGATCTTTTCTTTGTCACTAAGACTTGTAAATTTTACTATTAGGTGACGGGGTGTGGACCTATTCTTATTGATTTTGAGGGGGGTTCTCTGAACCTCCTGAATTTTGATGCTTGTTCCCTTTGCCATATTGGGGAAATTCTCTCCAATATACCTTCTGCTCCCCTCTCTGTTTCCTCTTCTTCTGGAATCCCAATTATTCTAATGTTGTTTCGTCTTATGGTGTCACTTATCTCTCGAATTCTCCCCTCGTGGTCCAGTAGCTGTTTGTCCCTCTTTTGCTCAGCTTCTTTATTCTCTGTCATTTGGTCTTCTATATTGCTAATTCTTTCTTCTACCTCATTTATCCTAGCAGTGAGAGCCTCCATTTTTGATTGCACCTCATTAATAGCTTTTTTGATTTCAACTTGGTTAGATTTTAGTTCTTTTATTTCTCCAGAAAGGGCTTTTATATCTCCCGAGAGGGTTGCTTTAATATCTTCCATGCCTTTTTCAAGCCCGGCTAGAACCTTGAGAATCGTCATTCTGAACTCTATATCTGACATATTACCAATGTCTGTATTGATTAGGTCCCTAGCCTTTGGTACTGCCTCTTGTTCTTTTTTTTGTTGTGAATTTTTTCGCCTTGTCATTTTGTCCAGATAAGAGTATATGAAGGAGCAAGTAAAATACTAAAAGGGTGGCAACAACCCCAGGAAAATATGCTTTAGCCAAATCAGAAGAGATCCCGAATTGTGAGGGGGGAAAAAGGGGATAAAAAGGGGTTCAGAAAGAAAGAAAGAAAGAAAAAAAAGAAAGTATTAAAAAAAGAAAGCCGATAAAGAAAAAATATAAAAAGAGGAAAAAAATATATATATATTAGATAAACTATTTTAAAAACGTTAAAAAAAGAAAACGGTAAAAGTTTAAAAAAATTTAGCAGAAGAAGAGAAAAAGAAAAAAAAATTGAAAAAGAAAAAAAAAATTAAATTAACTGCAAGGCTAAAAAAATCATGGGGAGAAAGCCATGAGTTCCGTGCTTTGCTTTCTTCTCCTCTGGAATTCCGCCGCTCTCCTTGGTAGGTGAACTTGGTCCTGGCTGGGTTTCCCGTTGATCTTCTGGGGGAGGGGCCTGTTGTAGTGATTCTCAAGCGTCTTTGCCCCAGGCGGAGTTGCACCGCCCTTACCCGGGGCCGGGCTGAGTAATCCGCTTGGGTTTGCTTTCGGGAGGAGCTTTTGTTCCCTGAGCACTTTCCGTAGAGTTCCGGAGGACGGGAATAAAGATGGCGGCCTCCCGGTCTCCGGCCCGGAGGAGCCAAGAGCCCGGGGCCCCACTCCTCAGTGCGCCCTCAGAGAACAGTGCCCAATGACTCTCGTCACCCTGCCTCCGGCCGCGCTCCGAGCTGACCGAGCCTGTGACCAGTTCAAGGCAACTCCGAGCTGAGAGTCACTCCTCGGCTCTGTCTCTGTAGCCAGCTTCCCCGTTCTAATACCGGTAAGCTCTGCGACACTCAGACACCCCCGATCCTTCTGCGACCCTGCGGGAGCTGAGGCCGCGCTGACCCCGCCTGGGCTTCACCCCAGTTAAGCCTCTGGAGCGATGTCCCTCAGCGGAACAGACTTTTAAAAGTCCTGATTTTGCTCCGTTGCTCCGCCGCTCGCCGGGAGCCGGCCCCTCCCCCCGCAGTCTATCTTCCCGTCGCTTTGGATTCACTTCTCCGCCAGTCCTACCTTGCAGAAAGTGGTTGATTTTCTGTTTCTGGAATTGCTGTTCTTCTTCTCTTCAATCTCCCGTTGGATTTGTAGGTGTTTGCAATCTTTAGATAAGCTATTTAGCTGATCTCCCGCTACCCGAAGTAGTCTCAGCCTGCTACTTCTCCGCCATCTTGACTCCTCCCCCCTGGTTGTTGTATTTTTAATTGTTAAATATACATAACATAACATAAAAGTTGTCGCTTTATCTATTTTTTAAAAGATTTTTATTTATTTGAGAGAGGGAGGGTGAGAGAGAGTGTGTGAGTGACAGGGTGTGAGTGAGGGGCAGAGGGAGAGGGAGAAGCAGGCTCCCCCATGGAGCAGGGAGCCCGATGTGGGGCTTGACCCCAGGACCCTGGGATCATGACCTGAGTTGAAGGCAGGTGCTTAACCGACTGACTGCGCCACCTGGGTGCTCCATTTCTTTCCCATTTAATGCTGATTAATATCCTCTTGGGTGTATATCCCACATTTTCTGTCTCCATTTATCTGTGGATGGACCCTGGGTTGCTTCCACCTCTCTGCTTTTGTGAACAACCCTGCTACAAATGTGGACATCCCACTATCTATTCAAGTTCCTGCTTTCACTTCTTTTGAGTAGACACCCAGGAGGAGAATTGCTAGAGCCTACAGTAATCCTGTCTTTAATTTTTAAAGGGCCTGCCATACTATTTTCCATAGCAGACACACCTTTCACTGACTTTTGCGTCTTTGGGTTTTGTTTTGTTTTTTTTCCTCTGTAAATGGGCATGGTGGTGTGAGGACCCACCTCCGGTTGCCATGGTGATGCCAGGAGGTGGTGTCTGTGAGGGTCCCAGCAGAGAGGATGGCACACAGTAGGTGCTCAATACATGCTCATCTTCTGCGCTGGTCCGGGTGGGGTAAGGCTCTGCTGCTCGGACTCCCAGACATGTGGAACCATTCATTCTCTCTTTCCCAATGCTTCAGCCAGCCAGCCAGCCTGCCTGACCTCCCATGGGAGTCTGTCTCATTCTGTCTCTCTTTAATTGTCCTCCTTCCTCCAGGCTGTGGAGGAGCTCCTTCAGACCCTGGACCTGGAGAAGAAGGCCATGGTCATTGGGCACAGCCAGGTGAGTAAAGCTACTTTCTTAGGTCACCCTGTTCATCCTGTCGCAGACCCAGATGAGCCCTAATTCTTGTCCTACTTCACCATCCGCTAGCTCTGTGGGCCTACTTTTCAGCAAACTGAAGACAGGGCTGGCCATTTTCTGCCCTGCTTATCTGACAAGGCCGGGAAGATAACATAGGTATAATATGGGAGGAAATAACTTGGGATATATCATTTGTTAGAGGTTCGTTCCCCTCCCAGGGACCTCAATGGTCTGGAAGCATTAACATCTTGCTCCTTAGTATGACTTTCAGAGCCTTTGGAAGACTTGCCATAAAACGTGAGAAGAAACACTCAGCTTCACTCAGAGCTCTGTAACTTTGACTTTGCAACCAACAATAACCAACCTATAATCCCGGCTGATTAGCAGCAGTAAGTGAAAAGTTGGAGCTCCACGAGAAGGCATGTGATTTTAATGTTGAGAGAAAGAGCATTTCCCAAATGGTGTTGAGCCAAAACCCTTTCCCATAACGTTTCAACATTTAGAGAAGAATTTCACAGAGTCCCCATATGCCCGTATGTCTTCTCAGCTTTTGAGAAGGAAAATATGGTATTTAGGGCTTCCCGAACTATTTGACCATGGGACTCTCACCCTTTTGTCTTTGCGGAAGACCCCTTATCATCTCCCAGAACTAGTGTTACATGGGCTCTAGTTTGGGGAGTAGGGTATAGAGATTGTGAACTCAACAGTCATGTGGTAGGCAGGGGAGAAGGGTCAAAGTTCAGGAGTAGAAACGAGAGAGAGAATAGACCAAGGGAAAAATTGCTCCATTCGCTTTCCTGCTCATCTTCTGATTGACAAACACCAACTCATAAACCTTGTGAATCACTATATCCAGCTGCTATGCAAGGTGCTAGGGGCAGGGCCCACATCTCCAAAAGCCCACCATGGTGGCATCACTGCCCATTAGCCATTCTTGGAACCCAGAGTAGCCTGTCCCATCGCACTCACTTCCTTGGAGAGCTCACAATCTTTCATACAATTCCTTGCCCTGTCAACACACAAGCCTCTCCCTGCAGGCCTCTTGCTCCTGATAAAATGGGTGGCAAGTGTGTCTCAGTCTGATTTATCCCACTAAGATTTGGCAGCAACTGGACCTTTTCAGACCTTTCCTGTAGAGGGAACAAACCTGTGCGTCCCTGGGCTTCTGCCTGAGGCCAGGAGCTTTTCCTGGCCTTTCTTGTTTTGTTCCTCGTTTCCCTCGAAACTTCCTGTGAGATAATTTGTAAATCCCTTCTTTACTGGATCTCTGGAAAGTAAGCCCCTTTTCAAGCCCTTCCAGTTAGCTAGGAGTACTGAAACATACAGCTCCCATGAAAACTGGTATCGCCCTGAATCCCAGGGTCTTTTCAACACACTGTGAGTTCTGTTATTTATTAGTGGAAATGTATCACATAGTCTTTACCTGTACACAGGTCTTTATAGTCCAGAATCAGAGCACTTGCTCTTGACTCCAAATATGTCATCCCTGTGGGCCAGAAATTCTCAAAATATGGTCCCTGGACCAGCCACTGCAGCAGCAGCATCCCCTGAGAGCTGTCTAGAAACATCAAGGCTCAGATGCCCATCTCTCCTCCCCCACCCCAGACCTAGTGAATCTGAAACTCCAGGGGTGTGGGACCCGGAAGTCTGACTTGTAACAAGCCCTCTAGGGGATCCCAGCACATGTTCACGTTTGAGAACCACTGGTCTGGATAATTACGCAGTTTTTTTTTTTTTTTCATGAATATAAAAATCAGCCTCTATCATCCCAGTGGCTATTGTAGAACAGGGAGGAAAGTAGAGGAGGAAAAGTCTTCATACATATTTTCACATGGCGAGGACAAGAAATCTAGAAACCAAAACATCCCAATAACAAGAAAAAAAAAAGCCATTGTTCTCGAGTAATACTTGGTATTCATTAAGAAACGGTCAAGAGCAAATTGAAGTCAGTGTATCGTTTGGAAGCCACGCCGGCCTGTGATCGTTCAGGGGACATGAAAGTCTTAGGCATGGCAAGGTCAGACACTTTATAGGTGGGAAGGTCCTGAAAGAACAGGTGCATCTGGGCCATACACCAGGGCTCCCCGACTTCCTAACTCTGTGAATCACGAGTGAGTGATTTAGCCTCTCTGAACCTCTGTCCCCTTATCTATAAAACGGAGCCACTGCTTTCTGCCCCCCAAGTGGGCTGTGGAAATCAGTCAGTTGTCACTTACTTGTGAAATGCATTTGTGAGTGGGGCGAGACATTTATCAAATAAGCTGACATTGTAGTGTTTAAAGAATGAATCTCCTCTAATCTGGAAAAAGGCTGGGGCAGGAGCTAATTTCTCAGCAGTCCCAGATATGGGAGCTATGGTCCTATTAGATTTTTTAAACCTTGGCCTTCCGCATTTTTTTGAGGAAAAACAGCTCGCTGGAGTAGTGGGCCCTACAGATTCCTTAAATGTGGGGCTGTTGGGACGTTGCACTCTGCTTGGGTCCGATAAGCCACTGGACCCACGAAAAGCAAATAATTTAGATGTTTCTTTGTGATTTTCAGCCCCTGGGGCCTTATCAAGGCCTGTGCTGAGGGCCATGACATTTATGAGAAAGGTGGAAACCCACGTGCTGTTGGCCTTGTGGTTGGCAAAATGCTCTTTAAAAGGAAAAAGAAAATTCAAGATAAGATTCTGCACAGCCAATGACTTACTCCCGCTCTGTGTATGGTCGTTTCCAATTATCTTTTTAATGAAAGCTTCATACTTAATCAATAGTGGTTTTGGCAGTGCCCGCCGCCTTTTGTAATATACGAACTAGAGCTGTCATCATTTTGATCATTGATTTTTTTTTTTTATAGCAGCTTTTGGGACTCGCTAGCTTGTGAAATTAATACAGTCATTATTGAGGCAATCTGATAGGTAATGAGTCAATCGTGTCTTTATTTCAAAGAGGCTAATTGCCTTGGTGGCTCTGGCTGATTGGAAGTGTTCCGTAAGGCCAGGAAAGGTTGCAAAACAGCTCACACTGATTGGGCGTGCAAATTCTCATTTTTCCATCAGGGAAGGGTTCACTGTGGGATAAACGGAGTGGTCTCCATTACAGTGAATAGGTTTAGGGGAATGGCCAATTGATGGAGACCCTTTGTTCCACCTAGAATCAAATTGCAATTCAACCCCAAACTTCAGGGGTCTGCATCATAGCGAAGGAGGAAACAAAGCTTCGTGTTGACAATGAGAATGGGGTGCCAGAGGAGACCTTGGCTTTGTGGCTGGAGTCAATTACATAAACTCTCCCTGGGCCAAGAGAGTCCTCATAAGGTTGCTCTTTATTAAAATGGGACATAGGAGAAAGAGGTTTGAAAAACGTAGATACCATGCAAATGTTAATTACATTCAGTGGTAACTGTCAGGTCTGGAGTCAGGTGGAGGGAGATATTCTCCCTGTCGCCGCTCGCTGGTGGAGGGAAACACCATTATTAGCATCAGTTTCTTCTTCCATGAAATGTGGGGGATGGCCATAACTACCATATAAGATGATACACATGAAATATTTCCCTGCATATATCAAGGGGTTGGTCCCGATCCACAATCCTGGTGGATAATATGCCCGATTGCTTGAGAATATCATTAATTAAGATATGATTGCTGATTAAGATAGTAATGTCACAGATGGATCAGTTCCTTGGAGACACTGAACAACTTTGGGGGTGCTAAGCCACCTCTGGCAAAGAAATACGCAGGGCTGGTCATAGAAACGGGCAGCAGATGGGCTTCTGAGAAGGGACTCCTGCTCCTGTCACTGACTCAGCTCCCTGGCCGTTAAGGAGGCTTTACTTTGCTTCTGGGAGGTGAGGCTGATGGTGGCTGCCCGCCTATGCTGGCCGGAGCCCGCCAGGCCCCAGAGCGTCAGATGACCCGAAAATCCTTCTGTGTGCCCCGAAGTCAATGGAAGATGGCCCTGCAGGGTGCCAAGGAGGCATCGGTCACTTTGTTGTCAAGGGGCCTCCATCCATTATTGATGAGCAGTGGCCTGGAAATCGTGGGCCGCCTGCTGTTTTTCCCATTAGATGCCTGAGCACCTTCTGTGGGAGGCACTAGCCTGGCCCGCTCCTCTCCTGGCCACAAAGGGCTGCCCTCGTTGCCTCCAACATTCCCTGCCCCTCCATAGAAGGCAGGGCCGAATATTCCAAAGGTACTGCTTCTCCCAAAGGGCTAGCGGGCCCTTACCAGAAGGAATGCCCATTCCCAGGCCTAATACTAAACCCCTGTATTCCACCTTTCCTGGGGCAAACCCTGGGAATCTGTGTGTTTCCTCGCACTCTCCAGGACATTCTGTTGGACAGAGATATTTAGGCCAGATCCTTCCTAGCTGTGGCTTTTCAAATGAATGTGTGCCTGAGTTCCCTGAGGCTCATGTTAAAATGTTGCTCTGATTCAGCGGGCCTGGGGTGGGGTCCCAGATTCTGCATTTCTAATAAGCTTACCAGTGGTGACCATGCCACTCATGGGGGCCATGCTCTGAGCATACAGGGTCTAGAAGAAAGGAAAAAGGAGCCATCAAGAGGCAAAATGCTTTGATCATTTAGACCCTCCGTCATGGGCACCTGCTAGTAGGTATCTTGGGTGGAGGGAAGAGAATTGGCTTCTCAGTGGCTACAGCCTTGCCCCCCAGATTCAGCCCAAGAGGAGTCACCTGTCACCTTCCCTCCTCTCAGGTTTTCCTCAAGGCAGGCATGGTCTCCAGGCTTGAGAGGCAGCGGGAGAAGCTGGCGTCTCACAGGATCCTTCTATTCCAGGCGGCTTGTAAGGGCTTTCTTTCTCGGCAGGAATTCAAGAAGCTGAAGGTATGGTAGCCAATGTGCCTTGTCCGCCCTGCAGAGGTGCTAGGTCCCGGCAAAGCAGCGTCTGAGCTGATCTGGGGACTGTGATCACAGGTGTCTCACACTCATGCTCCTGCAGGAATATTAACATGGGATATTAACATGCGGTTTCAGATCTGACGGGTCTGGGGTGAGCATGAGGCTCTGCAGGTCTCCTGAGATGGTGCCGGTGCTGCGGACCCATGGGCTCGCCCTGAATGGTGGAACTTAAAAGTGACACTTTGCAAGATGTGATTTTTTTCTAGGACACTGACATCAAGTTACCAACGATGTCAGACTTGATCTAGATTATTATGGGGTGGTCCAAGCCCTGCTGGGTCAGTTGTGGTTTCCACCGGTCCCATTTCTGGAGAACCTGGCTTTCATGGGTCAGCAGGCAGGGTGTGACAGGACCTGGGCACTGAGGCTTTGGGGACCAAAGGGCCAGTTAGGAGTCTTCAGTCCTGAGCAACCCTGGGCCACTATCGTCGGAGACCTTTGGAGACTGAATTTCTTCTCTGTAGCTTGGGCAGTGGAGAAAAGGCAGCAGGGCTCTAGAGATGCACAAGAAGTATGCTTGAATCTTGCTTTCACCACTCAGTAGCTGGGGTCAAGGTGAAATGGGGTCATGTGCGCTTAGCATGGTACGTGCCATTGAGCTCCACAGACGCTAGCTGCTGTTACCTTAGTATCTTCATTAGTAAGTACTACAGCTAGCATGCGGTCTCATTACATGAGCCTCCTGTAAATCTGTAAATTCACGTATACACCCTTGGCAAAAGCAGGCAAAGGAAAGAACATTAATAAGTAACATTTTGTGGGCAAATTCACTGGCCCACTGCTCACCCATAGCCTATGCCCTTAGAATGATTTAGAGTAGAGGTTAATGAAGACCCTGGATTCTGTCTGTACCCAGGCTGCAAGGGTGCAAATCCCAACTCCACCATTGGGCAGCGGTGTGGAGCATGTGACTGGGCCACGCTGTGCCTCAGTTTCCCCACCTATAGAATGGAAATGAGAGTAACTCCTACATTCCCAGGGCCGTGGCAAGGACTGAGCTAAGTCTATAAGGTGCTCAGCATGCTACCTGGTCTGCAGGGAGAGCCATACCAGCTGGATAAGCATTGGCTCTCATGATGGGGATGTCAGTGATGCATCTCCTGGCTTGGTAGTCAGCATGGTTCCCACCTGAGACACTAATGAACTTGGCCCATGGTCCTCCAGCAGTGGTCCCAAGGCCAACAGCATCTGAGTCAACATGGCATCTGTTAGCCAGTCAGATTCTCGGGCCCTGACCTGATTTACTGAATCAGACCCTCTGGGGGCAGAGCCCAGCATGTGTGCTTTAAGGAGCTCTCCCTGTGCTTGTGATACACACTCAGGTTTGAGAAGCATAGAATTCGTGTTTAAATTCACTTAAAGTGATACCTAGCCCCTAAATATTTCCTTGAGACATAATCATGGCCATTGTGTCTTATGGACAATTTTGGGGGATGTTTAAGGATTTTCCTTTCATGGTGACTTTTGAATTCTCAGCTCTGCACAAGATGTGACTGTGTCGTATCATATTTTCAACCCCTCTTCCTCTACTTCTTCTTAGGTCATGCAAGATTAAATTGGGACATATTGTCTGACACCCAGAGCCCAGCTTGATGAAAGAGGCTTTCAAAAAAAATTTTTTTTAATTTAACAACATTTTTTATTTATTTATTTTTTTTGGAGTAGAGTGGATACCCAGTGTTATGTTAGTTTTAGGTGTACAACATAGTGATGGAAGTCTATACATTATGCCGTGCTCACAAGTGCAGTTACCGCCTGTCACCATCCAGCACTATTATGGTACCATTGAACAAAATCTTTTTTAAAAAAATCATTTATTTATTTATTTTTGCGAGAGAGAGAGAGTGTGCAAGTGAGCACTCATACATGCACAAGCAGGGGGATGGGCAAAGAGAGACGCATACCCCCAATGCAGGGCTGGATCCCAGGACCCCGGGACCATGACCCAAGCTGAAGGCAGATGCCTAACCGACTGAGCCACCCAGGCTCCTGAAAGGAAGTTTTAAAAATTTTAAAGTTAGCCAATCTCTTCCCTTAACTATGAACCTGCTTTTTCCATCCCTCTTGCTGCCACCCCCTTGCTCTCTTTCCTTCACCTTCCCTGGGTTGGGAAGGGCCCCTCGAGTTTCTGGTCTCTTCTCCCTGCAGATTCGCCGCCTTGCTGCACAGTGCATCCAGAAGAACATGGCTGCGTTCCTGGAGGTCAAGGACTGGTCGTGGTGGCAGCTCCTCGTTTCCCTCCGGCCCCTGCTGAGTGCCACCATTGGGGATGAGCAGCTCCGTGCCAAGGAGGTCAGTCCAGGTGGCTGGCAGGGTGCAGGGTGGCCACCCCTCTTCACACCCCCGTGTTAGTCCTTACATCCAGACCCAGTGTCCCACCTTGCAGGTTCTTGATCTAGAAGTGTTCTTCCCAGGAGCCCTTGCTGCCCCCTTCCAGATATCCCTCTGCTTTCATCAACACAGACACAGACCACCTTCCCTCCTGTGTCCAGCTACACACTAGGCTTGTGGGTGCTAGGCAGATATCCCATTACTACCCAGGGGTACATGAAGACTTATGGTCCATCCCAGGGAGACTCAGTGGTGGAATCCTTGAGTCCTTGATCTCTTTGTGTCTCAGGAAACACTCCCCTTGCTGTCATTTCTATCCTGGTAGTGCCCTCCTTCTACAGGTAACCATTTTGATTGGTTTCTGGTTTATCTTTGTTGTTGTTTATCTTTGCAAAAGTATCAATTTACACATGCACACAGAGTTCCTTTCTCTCCTACACCAAAGGTAGCATGTAGCATACTGTTTATAATCTTCTGTCACTGGTATTTTGCACTTAGAAATGTATTTTGACAGTCATGCCATGTCCAGTTTCACAGAAGTCTTCCCAGTTCTTCTCTCTCCATGACACCCCAGTACTCCTTTCTGTGTGCATCCCATAGTTCATCCCATAGTTCTTTCCACAATTCATCCCATGCTGTGGGTAGGCATTTGTGCTGCTCCTGCTCCTGATGGTGGTACTACAAGCATAATGCTGAGCCATTGGCAAGATAGTGGTCTCTGGTGGGTGAAGGGCCAAGCCCACCATCTCATTCAGGCATCCCCAGTCTTGGGTCAAGCAATGGACTCATTCTGAGGATTTGTGTTCTGCCCCTAGACTGGGATGTTGATATTTAGAAATGGGGAAAGTAAAAAGCCCCCTGTAGGAATTTAGCATCTGGACATTATCACAGATGCGCTGGCAGAATCACTCACTCTCTTCCCCAGTTGCTCTTACCCTACGTGGAACCTCAGCTTCTGGTCCAGAATGGCTTCTGGTAAGGTGTTTGCTTTTGTAGGCGGAGCTTACAATGCTGAGACAGAAGCTAGAAAAATCAGAGAAGTCACGAAATGAACTCCGGCAGAATGCAGACCTGCTAGAGAGCAAGGTAACCCATCTATCCTTGTGGGGTTCCTGTGTGGGGTGAGGTCTGTTGATGGGGGGTGGTTTCATGCCTGACACTGTGCTAAGTGCTTTACAAGCCTCCTCAGAATAACCCTGTGGGGGCATGCTGTCCTTGTCCCCATTGTGCAGAGGAGGAGACTGAGGCTCTGAGATATTAGGTCTCTTCCCAAGTTCACACACCTAGCATGTGTAGCACTGAGATTCAAACCTGTATCATCTAACTCCAAAGAGAAAAATTTCTAACATAGTCATAAAAGCACAAATCACGAGGAAGAATGGATAAATTTTACTATGTTAAAGTAATCAACTTCTTGCCAAAGAGGTCAGTCCAGGCGGCAGGCAGGAATGTTTATCAAAGCATAAAATGAAGACACACCACCTACTGGGCCATGAAAATTGCAACACATATAACTGGCCAAGAGTATTTGTACATGTAAAGAAAAACACTCTAGTAGGAAAAAAAAAATGGGCAAAAAGAGGAATTGGCAAGTCCCAAGAGGAGAACTCTTGTTTCAAGAGTTCCAGTGTCCTGAAATTCAGATGTCCAAGAGACTCACGAAAAGATGCTTAACTTAACTAGCAATCGGGAAATGCAAATTAACACCACAATAGGTACCGTTTCGCACCGCACCTTGAATTGGCAAAATCCAAGTCTGAGGAAGCCAGGTGTTGGCAAGGATGTATAGCAACAGGAATTGTCATAATGCCCTGGGAGTGTAAATTGATCTCTTCACTCTTGAGCAACTTGACCTTGTCTCTGAAAGTTAATCCTGTCCCTATGCTCTGCTCCAGCCATTCTATCTTGGGTATATGCTGGAAAATGTGTCTCACTTACATAAGAAAAGATGAGAAGTATAGAGGAGTGACTTTGTCATGAAAAAATATTAACACCACGTGGGAGTCTATCAATAACAGAAAGGATGAACATATTTTGTTAGATTAAAAACTGAGTTGCTAAGACGCCTGGGTGGCTCAGCCGGTTAAGCCTCTGCCTTCCGCTCGGGTCATGATCCCAGAGTCCTGGGATCGAGTCCCACATTGGGATCCTTGCTCAGCGGGGATCCTGCTTCTCTTTCTGCCTCTGCCTGCCACTCTGCCTGCTTGTGCTTGCTCTCTCTCTCTCTGACAAATAAATAAATAAAATCTTTTAAAAAATTGAGTTGCTAGAAGTAGAAATGAATACAGAGGCAAGAAAACTGTGGCCCACAGGCAGAACCCCATTGGCCACAATTTCTTTTTTGTAAATAAAGTTTTATTGGCACACAGCCACACCCATTCATTCACATGTAGTCTCTGGTGGCTATCATGTTACAATGGCAGAGCTGAGTAGTTGTCACAGAGACTCTATTATCTACAAAGACTAAAAAATATTTACTGTCTGGCTCTTTATAGAAAACATGTCCTGACTCTTCAACTAGAGACGAATCTACATGGATTGCCCTCCAAAACATAACACTGAAGAAAAATGGTTTAAGTTATGGGAGAATCCTTAAAATATGGTATTGGACATATTACCTTTGAAGTATGCAGGACAATACTGTTTATGGAGTGGGGCATCTGCTGTATGGTTTTGGTGTGAAGATATTTCATGGGAATCATAATTTGGGGAGCTTGGCCCCCTCTGGGGGATGGAAAGGGACATGTGATTGGAAGTTACATCTGGGGGCTGGGGTATGACTACCTGGCTAATGTCTTCTGTCCTTAGTTGGGTGTTGAGTTCACAGGCTGGGGATGGGGACGGGAGTCAGATGGTCCCTGCCCCCAACGGAACTACTGCAAATTCCAGAGTCCTAAACAAATGCATAGAGTATAACGTGGTTGTGGTTGTGGAGCTGTGGGTAGATCAAGGAAGAGCTGTTCACAGAAACTAGCTGTTCCTCTTAGTTTTTCAGGGCTAGGACTCTAGTAAGTCACTTGCGTAGGGCATGAAATTTAAAGGGGTGCCAAAAAGTCAGCAAGATAAATCATATTTCAGTGCAGGATCTTTTAAAATGTAAATTGATGCAAAAAAATCCATGATGAGCCAAATACCAAAATTTCAAATAAACGCAGGACGGGTGGGCTGGGATTAAGGTGACGCCAGTGAGGCGGTCGGCACAGTATGATCCTGTCTCCATTTAAATTTTTGATGTTTTATTCATCAAAGATTTTTGGCATTAATTTTGACTTTCTTAAATATTGCATTAGAATGTTATTTATCTTGGTTTCTGAGTTTCTTGGTACTCCCTGAAGTTTTGTGCCCAGGGTGAGTGCTATGCCCATCTCCTCCTTAGTACCAACTGTCATTCGGAGCCTGGGGTGGTACCTCAGATCCAGCTAGGGAGATGGCAAAATCTGTGTCCTTGCAAGGTCCCCAGGCCAATTGAGGGAGACAGACCACAAGTAAATAAACAAGCAAACTACTTTTGGATGGTCAAGTGCTATAGATATTAAGCAGAGGAAGGTGGTAGTCAGACGGGGGGCTCTTTTTTTTACCTAAGTGGTCCAGGACGGCTTCCCTAGATTGATATGTTTGAGTCTAGTGGTAAATCACTTGGTGTCACCATCTGTGCACAGATCTGGGGAAAAGAATGGAAGTGGCAAGTGCAAAGTTCCTGAGGCAACATGGGATAATATTTGCCAATTTAGAGCAAAAACTGGAGCTTTTCACACCTGTGAGCCTGTGGTGCTATTATTACCAGTAATATTGTTTGATTTTCTATGTGGATAGTGGTGGCTATAATTGGGTTCATGATCAAGGCAACAAGACACATTCTTCTTCTTCTTTTGACAGCCCAGTTTGAGCCTGGCTAGCTCACGTGGGGACATGGAATGAAGTCTGGGGTGGTGGTCATCTCTTTTCCACCATTTCTCGTTCCCCTTACATTTGTGTCCACTCTTCCCACCAGAGGTTCTCTCTCTCTGACTCCCATGGACAAGGCAGGGACTCCTGGAAGGGACAGTTACAGCACACAGAGTTAGGAGAGGCTGGGTGGAAAGGCTGCACCATGGGTCTATGCCCTCTTGGGGAAAATAACTGTAAAGTAGGAGAGGAAATGACGCTCAAGTACCCGCCCTGCTCCACGGTCTCATTCAAGTCTGTATCGAGCACGCAGCCTGACCTCTCTTGCATTTGGCTCCAAGTAGCAATGGTAGAGCAGCAGAAGCAAGAAATCAGAGAGTGCATGGGCTGGGAATATCAGTGACTTCCCTGTAGATACTCCTTCCCACTGAGCTGACATTTGATACAGTAATTCATCACCAACTGTCAAGTCGGACTTGGGGGCTTGGGGTGCCTCAGCTGCCAGGGGAGACTGGAGAGAATGATGAGGTGAATATCATTAGCATCTAGAGCTACAGCTTGCCCAGTGCTGGGAGAAAGAAGGGAGGGGCCAGGCTTCTGAGACCTGAACCAAGCCTTCAGAGTGTCAGCGCCCCCCAAATATTCTACTCAGGTTCTTTGTGTCTCTGTATTATACATGGGTATGAAAAGACATATAGGGCCTGGCAAAAATAAGAGAAAATTTAAAAGCTAAGAACATCAGAGCAATGGGAAATAAGAGTTGAAGGGCATATCAGACCAGAGGAAGACTTAGGAAATAGAAATTTACCATGAGCCTTAGACCTGCTCTCACTTCACAGACTTAGCATGGGCTGTGCCCTCCACCCTTCTTACCCATGTAATGCCTGCTCATTCCTTTTCACCCAGTTCAGGTGGTACTTTTTCCAAGAAACCTTTTGGCTTAACATTTTGTTAAGGATGGGTTGGCCCCTACTGATGTGTGATCCCCGGGCCTTGGGCTTCCTGTCGCTGCATTGATGGGTGTGTCCTAACTGCCCCTCTCTTGCACCACCTCCTGCCCCCCACCCCCCAATGCATGCTTGTGTCCCAGCTAGAAGGTAAAGCCCTAATGGCAGGGGTGTGTCTTTGCTCATTGCAGTGGCCCAGGCCCTTGTGCAGAATAGACACCAGATGGGTGAATGGAGCCATGAAAGTTGAACTGAAATGTTGATGCTGAGCTCCCTAGCAACCACAGCAAAGAGGGAAGCAAGATATCCCCAAAACACGTTGTCCCCAGGTTAAACACAGGCACGCGCGCGTGCACACACACACACACACACATCTGTTGCTTGAGATAATACTAATTTTCCCCGGTATTGAGATATTAGAGAAGCTTCTTCTATGAGTCCACATGAAAAGGGGCACTAAGTAACCTGGCAAAGTACAACGTCAGTAATGTGCGTATACTAAATAGAGGAGGGGATCTCTAGGAGTGCTTTTGTGGACATTGTTTTGAACTGCAAGCCAAGGAAGGGCATGACATCAGTTCCCTAAAAAATTCAACTAGGAGGGAAAGCAGAGCTTTATTCAGGAAGCACATTTAAATGGACTGAGTGTTACCGTTTCTTCATCCTCCTACCCAGGTTCTCTCCCCACCCCCTCCTCTTGCTTCTTTTTAAACTTTATAGTTAAGGTCCAACATACAAAAGAGTACATACCCGCTAAGTTTTCAGCTCAGTGAATTTTCACAAATTGAACACATCAAAGCAATCAACACCTGTATGGAGACACAGGACATTCCTGGCTCCTTCCAAAACACCCCCACCCCTAGCCCTTTAAGCCACTGCGCTGCAAGGGTAACCGCTGAACAGACTTCTAACAATGTAGATTAGGTGGTTTTTTTTTTTTTTCTCCTAGTTTTGAACTTTTCCTAGATACAGTCAAATGTGTGTGGTTGTGTTTGTGTGGTTTCTTTCATGTGACATTGTTTGTGACAATCATCCAGGTTGTGGATGGTTGGGGCCTATTCATTGTCACTGCTGTATAATATGCCATGTGTATAGAGTGTTATTGATTCATTCTACTCTAAATGAGCATTTGGTTGTTTCCAGCTTTGGGCTGTCATGAATAAGCCTGCTGTAAACATCCTTCCACATGTGTTTTGGTGCATGTATCATGCACTTTCTGTTAGGAATGCACTCAGAATGGAATTGCTAGTTTTTGAGTTCTTTCTATATTGGGTTCTAATTGATACAAACAGTTTGCTTAATTGTATATACCAGTTGGCTCTCCCATGGCAGTGGGTGAGCATTCCAGTTGCCCTGCACTCTGATCAGCACATGGTATTGTCCTTTTCATTTAGCGGTTTTGTTGGCGTGCAGGACTCTCACGTCATGATTTTTAATTTGTGCCCTTTCGCATGTGTTTGAAAATTTGTCATCCTCTTTGGCAGAGTGGTCTTTCAAGCCTTTTGGCCATTGTCTACTGGTTTTCTTATTGATTCGTAGCAACTCTTTATATACTGTGGATATAAGTCCAGTTGTTGGATATACGTGGCATAGATCTCTTCCTCTGCTCTGGCTTGCCCTTCTGGATGCAATAATCAGAAGATCTATTTTCTGAAGTTTTGTCTCTGAAGAGACCTGCCAAAGCACTAAGAAGAGGTCAAAGGACTCCAGAACTCCCAAACCTGTATCAGTGGCAATAGGTACACTTGTTTGGTTTCATTCTGTATTTTACTGATTTCCAGATGCATGCTATTTTCCACCTTTTTGTGTCTCTGTAATTGTGATGCATCTTGACAATCTCTAGCATCTGGCACTAAAAATTGACAGCACTTTCTTTTCTTATGTTCCATAATGGTGTATCTTATCATCAGAGGCAGCTGAGATTTGGTGATATGTAGCCTACTGGGGCCCAGGTGAGATTTGATTTGAAGAAAGGTCTTTCATTCTTTCCCCTCCCCCGAAAAGCTACTATGATTTTTTTTTTAACCAGTTGCTTTTATACTTTACAGAGCATCCAAATCACCTGGGGGGAGCTGTGTACATTGCAGATTTCCCATGCCATCTCCCGAAGCTTTGACCCAGGAGGGAATCTTTGGGGATGGGCGTCCTTCACTGCTTCTTTGTAACCAGCCCCAAGGTGAATTTGACGCAGAGTCATGCCATGTGAAAGCAGTGGTTCTCATACTCCAAAGCGTGTCGAAATCCCCTGGAGGATGTGTTAGAATATAGTACGCTGCTCTGCAGCCTTAGCAATTCTGAGTCAGCAGGTGTGGGGAGGCTTTGGAGGTTCGGAATTTTGAATGTGCTGTCAGGTGATGTGGAACCTGCCAGTCTGGGGACCACACTTGAAGGAACAGGTGGAATGTACTTCCTTTCCTGCACTTCTACTGTCTTAGAAGAGTTTCTGTTGATGGTTGGGAGGCAGACAGTTCTTCGGGTCATGTATCCCGAAGATACCCCTGGTCCCGTTCATGGCCTCTGCACCCCACCCGCTTGTCTCTGTAAGAGGGGGGGGAACAATTGACAGAAATGTTGCTAAAACATAGTATGCCTCATCAGTGGAAACTCCATTTGACTAGGCTTATTAAAAAGACAACATTATTGCAAAATGATTTAAGTGCTTCATTTGTGAAGGAGCCGAAGAGGAGATGAGACGCCTCCAGGAAGCAAGCTATAAATATTCCTCAAGTGTGCAAAAAATTCTGCCTGGATGCCAAGTGGGGTTTTTTATTTTCATCCGAAAGCAGGTCTCTCTTCTTACAGGGATTTCCTATAAGGCTGTGGGAGCACATGGAGAAAAATGAGAATGGGGTGTTTTCTTCCTTCTCTGGAATATCTTCTGGGTTTTCCTGAAGACTTTATTTATAGCCAAAGACAGGTCTGTGCACTCTGGATGTCTAGTCTCGTCAGCTTGATAAGTTTCGCTTTTTGGTAAGGAATAGCTGAGAGAGAATCCACCGGCATTCGCCAGGATTCGGTTTAGGTTCAGAAAGCGTATTTGCAAAGAGCCGGGGAGTTGGTGCTGGCTAGTCACTATCATGGCCAGCAGAAGTTAATCTCTAGGAGGGAAGGGAAAAGACTTTCGAGGAGTCATGTGCTCATGTGGTGACTGAGTCTAGGTTGTATAACAAGTCTTCTGACTCCTGGTGCTCTGCTACACCTCTGTGCCTCTGTGGACTGGATGTGGCAGGCCTGTCATTCCCAGAAGAGTAAGAAAGCCTGGGTACCTTGGGATATTAGAGTCTCTTGAGCCTGAACTCCTGGAACATGCTGGGGAGAGTGTCCTTCCAGCAGAAAGCTGGCTGCAGAGGTCCTCTGGCCAAAGTCTGGACATAGTCATGGATGATCACAGTGGGCTTAGCTGAGGCCCCACAGAGGAGTGCACAGCTGGAATATTCCGTGTGCCTTAGTCAAGATGGGGGCCATCTTGTTTTCTCTACCTACTTTGTAATACAGATGAAAACCTGGGGAACTGGATGAGTTAAGGTCAGGTCCAGGAGCAGAAGGTAGATGAGGGGCAGGTGGATTTGGGCCCTTGCTGCCCGTCGTACACAGCCCGTCTTCACCCATCACCACCACCGCTAACACGTATGTGATTACATCTTAGCTCTTTTTATACCCCTCAAAGCATTCAATGTCAATGGAGTGAATGAATGAAATATTGTTGGATTAAGTAATTAAAGTAACAATGAGGGGCGCCTGGGTGGCTCAGTGGGTTAAGCTGCTGCCTTCGGCTCAGGTCATGATCTCAGGGTCCTGGGATAGAGCCCCACGTCGGGCTCTCTGCTCAGCAGGGAGCCTGCTTCCTCCTCTCTCTCTGCCTGCCTCTCTGCCTACTTGTGATTTCTCTCTGTCAGATAAATAAATAAAATCTTTAAAAAAAAAAAAAAGTAACAATGAACAGTGTGTCTGTGCCAGGTACTGTGACCCATCCTTTACCTGTTTTGTCTCATTTTACCTTCCCAACAAAGTGCAAAGAAGGTGTGATTAGTATTCATGTGTTCTAGAAGGGGACAGTGAGGACCAGAGAGGGAAAGTGATTTGTCCAATATCACACAGCTAGTGAGTAGCAGAGCTGGGCTCTGACCTTGGGTCTGGCTGACTCCAAACAGGCAGCAAGAGAGGAGGAGCAGCTCCTCCAACTGGGAATCGGGTCAGGCAGTGGCTCCTCCTTCCAGCCAAGCCCTGCAGTCCTGGTGGCAGGAGGGCCTCATGCCCGCAGGGAGGCTATGGAATGGGGTCAGTTCCTGAATCTGGCCCAGATCACAGGAGCTGGAGAATCTTGTTAGAGGTTTACACACCATCCTGAAGGGGAGTGCCGGACCAAAACACATCTTCAAGATGGGATGTGTGGGGGACAGCATCCCAGGGGTTATTTCCTCATTAGGGGGGTGGTGCTATGGCACTTTGAAGACCTCTTCCAAAGCTCATGGAAGACCCTCTCCCCACAAGGCCTGTCGATGATGTGTCACCCCATGTGTCCTGCTCTGAGGCATGACACCGCTCTCAGCGTGGCCCTTTGGCCTGTTCCCACCGACACGCCCACTGACATGCCCACCGACACGCTGGAGTCTGTGGGTCCCTCCCTTCCTCCTTGGCTCCTGCATACATTATTATGCATTCTTTGAGCCCCCAATAAGCAGTTTGACAGTGTGTCTAGGAGAGAAAGTCCTGGAGCCAGGCTGCCTTGATTCACATCCAGCCCTGCCGCTGGCTGGCCGGGCGTCCTCAGGTGAGTGTCTGTACCCTGGCGCCTCAGGTCCTCATCTGGAACGCGGAGATGTCAGTACCTACCTCTCCCTGGTTCCTGGAAGTTTCTGAGGGTTACCTTGTGCCGGGCCCAGGGTGAGCACTCTCCGAGTAGTGACAATGATTAAGGTGGGTCCAGCTGGGGAGAGAAATACACAGGGAGGTTTGGACCTGGTGCCCAGAGTGAATCCTTGGGGAACCCTGGAGGCCGCCACTAAGCTAGAGAATTATTCTGAAGGTCCCCTAATGCCTGAGGCAGCTCTGAGGGCAGACACCATGCGATTGAAACCATGGCTTTAATCTCCTTGACAAGCAAACAGTGCCCCAGCCAGCCGGCTCTGCGGCTGGACAGAACCTTTCCCTATTGATTAACCCCTCCCCCCTTTTTCTGATTTTATTTTCCATTTTCTCTCTTAATCACCCAGGTTGACAGGGATGGGGGTTCCCTTCCACCAGGGGTCCATAAAGCTTTCTTTTTGGGCATGTCCCTCAATCGTGGTTGATCTTGCCTTTGAGCCCCACCTTAGCTGGCTGCATCAGTCCCCCTCCCCCATCCACTCCTTCTGGGTCTTCTCCAGGGGCACTGCTGACCCCAGTGGGTGTGGGACCTTGAGTCAGATGGTGGATGTGGGGACAGGGAGGCGCTGTAAATATGACTCAGAACCTGGGATTCATGCTGGACTCCCTGTGGGACCTAACAGCCATGACCTTGAACAAAATCAGTTCATGACTCAATGCCTTAGTTTTCTGTTCTGTGAACAGGGAATGACAGAAATGTCTCTCCCAGCATTCGGTGAGCATGAGCTTTTTCTGCTATAAGGGCTTGTAATGAACCAATTGTTTTCTTTAAATTGAAACTGGGAAGTTTTACTGGGAAGACAGTGAAAGGCCACCGCTTGCTCTCTATAGATAAGATCATTTGAGGAGTTTTGAGAGCTCTTGAATATAAGAGCCAAGGACAAGGCTGGGTTAAGACAGGTGGGTGTTCTACATGTGGTTTTATCTCCCCAGCTTGGCAGGCGGATCTGTGAAGGCAGAGCCCTGCACACAGTTTGTGCTCACATAATGAATGACAAGGGACAATGACAGCCCAAAGGGTCCCGTGTGTGCTTAGCATTCAATGTCCATCAACATTTATGGTTACCCACTGTTTCTCTCAAACTGCAAATGATGCCAGTGAGAGGGATAGATATTATTTCTATTTGACTGTATGTAAAATATACTGCAAATTCATTCATTTCTGTCCCCTTCTCTTTGATAGACCTTTGGAGTCATTGTCCCTAAGGACAAAGAGAGTTTCTGATGATTTGGCTTAAATGGTGGATCCAGGGAGGTTTTCGGAATAATTTCTAGTTAATTGGTCCTTGAGTAATCTGCAAGGATCCTTCTGGGTTTGCCAACCAGGCTCTCCTCTCGTTAAATTGGTTTTCATTTTATATTTGCCTAATAGCTCTGGGCATGGTGCCCAACCCTCACCTCTACGGATAAAGCCCTTGGGCCCCAAAATGTAGGAAGGGAGAGGGTTTGGTGGGGACAGGAGAAGGTCGGGGGCTACTTGTCTCTGTGAAAAGCGTCTGCCATGTCCCTAATTTGAAAGCATTAAGTGTCCTTGGGGCTCTAGACTTGGGTTGTGTAGAACTCAAAATTAATGCCTTAAATTAATTTTGTGCTCCCTTTGCTCAGGCTGATTAGAACAAATTAAATTTCACACTAATTGGCTAAGGTGGGGAGAACACAATCCTGGTGTTTGGGATCAATGCTGATTGCAGGGATGGGGGACGCAGGGCATTAGGGCGTGATCTGGGACGTTCCCAGGTTGCTCCAGCCCATATTCAGTGCTCACTGCAAATGATCATTCCTCTAGGGCCAGTGTTGCTGTGTCCTGTTACATAAGCCAGTCTAACCCATCTAAAGCCAAGCATGAAGCCAAGATTAGGAAGAGATTCTGGCAATTTCTAAGGCAGTAATTCTTAAACTTGGTTGCGTTTAAGCATAACAAACGTGTTGAAGTCTGGATCCCTGGGTCCCACCGAAGATTGCAGTGGTGTGGGCATTCTGGGAATCCTAGACTGGGCTCTACATTCTAACGACCACCCCAGGGGACCACCCCCAGGGGACTGCAAATGTGTTTCCCCAGAACACATTAAAGATACCAGTGTAAGGAACAGCAACAGGAAGCCCCACCCCAGAGACAGCCAGGAGGGCTCTGCCCTTGGAGAGCCCCTGGTTTGCGACAGGACTCATCTGGGCTCAAGTCCCAGCTCTGTCACTCACTTGCTATGTGACTTTGGAATGCTCTCCCTAAGCCTCCTTCTTCCCCGTTTCCATTGAAATACACATTTCAGTCTAAGCCCACACTGGTGTGGTCACCAAGATGGGAAGCCCATGGGTTGGAGGAGGGGGAAAAAAGATGGGGGGCCTAGAATGTTCTGGAGCAGCAATCCTTGTTTTTGTAGCTCAGTTTTTGGGGACTATTTTTTAAAAGATAATTTATTTGGTTTTGTGTTTTGCCGATTACAAAAGTGGTTTGAAAAATCAACAGTGGAGAAATGCATTACAAGGAAATAGGAGTCCCCAGTGAGCCCACCCTTCTAGGGGGAAAGAAGAAATCCCTGATAACGGTGCAAGTACAAAGAGGACAAAAACGGGAACATGCCAAACATTCTTTTCTGCAACTTTGCTTTTCTCCGTCCCCCCACCCCCACCCCGCTCTCCACTGTTGGCAATATATCTTGGGGACTTTTTTTTTTTCCAAGTCAAAATGTATAGATCTTCATCCTCCTCCTCCGTGGGGCAGAGGAATGATTTTTGAGGCCACCTGTGAGCTGATGGTATTGATGGGCACTAGCTGGGGCGGCAGCTGGGTTCCATGCTGTAAGGACCACTTAGCGTCTGTGACAATAGCCCGCAGTCGTTTCTCGGTGCCACGCACTGGGTCTTATGCGAGAAGGAAGTGTTTAGACATCTTCATGTACAACATTTATGGCATCAGATGGGAATGCAAGAAGGATGATAGACTTCCCCAATGCAATGCATTTTACCGCTCAGCCGACCACAGCCCCAGAGAGGAAGACGTTGGTCCAAGGTCACGTAATATGTTAGTTGTTGTGTCTGGACTTGAACTTCGTACCTTCCTCCTCCTCCTTCTCTTCCCCCCCTCCTCCTTCCCCTTCTCCTTTTCCTCCTCCTCCTCCTTCTTTTCCTCCTTTTCCTTTTCTTTCCCTGTCTTTTAACCACTGTGCTCCATGGAAGGAGTCTCCGTTTCCCGAACTATCCTTCTGTGTAAGGTCATTTCTGAGCCTTTTCATCATAAATGCTCCACTTATAACCATTTCTCTCCTCATTGCTTTGGAATATCCTTGAACCTGGAAGGCTGCACTTTGGGAGAATAGTAGCACAGAAGTCTTGACCCATCTGGCATCTCTAGTTGGTCGTTGATGGGAAAAACGTCGGTGCAAGTGGGAATTCATTAAAATATAAGTGTTTTTATGTTTTTGCCTTGAAACAGAACTGCCTTAACTCACTGTACTTCTGAGGTAAGACCACAGCCTGTAGAGTGTGAGCGCCTGACTCACGACCCACTTCTTCCTTTCTTAGACCATGCCCTGAACACGTGACTATGTGATTTCTCCTTTTGATTTCATTAGGGCAGCGCAAATGGTGAGGGAGTTCACTGGCAGAAACCTAATTTATTAATTGTTTTTTCCTGTAGTTTTCACACCTGCAACTATTTGAAAAAGTAGATGTTTGAATTAGAATTTAAAGCGTTTTAAGAAGCAGCTCGCATGCATTCATTTCTTCCAATGCATTCCCCCTAATTTTTATGGAAATGCCTTGCCTGGTCATATTTTTTTAGGTGTATGTAATAGTTAATTTAATCAGTAATTGTAGCAGAAATGCACTTGGAATAAATGGGTGGGGAACACACAACAGGGAATGGCCATTCCCTGGTAGAGGGGAGCCATAAAGAGGTTTTCTTTTCTTTCTTTATTTGAGAGAGAGAGTGTGCATGCAGCACATGAGCAGTGGGAAGGGGCAGAGGGAGAAGCAGACTCCTCGTTGAACAGGGATCCCAGTGTGAGACTGGATCCTGGACTCCAGGATCATGACCTGAGCTAAAGGCAGAGGCTTAAGTGACTGAGCCCCCCAGGCGTACCCAAAGAGAGGTTTTGTAGCTTAGTGCTTTCCTATGTGGTGGGCATCTGTGAGTCTTACTGAGGGGAGCCTGTTGGTCTGTCCAGCAAAATGATTCACTGAAGGATGGGTAAGGAGAATTTCTGCTAAAACAACTTTTTAAATTGAGCCCTTACTATGTGCCAGCCCTGTGCTAAGCTTTATGTGAATGATCTCCTTTAATTCTCAAAATGATTCTATAAGTTATCTCCCACCCTGTAAAGTTGAGAAAACTGGGAATCGGGTGGGCATCCTGCCTGGTTCACGGTCACAACGCTGGTGAGTGTTGGGCCAAGAATTCTCACTCATCAAGACCAATACAATTCTGACATCCACGCTCTTAACCATCTCATGACACAGAGAGCTGGTGATTTATCCCTGGGGGGTCCTGTGGAGGGTGCCTGTGGGGAGAAGGGTTGGTGGCCCTCCTCCCATGAGTGACCCTGTTGTAACCCTCCCCATTTCAGATTGCTGACTTGACCACAGAGCTTGCTGATGAACACTTCAAAGGGGACGTGGCCTGCCAGGTGCTGGAGAGTGAGCGGGCAGAGCGGCTGCGCGCTTGCCGGGAGGTCCAGGAGCTGAAGGTGAATAGTCCCTGGGAGCTGCTGGAGGGTGTGGTTGTGGCCACGCATGGTGGCTGGGAGTGGTTGGGCCTGCCCCCCTTGCCATCTGCCTGCGTGTGAGAGCGGTAAGCCTGCGCAAGGTACGCTAGTTTGCAGACTCCCATGTTTAAGGTCCTGGAGGACATTTGGGTCTTCCTAAGGCTTGGCCTTGGAGGTGCCCTGAATGAGCACCATGCAGGGGCCAGACAGTCCCTGGCTATGGGGGTATTACGGGGGGAGACCGCCAGGCCCAGACTCTATCGAGCTCCAGTTTGATACGTTGAGGTCTTTCTTCCAGAGCAAGTATGAGCAAGTCCAGAAGAATTTGGGGGAAGTGCAGAAGCAGTTGGAAGAAGCCCAGCAGAAAATTCAGTTGAATGACTTGGAAAGGAGCCACATTGGAGGAGGTGAGCAGACCGGCGACTCCTGCGGTTAGACGTGGGTGGAAAATGCCACCTTTTTGTTTCATTCATTCATTCATTCATACACACTGAGCACTGACTATGCTCAAGACACTGCTTTAGGGCTGACATAGCCCAGCCCTCCCGGAACTTCTGGTCTAGAGCAGACATGAGTCAGAGAACCCAACAATAGCCCAAATAGCAAATTATCAACATGATGTGTACACTTCAGTAAGAACACTAAGAATGTTAAAAAAAAATGACTCTATGGCAAAGCACCTTTAGAATTACATGAATATTTTTCATATAAATTTTGAGCAAGGTATTTCAGTTTTTAAAAGTGGAGTCAATGAAATTGCATTGCTGGGTTGGATCCTAGACTCTGTCCCTTACCAGGTAGGTGGCTTTGGGGCAAGAAATGTGCTTCTCAGTTTGCTCGTCTTTTGAATGGATGTCGTCAGAGGTGATTGATGGAAACCGTTCAGCCATGTTCATGGCTAACTTACTCTTAACGGCTGATGCTACTAATAGTGGGGTCATTATCTGTGTTCTTAAACTCTGGAGAAGAAACTACTCCTGTCCCAACTTAAAAGCAGCGCCAGGCACTCAGGGGGTACTGGAGAGAACATGAGGCCCCTGAATCACTCAGCGACAGGTGTGCTCCACAGAGCCAGGTTTTCTGCTTAATGCCTGGCTCACGCAGTTACCCCAAAACCCACGTCTTATGGTTCGAGAGGCACAGTGACATCTCTGTCAGCTCCTCTCCTCAGTCTAAATGAGTCAGGTGAGAAGAACGCCCAGAGCATCTGTCAACTTTTAAAACACCTTGACATCATCCCTTTGGTGCCCCCAGAGGATTCGTGCCCTAGAAATGTCAGGGACACTCAGAGGAACAGGGGTCATGAGGCGGTGAAGAGGTAAAGTGCATTTGCTTTTCACTCTGCTCTGGCCTCCTCTCATCCTGGCTACCCCCAGGGCAGGCATTTACCAGGGGAGCTTGGGATTCTCTGGGATGCGGCACCCAGCGAAGGAGGGTACAAGCAGTGAGTGGGAAATGGGTTCACCCACACCCCATGGGTTGGGACAGCACAGTTCCCCAGGAGACCATGGGCCCCAGTTTCATCCTGACTGTGATTGATGGCCCAGTTTGTTTCTCTCTGGGAAGATCTGGGAGCTGAAAGGGAGGGGGAGGTGTGCTTAGCCCACGAGCGTATTAGTCACAATGCTATATAGGCTCTCAGCCCTGGATGCTCATTCCAGGAAGCCAAATCCACAAATATTTTGTTTTTCATTATGAAAGCAATACATACTCATTACAGAAAATTTCTAAAATATAGGAAAGTTGAAAGGAGCCATAAAACATTTTAATCACACCCCAGCAAGCCCACAACAACCTCCTCAATGGCTCAAGCCAGAGTATCAATTATTGAAAACATGGCTGTTTTTCCACCATACGTGGTGAAGTGTTTGGAGAGGACCTTTTATGGTGTGCGGACAGCACTGGGTAGGCCACCAGGGGAGGGGGTGACAGAAGGATTTTAGTTGGGCCCCGCACTCCAGAAATTTGCGGTAGACATGGGGAAGTCAGATAAATCTAGGAAAAGTGGATAATGAAGGGCTGAATTATATGTATGGATTAAGAATGCCTCTCCCATACCCCATCCCCGGGAGGGACGCTAGAGGTGGAAATCAGCCTTGAGGCATGGAGAACCGTTTCCTCATCTGCTTGTGCTGACCATGCCTACCACTCGCTCTGTGGTGCATCATAACGCAGAGTACGAGTAAGGCTGCACAAATGCTTTCTGGTTTCTCTTCCTTTCCAGATGCTTGCTATTTGAGGGTTATTTTTTTTCCCCTGGTGGGGAGACAGGATTCTTTTTCTGCCATGGTATTATTTACCTTGGTGGAAACCTGAACAATCTCTAACTCCTTATAATTTTATCATCCTATTTGAGTTCATTATGTGGGAGTCCCTATTGGAGTCACCTCCTCTAAGACTTCAGTCCTACCATCTTTCTGAGCATTCACCCATCCTTCCATCCATCCGTCCATGTACCCACTCATCCATTCATCCATCCTTCCATCCATCCATGTATCCATCCATCCATCCATCCATCCATCTGTGTACCCTTCCATCCATCCTTCCATCCATCCATGTGTCCACCTGTCCATCCATCCATTCTTCCATCCATCTGTGTATCCATCCATCCGTCCCTCCATCCAGTGAAAGTTATGAAGTATTTATGATATGCTAGGCATTGTAGTAAGTCCCTCAGACACAATCATGTACAAAATAGTTTGCTGTTTTTGTGAGTTTGAATTCTCTTCTGGATTTCTATAAGCTTCCCTTATGAGAGATCTGATCATGCTAGGTTGTAGTTGTCTTTTTGTATGTTTGTCTCCTGTACTAGATTCTGCTGGAAGATAGTGTGGTTTCTTATTTGTTTCATTATCCCTTGTGCCTCATGTGCAGCAGTGTGCTCAGTGGGCATTTCAGTGCATGGTAGAAGGAACAATGTATGATGGATGGATGGATGGATGGATGGATGAATGTATGCATATATGTATATATGTATGTATGGATGGATAAATGTACATATGTATATATGTATGGATGTATGGATAGATGTATTTATGGATGGATGGATGCATAGATGGATGGATGGAAAGATGGTTGGATGGATGGATGGATGGTTGGGTGGGTGGATGGATGGATGGATGAATGAAGTGGATGGTCATTATCTTCAGCTGTCCACATGTGGAATGTTTCCCACAGTTCCATTACCTTAAGGGAATTATTCTATTACTCAGATAATCTAAAGACACCATAACCTTGGTCTAGCCCCTTCTATTCAAGTAGTTTTCATCATACCAGCAAGAGATTTTTTTTTAAAAATTTTTACTGAATCAAGGGATTGTTCTCTTATCTCATAGAGATATCTTAGGACCAATGTCTCTGTTGCTATACATTCATTGCCCCTTATTCATTACCCTTTAATTATTGTTCATTGATTTATTTGTTAATTAATTTAACCAGTAGTCATTGCTTACGTACTGTCACCCAATGTGGTTGGCCAGAAACATGATTCCAATTGGTGAACTTGTATCAACATGTATGGGGGAAACTTCTGTGTGTTGTGGATGCTTCTAGAGGGTGTTGAGAATCTACAAACGACTGAAATAGCTCTCCAGAATAGATGGTTGTGGAATTCCCTTGGAAAAAGAAAAGTATGTGTATGCTTGTAGAGAAATTAAACAGTATAAGGCAACAGAGCTTAGAATAGCAAGCAGGCAATAATTTTGGACAACTAGAGGTGGTTAGGACAGGCTGCCTGGAAGAAGAGGTTTTTGATTTTTTTGTTTTTGTTTTTTAACTTGGACTTAAGACAGAATTTCTTAACCTGAAGTCCAAGGTCAGGCCTCAGGAACTCTATATTGCAAAATTATGTGCAAAGAGCTAAGATAGTGTGAGAGAACCACCCTCATTCACCTAACCTCCCCTCCTGCCTCGTCCCACCCCCGACTTTGTTAAATAGCGGATGAATGGCAGATGCGCTTTGACTGTGCTCAGATGGAGAACGAGTTCCTCAGGAAGCGTCTGCAGCAATTTGAGGAGAGGTTGGACTCAGAGCTGACATCCAGGAAAGAGCTGGAGCAGAAGGTAAGAGGTGTAGCAGATCTGGGTCCCCAAAGGGCCAGATTGGGGAGGTTCTTAGCAGCACCGTTCAAGGTATTGGCTGAACCTGGGGAGGGAGAAAGAGGGCACCTCCATTTCATGTTTTTCCACCTCCACTCCAAATACTGGTCATTGTGGGAGATGAGAAACATTTTGTCCATATGTGGGTGTTGTACATGGGGAAAGAATACTCTGGAATAAAGAATCTTGGACCTTGGGCCTCAGATCTTTCTCCTCTATAGAATGATTGCCATATGCCCTCAGAATTGTCCAATCTTATCCATTTCCTTTGCCTCTAATCTCCCATCTCCATCTCTCATCTAGATCAGAGCAACAGCCTCCTACTTGGTCTCCTTGCCTCCAGCTTCTCCCCTCACCTACCTGCCCCACAGCAGCCAAGAGATCTTTCAGCCTCTTTCAGACTGTGCTGTTACTGCACATTACGCTGACTCTCAGGGTGGACTGTTTCCTTCAGTGTTTTGGAAATTTTGACTGTGAGCTCATCATCAACATGCCTCTTTCTCCTGCACCACAGGCTCCCAGGTGGTCTGTGTGATGGAATGTTCCTTTTTCTTCCTCCGACTCTTATGGTGAATTTTGTGTGTGTTTAGTTATTTTATTATTTTTTCTTTTTTTTAATGGTGTTATATTAGTCACCATAAAATACATCGTTAGTTTTTGATGCAGTGTTCCAAGATTCACTGTTTCTGTACCATACCCAGTGCTCCATGCAATCCGTGCCCTCCTTAATACCCACGATCAGGCTCACCCATTCCCCACCCCTCCCCTCTAAAACCCCCAGTTTGTTTCTTGGAGTCCACAGTCTCTCATGGTTCATCCCCCCGCCTTTGATTTCCCCCCCCTTCGATTTTCCTTTCCTTCTCCTAATGTCCTCCATGTTATTCCTTATGTTCCACAAGTAAGTGAAACCATATGATAATTGACTTTCTCTGCTTGACTTGTTTCACTCAGCATAATCTCCTCCAGTCCCATCCATGTTGATGCAAAAGTTGGGTATTCATCCTTTCTGATGGCTGCATAATACTCCATAGTGTACATGGACCACATCTTCTTTATCCATTTGTCTATTGAAGGGCATCTCTTCTCTTTCCACAGTTTGGCCACTGTGGACAATGCTGCTATGAACATGGGGTGCATGTGGCCCTTCCTTTCATTACATCTGTGTCTCTGGAGTAAATACCCAGTGGTGTAATTGCCAGGTCATAGGGTGGCTCTATTTTTAATTTTTTGTTTAGTTATTTTAGCTCTTGCTTTTAAACTTTAAAAAAATGTTGTATTGATTTTCATGGCAGTTCTATGTTTATAGGGTTGTGGGTGTTTTTCTCTAGAAGGAGTATTTTTGCTCTGTCTCCTGCAGCAGCCTTTGAGATTCTGAAATTTTCTCTCCATTGCAGACTTTGGCAACAAGGGCAAAGTGCCAATTTGAGCTCTCAACCCACCTGAGGCACAGATCTAGGGTTTTGACTTCTTAGGGGAACATGTTCTCATCCATCCAGAGCCAGCCTGGCACCAGGCCTTCTGACTCCCTTCCAGACCAGTGGGTGGAGCTTTTCCTGCCCCTTTACCCTGAGGGGCAGCTCTCTGAGGGTCATGACTTAATGCAGGGGTCTTCTTTCCAACCTCCACTTTCCTTAGTCCCAAGGCTTTGTCTCTTGTCTCTGTCTGAGCGTTCAAGCCCAGCTGTGGTGCTATGCTCCTTAGTGACATTTCTGGATCTTTTGGCTGCTCTCTTTCTCCCCCACCATGGCTGCCAAACCCATCATGGCTCTTGTTTTGTGTCCTTTGTGTTTAGGATATCCTGAAGTCTTCCTTTCTTTCTTGAAAGTGCAGCCAGACATCACAAATATCAGGTATTCATATCTAATATTTTCTAGACAAATATAGGGATATTTTGGTCTCTTTGCCTGTTTTGAATGGTCTCCAGTGATACCTAGACTACATTTTAACCAGCCTACACTCTAACTAGTGGTGTGCTGGTAACTGGGCCTTTGAAACTAAACACCCCGATGTCTAGCATTTACCAATGGCCAATTTTCATGGTGTAAATATTTCCACTGAGGCCAATCTCAGCCTACCATTGTGAGAGCACTGTGTGGAATTGGGAGGGGAGTCAGCTCTCATAAATGACTCTAGCATGCTGAATCCAAGCATATTCACTTGTTCAAAGCTTATAGCCAGAGAGAGCGGAGGGTATCTTCCTATACATTCCCTGCTTAGACCATTGCCTCCTTCGTCAACAACCCCTGCCAGAGGGGCGCCCTTGATACAATGGATGAACCTATGTTAATGCTTCATTATCACCTAAAGTCTATAGGTTACAGTAGAGTTCACTCTTGGTGTACATTCTGTGGGTTTAGACAAATGTGTCAGGACATGGATCCTCCATTGTAGTTTTAAGGAGGAGTTTGGGGTGCCTGGGTGGCTCAGTCTGTTAGTGTCTGCCTTCAGTTCAGGTCATGATCCCAGGGTCCTGGGATCAAGCCCCACATCGGGCTCCCTGCTCAGTGGGGAATCTGCTTCTCCCTCTCTCACTACCTCTACTTGTATTCCCTCTCTTGCTGCCTCTCTCTCTCTCTCTGTCAAATAAATAGAAAATCTTAAAAAAAAAAAAGAGTTTTGCTACCCTAAAAATCCTCTCTGCCTCAGTGATTCATCCCTTCATACTTTCGCCTTTTCCAGAATGTCACATAGCTGGAATCATAAGGTGTGTCACCTTTTCAGATCGACTTCTTTCACTTAGTTGTAGGCATTGAAGTTTCTCTGTTTTCCTAGCTTGATAGCTGAAGAATATTGCATGGTCTGGATAGACCACAGTGTGTCCGCTCACCTATGGAAGAACATATTGGTTGCTTCCATGTTTTGGCAATTGCGAGTAAAGCTGAAATAAACACCCATGTGCAGGTTTTCGTGTGGACAGAAACGTTCAACTCCTCTGGGTCAATCGCAAGGAGAATAATTGCTGGATCATATGGGAAGAGCATGTTCAGTTTGGGAGGAAACTGCCAAGTTGTCTCCCACTGTGGCTGTTCCATGTTGCATCCTCACCAGCACTGAGTGAGAATTCCTGTTGCTTTACATCCTTGGTAGCATTTGGTGTTGTCTGTGTTCTGGATTTGGGCCATTCTCATAGGTGCATGGTGGTATCTTGTTTTAATTTGCCATTCCCTTGGGCTATATGACATGGAGCACCTTTTGAAAGGCTTATTCATGGTCTTTATTCTTTGTGAGAACTATCCTTTAAGGTCTTTGGCCCATTTTTTTAATTGAGTTGTTTTCTTGTTGGGTTTTAAGTGTTCTTTGTATATTTTGGAGAACAGTCATCTGTCCAATATGTTTTTTTGCAAATATTTCCTCCCAGTTGATAGCTGGTCTTTTCATTTTCTCTCTATTTTTCTAAAAGATTTTATTTATTTATTTGAGAGCAAACAAGAGAACACACAAGCAGGGGGTGGGGTGAGGGAGAGGGAGAAGTAGGCTCCCCACTGAGCAGGAAGCCCCAACATGAGGTTCAATCCCAGGACCCTGGGACCATGATCTGAACTGAAGGCTGATTAACCAGCTGAGCCAATCAGGCACCCCTGTCTTTTCATTTTCTTGACAGTGTCTTTTGCGGGGCAGAAATTTTTAACTTCTAATGAAGTCCAGCTTTTAAATTCTTTCTTTCATGGGTCATGACTTTGGTGTATATCTCTAAAGAGTCATTGCCAAACCCAAGGTCATGTAGGTTTTCATCTAAATTATCTTCCAGGAGCTTTAAAGTTTTGCATTTTATTTTTTATTTTTTTTTAAGATTTTATTTATTTATTTGACAGACAGAGATCACAGGTAGGCAGAGAGGCAGGCAGAGAAAGAGGGGAGGAAGCAGGCTCCCCACTAAGCAGAGAGCCCGATGCGGGGCTTAATCCCAGGACCCTGAGATCATGACCTGAACTGAAGGCAGAGGGTTAACCCACTGAGCCACCCAGGCAGCCCTATAGTTTTACATTTTAGGTGTGTGATACATTTTAAGTTAATTTTTGTGAAGGGTGTATGGTCTATGTCAAGATTCTTCTTCTTCTTGTTTTTTTTTTTTGCATGTGGATGACCAGTTGTCTCAACATCATTTGCAGAAAAGATTATTTTGCTCATTGTATCACCTTTATCCCTTTGTGAAAGATCAAATGTCTATATCTCTGTGAGTCTATTTCTGGGCTCTCTATCCTCTTCCCTTGCACTGCCTTAGTCTTCCTCACTTCTGGGCCTTTGCACATACTTACCTTTTCCTAGAATATTCTCCTTCCCTGACCTGGATACCTCCAACTATCCTTAAGATGTGAGTTTATATGTCCTTCCCTTCAGAAAGTCTCCCCTGATACAGACTGGTTGGGTGCCCTTGAATTGTGTCCCCAAGTATAAACCTCATCATGATGTATTATAATTATCTGCTCACTTCTGGGTTCCCCATCCCCATCAGTGATGACCACCTTGAGAATTGAGGTCCTACTTGCCTGTCCTGCTGTTAAATGTATCTCCTCACTGAGAGAAAAGCATTATGTGACCACCATGCAGAGGGGGGCCAGGGTGAGATCATATGGGGGTTTTATAAACAATGGAAGGTCAGGATTCTCCCTGCTGATGATGGTTTTTGTGGTCACTTCCAAGCCAGACATTATTTTGTAGTCCTCAAAGTCATCCTGAGCTGTGGATAAACCCAACTACAAGGGAACTGCGGAGTTCTTTAGTAACAAATTATAAAGGCGGGTCAGTTTCCCCAAGGAAGGGGGGAGTTATTCATGCCGCATTAAGAAGTAATAAAGCTGCAACCTTTTCTGAGCTACAGAATATAAGAAAACATCCCATTTGCCTTCAAATACTGAATTTAGAATTACAGGCTTCATTAACTCAGAGTTTTGCTTATTTAAAGAAATTCTTTAATGAGGCCATTTCTTCAAAGCAAGTGTGCTGAGTTGTCCTCTTTCCCAGATTTAAACTAGGACATTTGGGAGGGCTTTTCCTTGAGGAAGAGGCAAGAGGCTTTGCTTTTCTGTTTGTTTATGGTTATGTGTATTGCCGTGTAATTTGGGCCGTCGAAAGTGCCATTTACGGCCTGAACCTTTACAGACTGTCTCATGGGGTTCCTGGGTAGAGCCTTGAGATGTACCATTTTGACTGCTTCTTGGCTAATCTCCACATGGCTCAGAGATGAAGCCCACGGAGGAGGGTATTCATACTGCAGGCTCACGGGGCTGTCGTGTTGAGGCAGGGCTTGGGTAGAATCTGTGGACACTTTGGCAGAATTATTATGGGGGCAATTTCAACACGACCCCAAGAGTTGGATGCAATCGCCCCTGCCCCCATCTTCCCCCTGAGCAGACAGGGTCCGAGAAGCAGCTTCCTTGTGGAGACACAGGCAGAAAGTGGTCCTGGCTGGGTGTCTCTGACCCTAGCACCTGTTCTCTCCACCACACTCACTGTAGTGATGGCAGCTACTTGAAGTACCAAGTAGAAAGTCTGTTCAAGTGCAGACCCAGTGGGGTAATTCATTCTGTGACTCCCACAGCTTGTGGAGCTGCAGAGCGCCTATGAGGGGGCCAAGAAAATGGCCCACCAACACAAGAGGAAGTGCCACCATCTGACCTGTGACCTGGAGGACACCCGCCTTCAGCTGGAGAACCATCAGAGCCGAAATCACGAGCTTGAGAAGAAGCAGAAGAAGTGAGTTGCATGACACTCCCCTCGTGGGGGCTCCAGGGTGGGCTATATTGGTGCGGGGGTCTTCTGGGGTCTCCAGGTTCTCCTCCTCAGGCCCCCTCCCTTCCATCAGGGCTCCTCATCCACAAGGCCTAATGCCCTTGTCTGGCCCTTAATATCCTCCCCACCACTCACATCTTATTCCTAGAAGGTTCTCCCACATATGCAGCAAGAAGTGATTCCTTCCTGTTACCCAGACAGCCACATGACCTTGGGGAGCTTTCTTGGCCTCTCGGGGCCTCAACATCCCTGATTATCAAGTGAGGAATTGGTTCTGGAGGGTGAGGACACCCTAGCATGGTGGTTGGGGGAGCGAGCCCTGATGTCATGCTACCCCAGTTTAAGACCTCACCATGCCCTTTTCCAGTTGTCTGACCTTGGACAAATCTTTCAACCCCTTGAGCTTCAGTTTCTCATCCTCGGGTCAGGGGGCAGAACACACCATACCAGTGAGGACTAAATGATATGGTTGGTCGACCCAATGGACTGACGTCCGATTCTTAGCCCCATTGTAGGACACGGAGCCACAGAATGGGGAGGCTAAAAATCCACTCACTGCTCTCGGCAGTTAGGGCCTCAGCTCTCAGATCACATGAACAGCTCTGGCACAGACAGATGGAGCCTTGTGCATGAACATGATGCCCATCTTGAAGCGGCACTCTGGTTCCCATGCTCCCCAAATGGTAGAAACTAGATGGGGACCCAGGAGCATCCGTCTGCAAAACCTCAGTGCCCAAGCTCATTTAAGCCTGGGCACGCTTGCTGTGTTGGAAGCCCAGTCCCGTTTTGAGTTAGACGACCTCCAATGGAGACTTCATAGGAGACAAAGAGATGAGACACAGCCTCTTTTAGACAGTCTGGGAAGAAAATTCAGAAAAATGTTACGAGAGATGTAAGAAGGGGCAAGCTGAGTTATATTTTCATGGGAGTGGCATAGATTTTGAACTTGGTCTGTGTAATTAAATATTATTTCTCTCTTTTGAACTTGGTCTGTGTAATTAAATATTATTTCTCTCACTTGGAGCTTTTCTGAGCTGGCTTCTTCATGTGAAAAAAAAAAAAAAGATCTTTGAGGGGGTTGTTAGCAATGGCCTTCCAAAACAAGAGAGGTTTCTTTAATCTTTTATTGATATCTGACTCTGTTTCCTTTTTCATGTTCCTGGGGACTCGGCTGAATCTTGTCATTGCAGTGGGGAAAATGGCTTTGTCCTACCTTGGCCATGTCCTGTGTGACCTTGTCAAATGGTATCTCTTCTCTAGGCCAGAGAAAGGCTGAGGTTCCTAAGGAGTTCTTGGACTTATTGCTGAAGAATAGCTTCTATAGGGGCACCTGGGTGGCTCAGTCAGTTAAGCGTCTACCTTTGGCTCAGGTCATGATCCCAGAGTCTTGGGATTGAGCCTCATGTTGGGCTCTCTGGTTGAGAGGAAGCCTACTTCTCCCTCTTCCTGTGCCTACTGCTCTGTCTACTTGTGTTCTCTCTCTGTCAGATAAATAAAGTCTTAAAAAAAAAAAAAAAGAATAACTCCTGCAGACCCCATCTGTAAATGCAGACATGGGGACTCCAGCCTCCCCTCAGGGTTTCTGCCAGTTATGACAATATCAGCTTTCATCTGTGGGTTCTGCTCCAGTTCTTTTAATATTTTTAAAAAGATTTATTTATTTATTTGAGAGAGAGAGAGAGAGAGAATGAGCAGGCAGGGAAGGGGCAGAGGGAGAGAGAGAAGCAGACTCCCTGCTGAGCAGGGAGCCTGACACAGGGCTAGATCCCAGTATCCCGGGATCATGACCTGAGCTGAAGGCAGATGCCTAACCAACTGAGCCACCCAGGTGACCCTCTGCTCCTATTCTGAGGAGTTATTGTGGAGGGTTTTCACTCTTCGATGAGGATGGGAACTTTCCATGGAGTTTTTGCGACCTGGAAATTCCATCTCTCTGGTCTTTCCCTGACACTCCTCGGGCAGAATCCTCCATTCTAGGCACTCAAGACCCTCCTGATGGGGCTCCCCTGGGAAAATCCCCATTTCTTCATACTTATATTGTTTCCCCCTGAGACTTACGTGTCCTGTGGTGCTCCCTCTCCCTCTCCTGGCAGACGTTAATTCATGTTCTGAAGCTCGTTGCAAACAGCAGTCATTATCTGTCTCAGTGGACCAACATTTTAGCAGGGAGCCGATGGATGATAGAAGCCTTGCTCTAATGATGGGAAGTCAGGCAAAATGTAGTGGGGAAAGATCTAGAAGGGAGCAACCCTTCCTCCTATCTCTCTAAGTCTCATCAAACTGTAGAGGTAGCCGCCGCCTCAGTTTGCTGGGCCCTGGTGGACTGATGTCCACCACAGTTCCCCTATCTCCCCACCGTGGCATCTAAGTTCACAGCCACCCAAAGTGGTTCCATCTGGGTTTGGCTTCTTGTTGCCATGGTTACTCCACGGGTCACAGAGGGCCGATGGAACTCCCAGCCTGCTTCCTTGCGGTGAGGCCTGGGCTGGGCTCACCGACTCACACACTCACTGGAGGTTAGAACCCAGGCCTGCTTTGGGTGGGGTGAAGTGGGTGTGGGAATCCATCTGGCCTCATGCAGTTTGTCGGTCAATGTGTTCCAGAAGTTCGGGTCTCTGTAGGAGCCATTCTTTGGCATTAGGTGGCCTGTTAGGCCAGGGCCTCCTTGGAACCCTCTTTCCCTGGCTATCCCCCACTGTCTGTCCCCAACTGTACCAGTTAGATGGGGGGCTAGCTAAGACAGCAACGGACCTGGACCCTGCCTGGCATTTGGGGCCAAATCACTCTGCCTGTCTGAACTTCAGCTTCCTCTTCTGTAAAATCCATATCATCACATGTTTCTTGCTGAATCCTTACTACATGGACCCAGTGCAGAGCCTGGCACTCTGGGACTCCACACCATTGTTACCACCACGATGTTTCCCTTTTCAGGTGGCCTTGAATGACGTCACCATCAGCCAATGAGAAAGCTCCTGGGCTCTTCCAACAGGAGGACTCCCTCATCCTCCCATGATGGGCTCTCTTGGGAGTCTGAGGCTTTGAATGACCATCTGGTGTTAAGATACATTGGATAGTCTTGTAACAGGGGAGACTTTCTTCCCGCTAGGGCCCAGACCCCACGCCCCGTTCAGCCAGGCTGGCCGTGCCCAGGGAACTTTCCATAGGGGTTTCCGTGTGGTCCGAGGGCAAGTGACCAAGGTCATACCTTATTGAGGCTTGGCAGAGAGCCTCCTCTACTGATTTCCTCATCTAGGAGAGGGGTAGAAGTTCAAGGCAACTGCATAGAATGATGTCAAATCCAGGAGGTGCTTCACACTTGGCAGTCACCATCGTGGAGGAGCAGGTGGGCCCCAAATGAGGCATTTCCTGATTCCCAGGGCAGCCCTGAAGAGGACCGTCGAGTCTCTGTGTTTTTCACTGGGGAACCAAATGAAGACAAGACCAAATGTAGTAGTGTCCAGCCTTTTATCAATAATCACTGGGCTCTGATATAGCTGATGGCTACAGGAGACAGACAATCTCCTATAGGAGACACAGTATAGACTCTCTCTTGTTTGTGCAAATATATACTTCCATTCCTTCCCCCATCAGTGACTATTAGACCCCAAGCCTATATATGGGGAAACCCGATAGATGAGGTTTTTCTATCTTTCTGTATGTTCTTCTTTTCCTGTTATCTGTTCTATTATCTATTCTACCCTGGTTTTCACTTATGTATTTTATCGTGTTTTATACAAGTCTCTGTTATATTTGGAGAAGCTCTATCTGAGCCCTAAAAGTTGCCCTCTGACATTCTAGATTCCTCCTGCCCATCCACAACCTTAGATAAAAGCACTGAGTGCAAACTCTCATCTCTCTCTCCCTCCCTCTCTTTTTCTTTCTCTCTCTCGTGGTTGCCGATAAGTTCACTGCCTCTGTCCAGCCCTTGCCCGCCCCTCATGCCCCAGGGACCCCCCCCCCCACAATGCCATGACATGCCCTCTGCTTGAACAGGTTTGATATGCAGCTGGCCCAGGCCCTGGGGGAGTCTGTGTTTGAGAAGGGTCTTCGGGAGAAAGTGACCCAGGAGAACACCAGCATCCGGTGGGAACTAGGCCAGCTTCAGCAACAGCTGAAGGTAAGGGATGGGAAGGGCATGGAGCCCTCTAGGCTTTTAGTTGCTGGTTTCCAGGAAAACAGCCCCCTCTTTCACCCAAGGTAAATAGTGACAGGGAGAGAACCTTGGGGTGGGGTAGCAGGGGTAGGCTGGTCTGCCAGCCAGCTGGAGTCATGGGTTCCGGGGTGCCTTAAGACAACTGTCATTGAAAGAGTGATTGTCAGAGGATCTGAGCACTTTCAAGGTACCTACCTGGGAGATAGGAGAGGCTTGGGAAAGAATGAGTCCCTGTCACCTCATCCAGCGCCCTTTCCTATCTATGCAGGCTCCCGTGCAGAGGGATTTTATTAAAATATGACATGGGCACTTTATTCATTTGCTCCTTATCCTTATCCCTGCTACCCCCAAGAGAGAGCTCATCCTGGCATTCAGCAATTTCTTGATCTAGCCCCAAGTTCTTTGATCCTGGAGTTGACTTTCTAACCTGGATGAGTCATTTCTGGACACCTCGGCTCACTGCCCCAGTGTGGCATTCCTTGAGATGTCACTTGCCTCTCGGCAGATACACAGCTCACAAATGGGCAAACACTCCCTTTATGCGCTTTGAGGTCTAACTCTGGGGGCCGTGGCGTTGCTCCCCTACAAAGGCCCCCGCCCCTACTGGTGTGAGCTGTCCCAGGGAGCAGCCCTTGGTGTCCCACAGGAGCTCCTGCCGGAGTTTCCAGGCTGAGGTAGGGATGGCAAGTTGTCCCACGGTGGATGGGATGCATGATCACGTGACTCTGGATCTCCACCCCCCCTTGGTCTCTGCAGCAAAAGGAGCAGGAAACCTCGAAGCTGAAGCAGGAGGTGGAGACGCTGCAGGCCCAAAAGCGGGAGCTGTTGGGGTTGTCCTCCCTGGGGGAGAGCTGTGTCGCTGGCTTGAAGGAGAGGCTCTGGAAGCTGGAATCCAGCGCCCTTGAGCAACAGAAAATCCAAAACCAGCAAGAAAACACCATCAAGCAGCTGGAGCAGGTAGGAAAGCTCTGTCCTAGGCCCTGTCCCAGACTGGCTCCAGTGCAGAAGGGGGTTATTGAAATGCAATGCCAGCACCTTACCTCACTCAGCTGCTCCTTATTCTGCTGTGGTTCCCTATTAGCCCCGAAACCCTCTCAACCTCCAGGTCTGGCATCCAGAGCCTTCCTGATCTAGCCCACTCCTCCCATCCTGCCAGGGCCAGAAACCAATGTGATCCCCACTTCATAGATGTAGAAGCTGAGGCTTGGAAACACAGCGGGGGTGCCGGGGATTGGATCTGGAACACGCGCCCTCTGACTCCCATAGCACCTGCTACTTCCAGGAAGACTGGCACTCTCATCTTTGGGGAACAGAAAATCATTAATGGGAAGAAGGCAGGAATATCGACTACATTAATACCAGTGAAGTATCCAATGAAGATTTTCTTTGTGGGCTTATTTGTTGATGTGCCCGTTTCATGCCACAAAGAATTCGAAGCGGCTTATAGAACGTGTGCCTCCTAAAACAGAAAAATTATAAATAAAATGATCTAAGCTGGAAAAACACACTCAAATAGACACCAAAGAGGTTTGGGGATGGTGAATTAATATGCAGACACAGAAAGCATGTGATCTTATACCCTTAATGGGTTCAGCTCTAAACTTCCTGGTGGCCAGAGAGAAAAAGGAAATGTGAGTTTTGTGATGTTTGCTATCCCAAGGTAAAAAAACAAACCAGCTTTTCCTGAGGTTTAGCTGGAAAGAAATTTCTCATGTGGCATTTCATGAGTGGCAATGATTTCAAAGCGGTTGTATGGCGGAGACCCTCTTTTCGAGAAAATCTGACCAGGTAGCACGAATATGGAAAGCAGATGAACTCTGAGCAGCTCTGGTTCCATGGAGGGAGGGAGTGAGAAGGTGGGGGTGTCTGGTCTGGCTTCTCACTTACCCTCACTCCACTGGCAGGAAACCCATTAAGTACTGAGACCCGGGTGTGGCAGGCATGGAGGGACAGAGTCTGAAGCAGTTCAGAAAACCGAGTTCCTTTAACTCACTCAGCCTACAGGAATTTATTAAGTGCCTACTTTGCATCATGCAAGGTGTGGATGTTAAGAATTCAGGTGTAAACAAGACATGGGTTCCTGGGTGGCTCAGACAGTTAAGCATCTGACTGTTGATTTTGGCTTGGGGCATGGTCTCAGGGTTGTGAGATTGAGCCCTGGATCAGGCTCCATGCTCAGACTGGAACCTGGCTGGGAGTCTCTCTTTCTCCCTCTCCCTCTGCCCCTCCCCACCACTCTCTCTCTCTCAAAACAAAACAAAACAAGACAGATGTGCTTTCTGCCTTCTGGAAGTTTATAGTCATGTTGAGTATCAGGAGAAAGTTGAATTTGCGTATTCAGTCTTGGAAGCAGGATTGGGGGAACAATCAAGGAAGACTTCCTGGAGGAAGAGACATTTCCTGAAGGATGGGTCCAAGTTGGCACCGAGAAAGTTCCTTTCAGGAGGAAGAACCTGTGCCAAGGCCTTGGGGCAGGAAAGTCCTGTGGCATTCAAGGAGCTGGAATATGTTCACATTGACAAGGTGTCCTTAAGGCAGCTCAGTCTCTTTGACCTTAAGCAAGCCCTCTGTCTTCTCTAGACTTTGGTCTCGTCCTCCATATAGTGAAACTGGAGCCTTGCCCATCCCCTGGCTTCCCCCAGCTCCAGCTGGGAATCCACGGAGGCTCATGAAGGAGGTGAAATCTGTGTAGATTATTTTAAGGGACTTGGAGGATGGCACAGCTTGATAGCAACCTGAAGTCAAGAATAAAGCAAGGGCTTTGGAAAATTCTGTGAGTTCTTCAAGATACCACCAGGGGACCCCTCGGAACTCAGGAGCAGAAATGTACTCCTGTGACCTGAGAGACTCAAAAGTTAGTGTATCCTTCCTAATTTTCCATCCTTAGTGTACACAGAAGGCGAGGCTGACACAATGCTCGAATCTATCTTCAGCTTCACCCAGAACCTCGTGCCACATTGTACCCTTGTAGACATCTGGGAGATATTTATTGATCACAATACAGCACTTTTTCCAGGGAATTTTATGTTAACTCATATAAGGTGGACATAAATGGTATTGCAGATGTCAGGACTATCCAAGAGGCTCGAAAAAAAATGAAAAAGAAATATTATATTTACTGGCTTAAGCTCCTCGTTTTGGATTATCTTCCCATAACCTCTGTCATTTTAAAGGAGGCGAGGAAGGAGGTTGACATTTAAAGCGAGCTTACTTCATGCCAGGAACTGGAATAAGGGCTCTGTGCTACGTTATCCTTTTGCCTCTCCACCTCGGTCCTGCATGGTAGAGAATATTGTCAACATTTTATTTTATTTCATTTCATTTCATTTTATTAAAGATCTTATTTATTTATTTGACAGAGAGAGAGAGAGACAGCAAGAGAGGGAACACAAGCAGGGGGAGTGGGAGAGGGAGAAGCAGGCTTCCCACTGAGTAGGGAGCCCAATGCGGGGGTCGATCCCAGGACCCTGGGATTATGTCTTGACCAAAGGCAGATGCCTAACCGCTAAGCCATCCAGGCACCCCTATTGTCAACATTTTAAAAGACCAACACTGTTTTTGCAACTGAATTTCCACATGAGGGACAGCAATTGTAATCTTCTGAAGGTTTGGTGAGAGGCTCTGGGTGGTGTGGTAAGTGATCAAAAAGTTAGTTTCTACATTGTAACCCATCTGAGGTATAGAGTTCCAAATGCTGCACCATGACCAGGCATTAGAGTACAGATAAATGGAAGCTTGGAAGTGTAGATTCTTGGAGCCTGTACGCTGAAGATTCTGATCTGGTAGGTCTAAGGTGAAGCCCTGAAATAGAAATTTTTAAAAATTGCATTACTTAGGGCTAATATGCCACAGAATTTGAGAAGCAAGAGCTTGGGTCAGTCCCTCAATTACCAAGATCAAGAAAGGAACACCTTGAAGGGCAGCAAGAACCCATGACATCTGCTTCCAATTCTAGAACCTTCTATGCAACGTCACACAGTTTTAAACACTGTGCACTGTGGCTCTTTATAGGCTCTGAGCAAGTTTTGGAGGTTCTCATTTAAAAGACTTTTCTCCTTCATAGGCACACAGTTCTTAATTTTGTCTTCCAGGAAGTGAGGGGGCTGTCATTCCTGTCTGTTTTCAAAAGAGAATGTCTTATTTGTGTGCCAGGCAATGTGCTAGGTGTTTTATGTGGGCGATCTCATTGGATTCTCGTAAAAGCATCCTGAGATGGTCGTTTTCCACCAAGTAACCAGAGGCAAAGTGGATTGTCCAAGGTGACATTTTGGGCAAGTGATCTCCCTCTGCAGGGTTTCCTGTATTCATGAATAAACTTTTGTTCAACCTTCCATCCACCCACCTATCCATCTATCCATCCATCCATCCAAAAAACCTTCACCGAGGCTTGCTCCAGGGATGACACATCTGTTTCATGTTAAAAGGGTTGAGAAGGACCCTGAAGGAGTCTTCCATTGAAATTCAGTGGGAAAGAGTGTGATGGATTAGTGATGGCTTGTAATGACAGCAGGAAGGGATGTGGCAGTGCGTGGGCTATTTATCTATCATTTCTGACTTTCCCGGGCCCCTGGGGGATGACTTGGCTCACACTCTAGAAATGGCTCCCCACACTCTAGAAATGAAAAATGCAGGTGGGATACCCAGCTGACATGGTTTGTATGGGTCATCCTTATGAGCCTCTGCCCTTGCTGCTCCCCAGCTCCGCCAGCGGTTTGAGCTGGAGATCGAGCGGATGAAGCAGATGCACCAGAAGGACCGTGAGGACCAGGAGGAAGAGCTGGAAGATGTCCGCCAGTCCTGCCAGAAGCGGGTATGTGAACAGCACTATGGGCCCTGCCAGGCCCTGGTCTAGCACCTGGTCCTGGTGCCATCTTCCTTCGAGTGGGGTGGGGGGAGGGGTGGATTCTAGGGCCTGGGGATAGACCATTCCTGCAACCACTTAAGATCTTCACTGTCAGGGGTGCTAGAGCAGAATTACATATCTTTAATATGGTTCTAGAACTTCCAGAAGTCTCTGGAACTGTCAAGCATCATCACCCCAAGATTTCTGCCAAAAGCCCATAATGCCATGTGACTTTATACCTTGGGTGAGGACTTAAGGACTTACAGGTTTCAAGGAGGGGACTTGTTTCTTCTGGCTATTTCCTTTGCAAATCATTTCCTACACTTCATCCAAGCTTCTACAGACATTTCAAACAGTGGGTAAGAAAGCAATAAATCCTTGCAATCGTACCACCTAGAAACCATCATTATTACTATTTTAGAAGTCATTTCATAGCTTTCTGTCATTGTACACACACACACACATACATATTTATTGAGATATCGTTTTCCCTAAATGGGGTCATGCTTTCTTGAAGCCTGCTATTTTCACTCAGCGGTGTGTCCTGGGCCTCTTTCCGTGTCGGCAAACACAGATCTCACTTACTGAAGCTCACTGAAGAGCTTTAGAAGCAGTCCACCTTAGGCCCATGCTGTCATCTGTTCAACAAGTCTCCCATAGTCGGGCATTGAGGATTTTCGGATTTTCTGTTACTCTAACCAACGCTGAGATAAACATCCTTAGAGATGCATTGACTGATGTGAATAGAAGATGAATCTTTTAAGTGGAGTGGTTGGAAAGCTGTGGGTTATGGCTCAATGAACAGGCTTTCTCACTGGGGGATCCCTCCAGGTCCTTCATCGTCTGGTCTGCATTTGGATCCCAAGAAGGGGCAGAGGAGCATTTCTCAAAGCTGACTCCTATGATTGGCTCCCTCGGTGGTCTGTCTGGGGAAGACCTCTAGACTGTAGGGCTTGAGGGCCTGGGTGTTGGAATTCCCAGACTCTTGTTTTGGATCTCTGTCCTTCCACCTTAACAACTGTGCCATCTTGGGAAAGTGATTTAAAAACCTTTACTGCTACTGAAATCCATGCTAGCCCTTGATTCCTTGCTCTGTATCCAGTGCTGATCACTCGGAGCCAATGTATAAGACACATGAGAAAGCCCATGCTGCTACTTTAATCGGAATCATGGGGTCAAGTCACGCTTGGGTCAGGTCCCAAGATCATCAACTCCCAAGTGTGGGGCATTGGAGGAACCACATAACCTTGCTAAAGAGCTTCACTGTTCTCATCCATAAGATAAGATAGTGTGACTAAGGGCAGGGTCACAGTGAAGACTCAGGGAGATGTCAGATGGGGAAACAATGCACAGTTTGGTAAATGGAATCCTTGTTTGCTGGAAACTTACAAGTAATAGCAGATTTCCGGGCAGTGGGCCCTTCAGAAGAGCTAGTGAACCAGCGTGGTGGTTCCCTGGCTCCTGGGTGTGATTCATCCATCCAAGAGAAGGAGGGCATGCGGCCTTGGCACCCTACAGAGCCCACAGCTGGGCATCCTCCTGGGCACGACTGAAGGGCATCTTGGTGATTATCAGAACCTCGGCAGGAGATGGTGGTCTCACTGAGCACATCCTCAAGCAGATCTGACTGCTATAGTACCCTACCCTTGGAAAGAAAGGGTCAACAATTTTAGACTCATCCAGATCTGTGCGTCCCTGAGTTAAGTCTCTAGAACCTCCCTGAGGCTCTGTTTTCTCATCTGAGACATGGGAGCAATGATAGAAAATGTTCTAACTTCCTCTGCTATTGTAAAAGAACGGGCAGTAGCTTGTAAACTGTAAAGTGTTGGGAGTTATTGTAAATTATAAAGTGCTGGGAGTTTGCATCGAGGAGCCAGTTTCAGCTTTTTTTCTGTTCTCACATATCTGGGAGAAATGAATGGGATTCTTTGAACACCCAGTGGGCTCGGTGCACCCGGCTGGGTTCTTGATGTCCATCAGCTTCTTTGCTCCTCTGAAGAACACTGCGAGGTTTATGGTCTTGGTTCACAGATGAGGAAACCAGAGTTCAGAATGGTGAAGCCAGTGGCCCAAAGTTACCCAACTAGGAAGTAGCCAGGCTAGGACTTGAAGCTTAGGTCTGTCTCACTCCAAAGCCCAGTCTCTTACTAAAAATGCTAGATTTAATTTTTTTTTTCTTTTGCAAATGTTTAGACCATGGAAGGCCACTTTAGGAAGCACTGATAGAAGTCAGCCTTGGGCAATGCTACATCCTTGAGCTCTTCCTGCACACGAATTTGCCAAAGGCTCTGATAAGTCTTGCACCGAAGAACTGTTAGCCCCATGGTCCCACACTCCTAGCATGGACTTTCCTCCACCTACGTACCCATCATGCTTGTGAATACCATGGGGAGATGTCCTGCAGAACACACTCCAGAAAGCTTTGCCCGGCTGGATACAGAGTTTTTATTATTTTGTGTATTTTTCAAAATGTGTTTTAGCTTTGCCAGGCTGCACTTTAAAAGCAGATACAAGCAGAGGGCCTTGTGTCTCTCACTCTTAAAGTTTTGAAATGGACTTGCTTTCTACATAAGTGACCATCAATTACTACTTTGTTTGCCCTCCATGGGTCAAGAGATGGAAGCCCTCCATCCCTGCCCCATGTCCTCGTGTGAAGGTTGCACAACTGCTGGTGCATTCTAAAAGTGCCTCAAAGCATCATGAGTGCCTTGAGCTGAGGCCCTGATGAGGTGGAGATGTGACCCAGGCCCCCCCAAGGCTTTTCCATGGACAGATTTATAAAGGGAGAGAGCGAGGTCAGAGAAAGGTACTTTCTCCTGACGGCAGACACTCACGTGAACTTCATCTAGCAGCTGCTCTGCTCCATCTGTCTCTCACCATGGCAGGAAATCAATTGTTTTAATGACCTGGATGGGATTTGGGATGGCTCTCTGGGGTGGCAAAAGAGCCAGGGTCAAGAGATACAATGCCTGGGGTGCCTGGGTGGCTCAGTGGGTTGAGCCGCTGCCTTAGGCTCAGGTCATGATCCCAGGTCCTGGGTTTGAGCCCCACATCGGGCTTTCTGCTCAGCAGGGAGCTTGCTTCCTCCTCTCTCTCTGCCTGCCTCTCTGCCTACTTGTGATTTCTCTCTGTCAAATAAATAAATAAAATCTTTAAAAAAAAAAAAAAAAGAGATACAACGCCAACTGCTCTTGGCGGCAACCGACTTAGGAGAAGGGGCCTCAGATCGACGCTCAGACTCAGTTTGCCCCTCTGGGCAATAGGGTCATTGATACAGCATGGAAAGGGAGGACGAAGGGGTGGGCCAGGCAGCATACAGGTGAGAGGCTGGCGGGGAAGAGAGGGTGAAAAGTGGTTATGGTGGGATATTCACTTTAGCGGGGAACAGCTGCCTTTGCTGAGTGATGAGAGAAATCAGAGCCGTGAAAGGAGTTGCCCAGAGCCAAATGTCTTAGTCTGTTTGGACTGCTCTAACCGGGTATCACAGACCAGGGGCTGAAATGGCAAACATTCATTTCTCACCATTCTGGAGGTTGGGAAGTCCAAGATCAAGGTGTCAGCAGATTGGGCATCTGGTGAGGGTCCCCCTCCTGGCGTGCACACACCTGACTTCTTGCTGTATCCTCAGGTGGTGGAGAGAGACAGAAGAAGCAAGCTCTCTGTGATCTCTTCTTCTAAGGGCCCTGATCCCAGCACGGGGGCTCTACCCTCCGGACCTCACTTAAACCCCGTTATCTCCCAAAGCCTACATCTTCAGATAATACTACACAGGGGGTTAGAATTTCAACATAGGAATTTGGGAGAGATCTGAACATGTAATCCACAACACCAAGTAATGGCAAATGCAAACTTCTTCTTCTTCTTTTTTTAATGGATCCACAGTCTATTTGATAAAGAAGGTGGCTACATTTTAATACGTTGGTTATAATGTTGCCCAAAGCCTTAAAAAGTCAGAGTGCCAAGATTTGCAAATATCCAAGCAAGGTCATGGCATAGGAAGAAAACAACTGTTGGAGAATGGGTGGAGAACTGGGGCCGAGAGCTTCATGGTGAGTGGCAGGGGGCTCGCCATCACTGGCCAGCTCTGCCCATAGCTGTCAGGTTCCCAAGATTTTAGGCTCCTGAGTTCTCCAACAGAGACACCCCCCCCCCAACCGCTAGGACGTCCTTTGTGGAAAGGGGCTGCGAACTTCACATTCCCCCCTCCTCCAGATGGTCTCCCTGTCTTGTGGACTTTGTCCAGATGGAGCTCATTTCTCCTCTGTCTGTGTCTGCCCTTTGTGCCTGCAGCTCCGCCAGCTGGAAATGCAGCTGGAGCAAGAGTACGAGGAGAAGCAGATGGTCCTCCATGAGAAGCAGGATTTGGAAGGCTTGATTGGAACCCTCTGTGATCAGGTAAGAGGGAAGCACCAGCAGGTGTTTGAGAGAACACTCCCTGCCTCCAGGCCTTGTTCAGAGAGATGGGTTGGAGGAGGGAGGACAGCTCAGTAAGTCTTCAGGAAGAGCCAGAGGCCAGTCAGTTCAGCCAGCCTCCACCTGCTCCTCCAAGTGTCCTCTGGCCCATCGATTCTGGCCCTGTCCACCCTCACTGGCTCTTCAAAGGAGACTTTCTGGGGGTCCACACACAGCAGCGTTCTTGGAAGGACCAGGAGAATAAACAGAGTATGCCAAGCCAGAAGGAACAGACGAGATCGCCTTGCCTTCAGCAGCTGTTGGGGAGGAAGGGAGGGTAAGCAGCCCTTGCTTTAAGGAGGTGAATGTGAATGGCAACTATGTTCACAGCTGTGAGAACAAGACTGTTGCTAGAGGCAACCAGGCTCAGAGTCAAGTAAATGGGGCTTGAGACCCTAGCTGGGGCCCCTTGTGTCTACATGGCTTTGGGTGAGCTAGTGAACCACTCTGAGTTACTCGAGGGCAGAGACCTGTGGGAAGGTTGCCATGGCCGTATCCCAAGGTTCTCAACTGTGGCACTGTGGACATTTCAAGCCACACCATCCTTTGTTGTAGGGAGGCAGTCTCATGCTCCCTGGGATGCTGAACAGCATCTCTGGCCTCCCCCTACTAAATGCCAGCAGCATACCGTCCCCCTTTCATTGTGACAACCAGAAATGTCTATAGCCACGACCGAATGTCCCTTGAGCACAAAAATCAACCTTCCCCTTTGAAAAAAAAAAAAAAATCTACAGCTGTAAATAAAGCAACCAGCAGACAGCAGAGCCTAGTGCCAGCTCCTGATTTCCCAGGTGGGAGGAATCACTCCTCCATCGCCCAAATATTCCTTACCCTGCCTGAGCTGCCACTGCATAAAACCCCACCACCAGAGAGAGATGCCTGTGGCTTCTGTGATTTCTTTTAAAGTATCACAGGAGTGTGTTTTAAGGTCTTTTCTTAATGGGCATACACAGTTGTTTAACTAGCAATGATCTCGCTGTCTATCAGCAGAGTTACTCATGTTAAGCACAGAGAAATGTGGGCCCCTCTTCAAACCAGGACTTAGACATAGGTGCTCAATATGGATCTTTTTAAAGATTTTATTTATTTATTTGGCATTGAGAGAGAGACCGCACAAGCAGGGGGAACAGGAAGGGGGAAGCAGTCTCCCCACTGAGCGAGGAGCCCAACACAGGGCTTGATCCCAGAACCCTGGGATCATAACCTGAGCCAAAGGCAGATGCTTAACCAACTGAGCCACCCAGGTGCCCCTGAATTTTTTTAATTGATTAAGTGAGTGAATCCTAGAGCAGGACCACGGTAGCATTGAGTGTCAGGGTTGGAAGCTGAAGGAATCCACAGGAAAGCTTTGTCATCTTCCTGCTCTGAATTTTCTAGTGTCTCAGCCAAGCAAACCAGGCCATTGGGTGCAGAACCATTGGGGATCTTTCTTTAAAATTAATGCAGAGCCCAGACCAATATTTGGTTCTAGAACAATAGCGGCCAGTCGTTGGGCGAAAGAGGCGTTCTGTTCAGCATGGCCCACTGGAGGAAACAAAGCAGGTAATCCAGAAAGGTTTTTATAGATGTTGCTGAAATGAAACATTTTTTGTGGAAACAGAAGGTGACTTGAAATGAATAAAATGCTAATTTTATGTTAGTCACCAAGCTGGAACCTTTAAATAAATGATCACATTTGGTAGTTTTTAATGTTTTATTAAGACATTTGCCAAACACATGGAAAAGTAGAATGAATAATATAACTGATGCTTATGCACCAAGCACCCAGGGTTCCCATAAATTAAAAATTTGCTATATCAGATTCAGATATTTTTGAGGAAAGAAAACACACTTCAAAAACAGTTGGCAGCTCCTTGGTTCCCATTCCTATCGCTCCCACTCCTCCCCCCTTCCTTCTTCCTTGCTTCCCAGAGGAGACTATCATCCTGTGATTGGAGCGTGGGATTCCCCGGCATAAGTATTTGAACTTGAAACACATAAAGTAAACATGATTCTGCAATTTACTTTGTTGCCTTCTGTATCGTGTTTGGAGACCAGTCCAAGTTAATACATGGAGCTCTTATTCATTCATCTTAACTGCTACACAATATTCTTTTTATTTTTAATCACATTCTTCTGCTGGTGGTTATTTAGTTGTTTCTGTTCTAAGACACAAAACTGCCATGCCTATTTTTATGTATGTCTCACTGGGCACATGGGCAAGAGTTTCTCCAGGGGCATGTATATATTTTGAGATTATGTTTTTAGGTGAAGCTAAGTTTGTTATTGTTTTATTTCCTTGGTAGATTGTTCCTTTGAGTGTGATATGGTCCCTCTTTTCTCCATGAATGATTTTTGCCTTATTTTATTTTGCTTGGTGTCTTTTAGTTAGTTTGGCTGCAAGACCTTTATTTATTTATTTATTTATTTTTAAAGATTTTATTGATTTATTTGGGAGAGTGAGGGAGTGTAGACACATAAGAGGAGGAAGGGGCAGAGGGAGAAGCAGACTTCCTCCTGAGCAGGGAGCCCCAACATGGTTCTTGATCTCCCAACCCTGAGATCATGACCTGAGCCAAAGGCAGGAACTTAACCCACTGAGCCACCCAGGAGCCCCTGGTAAGACTTTTTAAAATTCTTTCATGTCCAACATTTCCAAGTGTGTGTGTGTGTGTGTGTGTGTGTGTGTGAATATGGTTTGTTAATTCAGTGTTTTAGCCTCAGACTTTTTATAGGAGAATCTAATTCATTTACATTTATTGGAATGGCTGATATACATAAAATTATTTCTATTTTCTTATTTTGCATTTAATATTTGTTGGCTTATTGTCCCCTTTCTTTGCTGCTGCTTTTATTCCTCTCTTGCTATTGAAGTTTTTTTTTAAGATATCAAAGATTTTATTTATTTAGTTAGTTATTAGAGAGAACACAACCTGGGGGAGGAGCAGAGGTAGAGAGAGAGAGAATTTCAAGAAAACTCTGCACTGAGTATGGAGCCCAACATGGGGCTTGATCCCACAACCCTGAGATCGTGACCGAGCTGAAACCAAGTCAGATGCTTAACCAACAGAGCCACCCAGGGGTCCCATAGATACCTATTTAATTGTCATGTTTTCTAACATACTGTATTTGATTTTTACAATTCTGTGGGAAAGGCATTATTAGTTCCTTTTTATAAATGATAGAATTGAGGCTCAAAAGCTAAAGCAAATTGCTCAAGATCATATAGCTTGTTAGTGGCCTATGCGGGTTTGAAATGGAGTCTGTATTATTTGATAGCCTGTATTTGTAAGCACTATGCTGCTTAAAAATGGTTAAGGTCCAGTTAATTAGAATCAACCCTTTGTTGAACATGTTGATTTTTTTCAGAATATTCCCCATTCTCTCCCTCAGTCTCAGTCTCCTCATCTAGAAAGTGGTTGCTTAGCCCTGCCTGCGTTTCCAGATTGTATTTTTAAAGTTTTCAGAGAGATCCTTGACAACAGACATTTAATAAGTGCCCCAGACAATTTGGCTTTATGATAAATGGTGAAACAGCTGAGATTTGAATATAGTTTCCCACAACAACACTAAACATCATTTAGATTTATTGGTTAATTATTCACCAGCTTTATCCAAATTTGAATCTTTGTGCTACAGAATGCAAACTTGCAAAATGACATTTATTTCCCATTAACCTAATGAGCTCTCCCTCTCTCTTTCCTTTTTTGCCCTACTCTCTTGTAACAATTCATTATGAAGGGGAGGGCGACTTGTATGACATTTTTGTTGTGAGTTCTGTTTGCAAAGATCCCTCTGGAAAGGAGATAGGGTGCCAGCATTTTCAGGGTCTTCCTGGTAGTCGGTTGTAGTATCTGAGCTGTGGTCAATGCTAACATCAAAGGATGTCCCTGATGCCAACCTGCCCCGCAGAGAATGAATGCTCTTTATACTCTGGGATGTGTAAAGAGAAAGAACAGATAAAAAATAAGAGAGATGCTGAGTACACTGATTGAAAGCAGAATCTGGGCTCAAATTAGTGAATCAGGATTCATGTTCCCCTAGGCACTATGGTGTAATGGTTAGAAACTTTGCATTTTAAGGCTGAGCTGCCCAGGTTCAAATCCTTGCTGCATAACCACACCATCACCTTAAGTAGGCCACTTACTCTATGTCAAGTTCACCAGCTGTGCCTCCATTTTCCTGAGACATTACATAAGAATCCCACCTAGATCACAAGACATGAGCTGGCCCCAGGTAACTTCTCTTGCTCTGTGACCTGCCCCACCTCCATGTTTTATGCCCTCATCCTCATCACTGGAACCAGAGATACAAGACTTTCTCAGCCTTCTTTTTTTGCTCTTGGCCTGGCTTCTTCTTGAAATGCCCTTCCCGTACCTCACTGGGCTCCCACTTACCCAAGACTCTTTCTGATCCCATCCGATCCTGAGCTGGCTGGCAATCCCCTGTGCTTGCACAATGCCTTCCCTTAAATTAAAGAACAAAACTGACCTCTTTTATCATCCATTCCACTGAAATGACCTCTTTCTGGTCAGGATAGTCGGATTCCTACCCAAACTCTGCCACTTCCTAGAGGTGGGATCTTGGGCCAATTACTTGTCCCTCTGCAGTCTTCTGCTCCATCATCTGTAAAATGGGAACAGCAACACTATACGTCACACATTCTTCAAGAGGACCAAACGTGTTACCTCCCGTAAAGGGTTTAGAGTGGTGTCTGACACTTAGAAAGCTCTCTGTAAATGTAAGCTATTTCTGCTTTTATAAAGGCAATAAAAATAATAATAATGTCTATCCTTAAGAGATTGTCACAGGAGTTAAATGCAATAACATGTGACAAAGGGCCGGGCACAATGCCCAGTTCTGATCTTAGCTCAGCAGGTAAGATTATATTTTATGTGCATGCATGTGTGTGTATGTGTGTGTAATGTATACACACACACACACACACACACACACACACACACATGTATTAGACCAGCATTTAAAACTTAAAGAAACACACCTCAGGACAAAGAGGCTGGATTTGAAGAACCAACTCATTTTTCAAAGATTTCAAAATCGGGAGCAGAGAAATAGGAATGCAAAATCTAGTGGAGTGCATTCTAGGTCATCAGACAATACTCATAATTCTCTATATTTGTAAAGCGTTTGACAGCATACAAAGTGCTCTCTGATCCATTATCGTGCCTGATCCTTGTCTTATCTCAACATGGAGGATAGTTTATTTATTTATTTATTGCCTTATTTTTATAGACGAGGAATGTGGGGTTCAGAGGGGTGGCATGATCCAACCCACTGCCAGCAAATGATGAGCCAGGGTTTAAAACCTGGGCTACCCTGTTCCAAACCCCACCTTCTTCCTAGAATATTCCAGGGGCATTGTGACCATCCCAGGAAATGGTTCTGGAGAGGTGCGGGTATCCAGGTGTATAGAAATTGGGTCCCATGGCTGACATACCTACACTGCATTTTCTGGAAAACTACCCCCTCTTTTTCTTCCGGTCTCCTGAGGGGCTCTTTCCGAGTTTCGGAGATGCTCAGGGCTTTAGCATCAGCGTCATTTCCAGGGGAGAGGGCGGCCTGTCACTTCTCTGTGTCGGGCTTCTGGGTGGTCCTGCACCTGCCTCTGTTCATCTCAGCCCCTAGGAGTTGTCACCCTCCTGGCACCCAGGATGCGGCTTCTGCAGGAGCAACGAGACAGCTGCCCACTTGGAGGGTCTACACGTCCAGGGTTCTGGGTGAAGGAAGGTGCTCTCTTTTGGGTAACACCCCTCTGCAGAAAATGACCTTGTGCCTTAACTTGGCAAAGGAGACCCGCTCAAGGGACAGAAAAACTTGATTTAGACCTCTAAAAGAAGCCTGGCTCTTTTTAAAATACTGAGTACTTAATGAGGTGCAACATATATGTGGGGAAGGACAGTGTACTGCACTATACAGCTCAGGGACTCTGGGACGCAGCACCCACAGAAATGGCAGGCAAACCCCCTCGGGAGCTCTCTGGCCCTATCCACTCTCAGCCCTGGCAGGGTAACTGCTGTCCTCACTTCTGTCACCAGAGGGCCTCACCTGACCTGTGGGTTCTGACAAGGCAAGGAGAAGCCATACTGACGACTTGGGGGCCCAAGATGAGACCCAGTGAATTTGGACGTTTCCAGGCTGGGAAAACATTGATGAGCCCAGCTCATATTCGTGGGCCTTTACTGTGAGTGAGGCATTCTGCTAAACACCAGCTTAATTCCCATAGCAGCCCCGTGTACCTGATGCCATTCCCATTTTGCAGATGTGGAAACTGAGGCTTGGGCAGGAGAAGGGT